>NC_142574.1:28181666-28497083 GCF_041283825.1 Pyrus communis | reverse complement strand
CCTCCGCCTCGAAGGCCCAAGCGTAGGGGTCCCACCCCTGCACGTTGTACAAGGTCTGCAGGTCTATCGTCTGCGACGCAGGTGGCACGGACACGTTCAACGACTCCAGCTGTGCGCACGTGCGAGCCGCGCTGAAAGTCACCGAGTATATCGACCCCTTCTCCACCTTCACCTGCTGCCTTATTTCGGCGTCGTTTCCGAGCCTCACCGCGTGTCTACCTTGCGGTACGATGAGGATCATCCCACCCTGTTTCTGCCCGGACTCCACCAGCTCAACGGTGCCGTTTGCTTTCCAGTTGGGGATACCGGCGGGTCCGTCTACCATGCCCTCCTTTGAAAAGCCGCCTGATGGGGTCAGTTCAAAATCTCCGTTTGGCACTGGCCCTGCAATAAACGACGTCGATTTAGAAATGTAGGCCATATTCATCAACCATGTGAATTATGCATGGATTTGCCCCACTCCAACACAAAACTGTGTCGGCTGGTGGTATTTTCCCCAATTATATTTCGTCAAAAAAAATTAATTAAAAAAATTAATATCTTATATTCTTATTATTTTTATAAAAAAATTAATATAAAATATTAACATTATTTAATCTTAACCGTATAAAATAAAAAGAAATAAAAATAACATCCAAACAAAAAAACAGACAATCTTCCTCCTAAAATATCGTCTCGCTCGTCAAAGAACTATTAAAGTAAAAAAAAGTGGGGGAAAAGGTAAAAACATTGGGTTGAGCGCGTGGACCCTACAAAAGGACCTTCTTTTTACGGACACCAAGCACCATGTGGGGTGGCGATTTGGGTTTGGTGATCTGAAGGGACAGCTATGCATTTTTATAGGGTCAGTGACCTTTACGGAAAGGTACTTTGTCCTCTTGTATAAATACGGGGAAAAATGTGCCAGAAATTGGGCGCGAATCCGGATTTACTTGGGTTAATTTAGATAATTTCACCTACTCTGTGACGGACAAATGGGTGAAAACGTAAACTAACTGTAGAGCAAATGTACCCTTCTTCCTAGTACTTTTACTTATTTAACCCATCTACTAATTTAACCAATCTTCTTAAGGCCTAAGGTTTTAATGCAAAATATAGCTGTCTTCCTTCGAATTTACCAAATGCAGTCTGTACCCAAAAATATAAAATGAAAAAACAACACTGCATTACGACATTTAAATAGAGATTGGCTTTTCAGTCAAAATAATTTTTAAAATTAATGTAATTTTTTTACTTTAGTTTTGGTATTTTTTTTTTTGATAAACTTTTTTTTACTAAAAACTAATAGAAGTGATCTTTTAGTTTATAATTATTCGGATCATTTTGTAAAAATATGTCAATATCTTTGTTAAGTTGAGGAGTTAGCTTGAGAAAAATATTATTAAAAAATAACCATAAGGTTGTTCACGTGACTCTTAAATAAGGATATTGACATATTTTTCACGAAAATATCAAAATAATTTATGATGGACTACTTATATCGATTTTCATTGTCACGACCTAAAAGTGAAAAGTTACACCATTCCAGGACCATTTAGACTAACAAGCCAACGGAGCTTTGAACTTTGGAAAAGCATCAAAGAAAATGCGGGCAAAAAGCAGGAACTGAGAAAAAAAATTAAGAAAAACTAATAAAAAAAAACTTAAAAGTTTAAGTTTGAATGATAAGAACAAAATAAAAGGTAAAATAAATAATACCGAAATTAAAAAAATATAATTTTTCATTAAAATAAACAGTACCGTGAACTTTTCATTAAAAGTCCCTAAACTAAGAAGCTTTGGGGCTGAAAACCTTCGTGACCGGAGTTCACTCTACTTCTCCTGGCGGGAAGTATTGGGGGGAGTTACACTAATTGGTCATACTTTGTGAAAATTAAAGTGATTTTGGTGAGCCAGAGCAGTGAAAAATGAGCCCGGATTAGTACAGGAGTTGGAAAAATTCTAATCAAGAGCGGTGATTAACCAAACTAAACAGTCCATCATTAACTAAACTAAATGCAACTCGATGATTCACGACAAACCCATGAAATCTTATAGCCCAAATAATACTAATTAGATCTCAGGAGTTGGAAAAAAACGAAAACAGCAAAATGCTTCGAAAAATTAAGAGAGAAAACGAGAAACAGAGAGAAACCAGAAAACGTACCATCTTCCGCCGAGATTTGAGCTGCCAAATGACCGAGAAGAAGCAAAGTCGGTAAGACCCATTTGGGTAATGTGGAGCTCCGACCCATCTTTTCTCTCTGGACAGACTGGACTCTCTCTCTCTCTCTCTCTCTCTCTCTCTGCAACGCGTTGCTGAGTGAGTTTATAGTAAGCAGTGAGGAGGGAGAGACTCAGAGAGTGTCCTTTTATCTAAAAGATTCGACTTCAGTCGTCTTTATTCTTTAGTTCTTAAGTGGGATTTACATTTTTTAATCAAAGTTTTGCACTTTAATATCATTTATTTGACAAAAAGGACAGCAGTCCTCGACTTTTTTCGTTTCAGAATTTTCGGGAAAATAAAAAGAAAATAGAAAAACTAAAGTCTTCCTGCCGTTCCCACCTTTGAATTTTGTTTTTCAATTTTTTATAAGGTACTGCTACTCACACACACCGAACCCTTTTATTTTTGTCTATTAATTTTGTTCAATTCATTTAATTTGACGATAAAAAAATATAGAAGAGTGTCAAACGTTAAGGCGCTCGTTTAAAAGTGCTATTAAAATGATTGAAAGCGTTTTTGGTAAAAAAAAAATTGAAAATCAATTCTTAATAAAAATTCAAGTGGATCCCAAAAAACACTTAAAATAGGAAGCATTTACTTGATTTTTTTCAGTCATTGTAAAAATACTTTCAAATGAATTCAAAATTAAGGTGCAAATAACATCAACTTTTGTCACATAGTGATATTTCTCCTCATTTGTAAGCAGGGTCGGTCCAGAGATTTTTGAAGCCTAGGGATGTGCCAAAAAAATGTGCCCTCACTTCATATAAAAAATATTATTTGTTTTCACAAGTAAGACATCGATAAAATTATACTTAGTGAAACACTTCACACTCAATAATTTAGAAACATAGAATAACTAATTTATTTTGTATCGAGATAAGGAAACAAAAAAAACTTCGGGCTTACAAGTAGATATAAGTTTTGTTTTCCATCTAAACTTTTAAAGTGTTTTTGTATAAATCGTGAGGTATTTTTTTTTATTTACTAACCTCATTAATATAAGACTAAAAAAACAAAGGAAAATTAATGAAAATGACTTGAAAACTTTTATTTTTAACTATAATGACAAAATAAAGGGTAAAGTGAATAGTACCAGGATTGACTTTTTAGTGTACAAATCTGGTTTTTCGTTAAAGTGAACAATAATGAGAGATTTTCGTTAAACTTCCCAAAAAACAAATATGGTTTTGAGCCTTTAAGGATATGTATAAGTAATGAATGAACACTAAATTAAACATTTTGACAACACATAATATTATTTGCAAATTTGGTCTAAAAAATTAGTCTACACGTTATTATTTGTTGAAGATTAGACTTGAATTGGAACAGATGTTTAAAAATAATAACCCAAATAGCTACTAGCTAGTAAATAAATTAACAGCCAAACAAAATTTGTAAAAATTGAAAGAAAAAAAAAACATGCACATAGCATGTCAAACTTAGAACCTCTCGTTAATTTTAAACAACAAAAACTATTGCTTCTAATTAAACTTCTTGATCATTTAGCCAAATTTTATAAAGTTATACTATTATGAAAAGAAATTTGTAAAAATTGAAATGTAGCAAATATGATGTTTGAATCTAAGACCTCCTCATTAATTTTAAACAACAAAACCACAAATTCTAGTTAAATTTCTTTGTCAGTAAAGCAAATTTTATAAATTTCTACTCTTAAAAAAACATACATAAATATATCATCCTAATAATTTTGGTGCCCCCAATTTTTCTGGGCCACGGACGGTTGCCCTGCCCGCTGTGCGGACCTTGCTTGTAAGTGAAAGGTCTTAGATTCGATTCTCGCAAAATTTGAATTTGAAAATCACATTATTACTAGCTCATTGTAAGGTTAAGCGCATCGTCTCTTCATTAATTTAGATAATATCATTTATTTAAAATAAAAAAAAATAAAAAAACACACATCAACTTTTTAAACATAATGCCGTGTTTTGAGAAACGTGGTTTTTGCGGCGGGCCCCCGAGAACTTGCGCCGTTTCATGTTTTGACAGTGCTCAAAGCACTCGTGATTTTATTTATTCGTTTGTCCTCCCAACGCAAAATTTAAAACTGATATGAACTATTCAGTATGTACACACACATCGTACGAAGTTTTATTTCTTCTTTTACTAACATTGACTTTAATCCTATTATCTATGACCAGGCGATAAAGTGATTTTTATCTTCAATTCTAAAATATATGGAATAAATTAAAACACATTTCTATAGCTGAAATAATCGGTGTGCAGAAAAGAAAAAAAAAAGTATGAAAATCCGAAAACAATTTTGAAATAAGCTTTCACACTCCAAAAGTATCATTTTATATTCTAAATTTATAAAATCGCAAATAAAAATTGATAAAATGTGTAGAATGACGTTTGTTGAGTGTCAATAACAATACTCTCATATTTACACTAAAAATGTAAAATGGATCAACAATGGTCCGCCTAATACATCAAAGACCAACCCAATCGTGCTTCATGTCATGCTTTGCACTACAAATATAAATTTAGTACTATGGTCTAGTGACATTTCTCTTCACTTGTAAATGACAGGTCTTAGGTTCAATTTTCTCCAAATGCGAATTTGAACCACATTATTGCTAACCCATTGTGTGACTAAGCTAACCCCCTCCCCTTTAGTGTAGATAATATCGTTTGTTCAAAGAAAAAAAAAACTACTATTACCACATATTGTACCATCTCTTTAATGTAAATAAGACTCACATGTGTTGGTGGATCCTATCAAGATCGTGCCGAACCATATCAAGCATTCCTAAAACTTTAAGCTCAGCCTCTCTGCGGTCTGGTGGTATTCCTCTTCGCTTAGGAGTGAGAGATCTTAGGTTCGAATCTCGTGGATGGAGAATTCAATACCAAATTAGGCTGCTCATTGTGTAGCTTAACCGAACTCTCCCTCCTCCTATCTAGTTCAGCTACCATGCTCCCAATTGGGCCTATTGTATCCGGCCATGGTAAATAGCCCAAGCTCAAAGTTCATTTATTGACCCAAAAAGGCCCAACGTTTGTTACCAAACATATTGAAATATGGCCCAAATATAATTCACAGGCCCATATCACACTGAACCGGATCTAAAACAAAAAAACCGGAAGGAAAAGCGAGAGACAAAAGCTCGGACGCTGAAGAAGAAGAAAAAGAAGAAAGCCATAGCAACAAAATCAATGGCGTCGTCGTCAGCTCTTCGGGAGCTTCAGGGCGAATTGGAGGCCAAAGCTAACGATCTCAGCAAAATCCAAAAAGGCAAGTCGTGTACTTATATATATATATATATTTATGTATATGTATATACAGTTCACTTGAACCTGTAAAACCCTAGCGTGGCATTTTTGCTCCTTCAGATATTTCAAAGAACCACCAAGTGAGGAAGAAGTACACTATACAGCTCGGCGAGAACGAGCTCGTCCTCAAGGTCTTCTTCTTTCTCGATTGCGTTTTCTCTATTTTGTGTTTGGTTACCGGGAAAACGAGTTCAGCTAACGCTGTTGACTACCGATATCTGAAAAATGTTAACTTTCGCTTAGTTGGAAGCAAATGGGCTTTGTTGTGGTTTTCCTAAGCTCACGGTTATCGGTTAACGATTGAGTTTTTGTTGTGTTGGTAATGTGATTGCTTGTGCTTGTAGGAATTGGATCTCCTCAGCGAAGACGCCAATGTCTTCAAGTTGATAGGTCCGGTTCTTGTGAAGCAGGATTTGGCAGAGGCTAGGGCCAATGTGCGAAAGAGAATCGAATACATCTCAGCGGAACTGTATGCTTCTCGATCTTTTTCATTTATTTATGTATTTGTATTATAGTTTGTGCTCTACTATCGCAATTTTTTTCGCAGTTTAGGATATCACTTCGGATTTTAAAGTTCGTGTTAGGTTTTTTAAGATAATCCTCAAAATCAATCATTTCGAGAAAACTTGTAAGATCAATTGCACAAAATGTGATTTAACCTAGGTTTTGTGAACGATTTCAGAATTTTATGATAAAGGGGAGAGTTTGGGATGAATGTTAGAATTTGGTCAAACGAATTGGTTCTGTTTTGGTAGATTTAAAATTCCAACTATTATATTTCGAATGATAGGTCTTGATCATTGATCGCAATGCTGGAAAGCGGTATTTTAAAATGGAAGCTAATGAACCAAACCTAAGCCTTTTTCTGTTAGGAAAATGAATATGTTTCTGAGTTTCCCATGTTTGGTTATATGCAGTTTATGATTGTTAGTCTAAATTCCAAACCATCAACAGACAAATTTCTTAAAGGGTAATTTTCTCCCCACTAGATGGGGAAGGACCTGGGGTTCAGTTAAAAAAATCGGTTTCCTGGATGCCGAAAGGCTCACTATAAAACAGGACGCCTAGTTTTTACAAAATGAAGTATGTGTCCATTGGGACAAGTGATATCCAAATTCTTGGGAAGGATGTGCATTATTTAATGAGGGAATGTTGTTCAATGTCTTCATGCTGATTGCCTTCATACGAGCTTCATGCTGATTGCCTTCATACGAGTAACTCTACGCCTAAGTTGTAACTGAAGGAACGTGAGTTTTTGGGAACCCAAAAAAGGGGAGAGGAATGAATAATGTTCTCTGATGCTGTGCATTATGTGCCTAGGCTTATCATGAGAAACCTTTTTCGTGGGAGCTATTAAATGAATCTTACACCAGTTGTCCACTACATTTTCCGGTTTGGGATTGACCTTGTAGCGATATATATGTGGGTTGGATAGATGGTTTCCCAACTTTTACATTTGGGTGCTTGTATGACAATTATGTCTAGTTTATCCCTTTTCTTCCTACCATTGTTTTTATACTGATCGGACTCGTGTTTAACTTCTGGCATAACTATATTTATTCTGCGCAACAGGAAGCGGCTGGATACTACTCTTCAAGATTTGGAAGAGAAGCAAAATAGCAAGAAAGAAACGGTTTGTATTTTTCCTTTTTCTCTGCACCTTAACTGCTCTTTTATAGTGCCAGAGTTGTTCATATGGTCTCTGGCTTTGATTCAGTCGTGATAATATATCTATAGCATTTGAGGAATTTATTAGAGCTATACGCCTATGAAGCACAAATACTTTAGTTTGGTCGTGTATCCCGTATCCGATACTTGTCGGATACTCTTGGATACCTATCATGGTCAACTGATACGGCTTTGACTTAATGGATAGGCATATCCCACATTTGGAATACAAGTATCCGGCTTTTAGAATACCTTTACACTTTCACATGATAAATTAAGATGAGAAAATGAATAGGAAACAAAGCCTTCGTTAAAATTTGATGAATACAAAGAGTGCTTCTAATTGAACAATGAATATAACTCTCACGCTTCTTCTTTGTATGAAAAGAGGATTAGATTTCCAACTTTTCTTCTCCAACAAATTAAATGAACTTGAATTTATATATTTCTGTGTTAAATATGTTTGAAAGAATATATTTTTATGTTGTATCATCGTGCCGTATTGTATCACTGTATCCTATCCGTAATTCAACATTAATTGCTTCCATAATACCTTCTATCTTGCAGATTTTAAAATTACAGCAGAGGGCTCAAGCACTCCAGGCTGGAAAAGCGAAGGCATAATCGTCGTAGTTGGGTTTCGTTCGTCAGATGTATTCTATGAGTTTCTGTTAATGTTTCGTTCTTGTTTGTTCAAAGATACAGTGCCAATCATAAACGCTTTTTCGTTCTTGTTTGTTCTCAATTGGTTTACCTGTGTCATACACATGTATGGATGCAGTGGTGGATCCAGGGGTCACATGTAAAAGTCCACAAACATTTCTTAGACACATAATAACCATAAAAATTAAATCATAGTTTCATTATTCATAACTTAAATAACAAATAACAATAGTAACAACGTGTTTTCATATTTTGAAAACTCTCCATCGTAGCTTCATTATCAACGGAAGAAAAAACAGTGCTTTCAATATAAACCACCATGCTATTACTTAATTATTGATCTTGCATTTAGTTATGCAATGGACTCTTCACAATATTCATAGCAGTAATGACTCTCTCCATTGAAGCTGTAGCAACCGGTAAAACTAAAGCAATGTAATTATCAAATACACATAATTATTTTACTTTTTTGGCTGTTGGTGTTTTTTTTTATTTGTATTAAACTAACTTGGCCTAAAATGACGTAGTTTTGGTCATTTAATATTTTAAAAAAAATTAATAATAAGAGAAACTCTTCTTTCAAGCATTTTATCAAACAATTGGAGACCATGTATAAAGTAAATTCCAATCATCAAAATGGCAGCACCCAAGTTATCTGTGAACATTCATGGAAGTTCAAGGTTAGCTGACCCTCCTCTTAGTCCATCCACCACTGTATGGATGTACCCTGGGCCTTTTTGTTTTTCATTTGGTATGATTGTAAACGTATGAAGGAATGAAAAATACAACAATTTCTGATTAAGAAGTGTTGTTGTAAATAATATTTGAGAGATAGGAGAGAGATTGGGACGACAGAGAGAGATAGAGAAAAGGGGCTCAACCGTTGTAGCTTGATTAATGTTGCCTCGGCTTTGTGACTTTATTTATACTAATCATGATGGCCATTACTTGCAGTAATACAAACTGCAACAACAAGATCAATTTTACAACAGTGCAATTTAAGGATGAAGTCGGCTTATAAACGTTATATTTCAGTTATATCAAAAATGAATTATGCTGCTGCATCATCATAATATGATTAATGCCTTCATAAAACAAGCCTAACAAGATGAGGTCATCGCTAGGATCTTGGCTTAGCTTTTATGTCACATCTCGCCCCGGGCCCCTCCACATCCCGGGCTCGACTCCGCCGTAGCAAGATATTGTCTACTTTGGGCCCCGACCACGCCCTCATAGTTTTGTTTCTAGGAACTCACGAGCAACTTCACAGGGGGGTCACCCATCCTGGAATTGCTCCAGCCCAATCTTGCTTAACTTCGGAGTTCCAATAGAACCCGAAGCCAGTAAGCTCCCAAAAAGCCTCGTGCTAGGTAGAGATGAGAATATACATATAAGGCTTACATGATCTACTTCCTTGGGTGATGTGGGATGTAACAATCCACCCCCCACCCCCCCCCCCCCCCCGCGCGCGCGCGCGCGACCAAAATCAAGGCGTGTTGGCCGTCACGTGAAGGTGACGTAGCAATGTGCGCAGTGCGGAAATGATAATGATATAAAGAAATGTGAATAACTAAGAACCAAGCTAACTAATTTACACTAAGCAAATAAAAGTGCAATCCCGATATTTTAGTGTGGTTACACAATAATCAGAGCATAGGTAGCCAAAGTGTAGTCTAGCAGGACAAGTACTAATTATACAATACCAGAGGTGGTCCTACATTAGTGATAATTTTAATTTGTCAGAATCGCCGTCAATTTCCTCGTAAGCCACCAATAAGCACTCCTACCTAAAACCTGGAGGGGCGCAAAACAAAAAGTGTGAGTGGGCAAAAACAAAACTTTTCAAAACCATTCACTTATCAAAGGTAATAACCCCTAGCTGTAAAACTTGTATAATTTCCCAGAAAATAGAATACATACGTATATCAAAACCATGCTCAGAATAACAAAATCCACATATATGCCATGTCAAATATCTTAGCATAAAATATGTAAGCCAAATGTTATAAATCAATGCAAATGATATCTTAGCCGGAGTCACTTAATATGACATGTACGGTTGAAACTATAGCTCATCCATCTAGCCGGAGTCACCTAATATGACCTGTATGGCTCAACCAATAGCTCAAGAAATATGCCTGCACACGAGTCGGAACCACCTAAAGTGGTCTGTACGACAGGATTGGGTGTAAATAAATACGCTCACGTGCTATGATCACGTGAAGACTGTGTGAATGATCGCGGGTCATCTACGAGTTGGAACCACTTATAGTGGTCTGTACGACAGGACTGTGCATCTAACTTGGATCCAAGGTGAGCGTATGGTGCGGGAGGTGAACATCACGTGAAGGACTGTGCCCTTACCACGGGCGGGAGCACTAACACCGAGGTGCAGGTTTATGAGCTATAATACATCTCAACATAATCATGTAACTCACATCCACAATCTATAAACTCACCTGACACTTACCTGAGCTTCTGCAGCGTCAAAAATAAATATGTGCAACTACTAAATGCATATTCTAAGTATAAAATATTTGGCATGTCATTTCAAAACATAAGTCCATTTAAATGAGTTTTAGGGAAAAATACTAAGCATACATATATATATATATATATATATATATATATATATATATATATATACTGAAAACCAAAAACCCACTCACTGATATGTGGCAAGGTCGTAACCCTTGAGCCTAGCCTGACTGCACTCGTCCTCTGGAAACGTCTCACCTATGTGAAACAACTATTTTAACATTATTTTAAGCACATAACCAAAACTAGGTAATAACTTCTCATACGTTGCTCAATTGGGGTATTTGAATATACCATCGTGGCCTACTCAACCCCATGAACATCCCTATATTTTTAGAATAATTTTCTAAGTTCCCACGCCCCCTCACGCACCAGCCAAGGCACGTGCCTGGCACACTGACGGATTCCCTAACGGCGTTAAGGAATATTTCGTTAAATAACAACATATACCGTTAATTTTATCTGACGCCGTTAGCATATTTCGTTAACACGCCTTGATTTTGGTCAGGATGTGTCAGTTTAGGATTTTGGTAGATCATGGATCGAAACTACACATTGAAATAAGAATTTATTAATTGAAAAATTATTTGGTAACCATTTTTAATTTTCAGTTTTCAAAAAGTACAAAAAATAAAATTAAAACTGAAAATTAAAAACAAAATTATTATCCAACGGCGTTTACACTTGTTTGTAAATTAGACGTCAATTATTTCATATATATCGTCATCAATTTAGCTTTTGGAGAGATTCTTGGGGTGGAAAATCTTGCTTTGAAATAGGGTTTCATCATAGAAGCACTAGCGGAGGAGCAGCTGATTGCCACTGATTGATGTATTTTATCCCGCAGAAGAAGTCTCAATCAAATGAAATAAGACTAGGGCCAGTCACTTCTATTACCTTAATTGATTCAAGAAGACAAGACTAGCCATATCTAATTCAAGAGGGACAAGAGACACTACCGATCTATCTTCGACCAAAAAACAAATCTATCTATCTAGTGCTCAAACTTTATGTAATGGAGTAGGATTCTCTCATTTTCAGTCACTTCCTATTTGAAGGATCACGATTAAGTTACGTCAATATTTAGTGTTGATTTCTTTATAAAGAAAAAAAAAAACCTTATATTTAAACGGTTACGATTAAATCATATCAACATCTGATGTTGACTTCTTTATCAAGAGAGATTAAAAAAAGAAAGTGAGAGAAGAGAGGACTGGAGGGGAGAATCATACTTCCAATTTAATGATGGGTTCTAGCTTTTTAACATTTTCATGGGATTGGAGTCTTGTCATAAAAGCATGTTGAGAAGGAGCGCATTGAAGGTTTTTTTTATTTTTTTTATTTTTTATAGAAATCATCTCAAACCTAGTTGCAAAGGCGAAGGATTAGTTACTTAAGAGCAAAGAGGAAAAAGGAAATGCCATGGGGGACTTGTTAAAATAAGTTTTTGAGAACCACTTATTTCTTTTTAATGACGACAGACTTCTTCACCTCAAAAGTCATTCTGTTGTTTTAAATTCTTTTATTCAAATTATATTAACCGATGCACAATTTCAGAATTTATACCTTTAATTGTGTATAGCATTTCTAGATCTTTGAAAAATGTGTCGGCGCTAGCTGTGCGTGAAGGTTAATTAGAAAACAAGTCATTAGATGGTAGACTCGGATAATGCAAGAGTGCATTATGACTTTTTAGAAGTTTCAATAACCAAATAGAAAAACAAACAAGAATGGAGGCAATGTATATAGTTTCCATGCCACAATGATCACATTCAAGATACCAGAATTGGCCATCTTCTATCATGCTCAAGTTTAATGTCAATCTAAAGGGTACGTCTGGACCTCCCCCAACCTCCATGTTCATTCATGCACATAGTCCAGAACCCAAACAAATTAGTATGATGACAGTTCATCATACCCAACATTGAACTTAAATTTGTACATCCCTATTTCAGATATTGGATCCACACTTCCACCATTCAAATAGTGAACCCTAATGTTTTTTATGTGAATAGGGTTACTTAAAATATTACAAAAATTCTCTCTCTCTCTCTCTCTCTCTCTCGCACGCGCACATTCACTTTGGACGTGCTCTGCAAATCTTTGCAACATTTTCAAGATCGGTGCTCAAGCCTCAAGCATTTCAGTCTTTTTTGTTATCGATGCTCGTCGAGAAACATCTGTAAATCACCTAAAATACATTGTAAACATATTTCCAGGCAATTCAATGTTTTAAATCGGTATATATTCAACATGATATCAGAGCTTTGGGTTTAATATCCATTTTATTTGTTCGTTGCAAGTTCGCAGAGTGCGAAAAGATGCATGCGACTTAGTGACATTAAATATAGTGAGTAGTAGTGTTGAAGAAGGGTGATTCTGGAGAGATCAAAATTTTAAGGGTAATGCTAGGAAAATTAAATTTGGAGACTAAATTTACAAATTAAATGATGTGTTACCAATAAAAATGAGCTCATTATCAACGCTTAAGTAATAAATCAATCATCAACTTTTATATAATTTAGTTTCTAAAATTTTGTCTACAAATTTAGTCTCCCTAGTATTATCCAAATTTTAAACCATTTTTTTGTAAACTACATGATTTAACGGTTAATAGTTGGAACATCATGTCATATACAAAATATAGTTTAAAATTTTGATTTCCTTAGCATTTATGTCGAAGAATATGCAGGAAACATAAAATACGTTGCACGTGATTAATTCCATTATCTTCAAGTACGTCATCGATGTTGTCATTGGCAATATTGTTAATTTCTGACAGAAAAAAAAAAAAAGAAAAAAAAAGGATTTTGCATCGACTCGAGTATGCTCGACCTCCATCACCTACGGCACGCATGCTTCGCATAAGTGACAAGAGACTGCGTTTTTTTTTCATGACGCTTAGACACGATGGAAACCCACTAAAGCTGATGAAGCACATGTGGATGTAGCCACCTTCCAACTAGGGTTTAGGATTTTTCTCCTTGTTTGGTAAATAAGGTTTAGGGTTAGGAATATGACTGATGACTGTTAGATGCATGATGAAATTGAAACAAAGCAAGCAGCCGCTAGGGTGAAATCCGTACGTACTGATATGACAGATATTGGATCAATCCTTCGGGCACTAACAAAGGTGCTAGTTTGCTCTCAACCAATTCGATGGATTAGTGCACATGTACTTATTACTTATACACACACACACACGTACAGCATATATGTATGTATCTGGAGCAGGTGCAGAAACAATTCCGTATTATTCTTTTCTGTGCATCGTCAAAATTAGTAAGATTGCTGTTACTTGACCTTAGTGGAAACATGCAAAAGGTTTATGATTTCTTCTTTGATTAATTTATACTGAGTAATGCAAAGAAGACTAAATTTGCAAACTAATTTATGAGTGAATAATAAAAAAATAAGCACATTAATCAAAATTTTAGTAATAATTCAATCATCAACTTCCAAATCATTTAGTTTACAAAATTTAGTCTACACATTTAGTTTTCCTAGTATTACTCAATTCGTACCTTTATATGACCACGAAATGTAATGAGTTATCTTTGTGTGTATATATATACTATTGGTGATGCTAGAGAGACCAACCAATATCCATATTTTCTAGACCACATCGTGTGGTCTAAAAACATTGTCTCTCTAACATTTTCAATCTAGTATTTGTCCCCCTTTATATTTTTTTTTTCCATTAACAGCAGTCACATGAGATTTGAATTTAGGGCATAATTCAACTAATTAGAGACTCGATTCTACTAGACAAAATGGTCGTTCTTATTTTTTTTTATACAAACGGTCATCTATTGTGTTATCCCCTCTTAATTAGGTCCATGATATATATATATATATATATATATATATATATATATGTATGTGTGTGTGTGTGTGTGTGTAGGGGAATAGTGCGCGCGCGCTTTATCTCTCTCAGCTTCTTATTTTTTTTCATACAAACGGTCATCTATTGTGTTATCCCCTCTTAATTAGGTCCATGATATATATATATATATATATATATATGTGTGTGTGTGTGTGTGTGTGTGTGAAGGAGAATAGTGCGCGCGCGCTCTCTCTCTCTCAGCCCACACATGAGCATGAACTCAAACTCAACTCACTGATTAAGTTTTTTGGTTAATTAATTAATTTTATGTAATTATGATCAAGAAGCACCTTAATGTATATATTCAGTTTCAAGCCAGTTCTCTAGTGTAATTTTAACACATCATCAACGCGCGCATGCATTATTCTCTGCAAACGAACACAGGAACAAATGGTAATATAATATATAGGCTTATAGCAGCAGCGCCACTTACTGAGTATAGATACTAAATGGTTAAACCCGTGGCCATTTAGTAGTACTGCACAGAAGATGCCATATTGTTAAGCTTCATTATGATACTGACTATTACAAAAAGAATAATTAGTGAGGATCCTCTTCGGATTCTCTTTGTGAGAATTCTTGTGAGGATTTTAGGGATCCTCACATTCTATCCGTTTATCGTACATCGTGCGGTAAAAAATCATTAGGTAACGTTTATGTTTAATTTTAAATAAAAAATCAACATGATTTATGGTCACATGATGTACGAAGAATGGATGAGATGTGAGAATCCCTAGGATCCTCACAAAAAGAATTAAGATGAAATCCAAATCCTATTAGTCGATCAAGAATAAATAGGTCCCACCCATGCATAATCTTAAAGGTGTGTACATAATGAACTGAAATGATGTGATTAATTAAAAGGACCACTTCCAATGATAAATTGCTTTTGCTCGGTGAGTGAGACCACTCAGCTTTCCCCAATCCATCTTAATCAAAGATAGCAATTTAGTGAAGATATTGAGATGCCAAATAGTTGATGGCTTTGTTTTGTGTACACACACATGCTGGCAAACTGGCTTACTCAACTAGACAACAACTGCGCCAAAGCATCTATTCTGTATATAATATGTCAACTTCAATTCATTAGTTAACAAAAGCATGCATATATATACATGCATGGTTTCCAAAGTCAAAAAAACCCAATTTCAACAGCTCAAACTCAAAATTGCCATTCCAATCTCTCCATGCTACCAAAAACATTCCCTTTTAATACACATATCAACCTCAAACATTCCATTCTCTTCCCTTCTAAACATCTATTGAGCTTCCTAATCATGTACATTCCATATTCCATTAGGGTTCTGGGAATCGAATATATATATATATAAAATCCACTGTAAATAGTCCATTTATATACACTGACGAAACATATCCTACTCCTAGTAAATGGATAAGTAGATAA
Source organism: Pyrus communis (assembly GCF_041283825.1). Lineage (NCBI taxonomy): Eukaryota > Viridiplantae > Streptophyta > Magnoliopsida > Rosales > Rosaceae > Pyrus > Pyrus communis. The sequence continues at coordinate 28,481,420 of NC_142574.1, read as the reverse complement.
GTACGAAATCTCAACCATTAATAACCAAAATGTGGACCATGAAATGATAGGTTCTCACAGGGGAGATCAATCTAGTTGAGTGACAAAGAACCACACTTAAAAGAGCTGTCCGTGATCGATGAGTTTGCATAAACTTTTAGAAGTTGAAGAATCCATCATGCATGCTCTGCTCTGCTCTGCTGCTTCACGGCAGTGTGATCAGTTTGCTTCTGTTTGGTCCCCAATAGCGTACGTCCTGATAATAAACTAGTTAATGGGATACGCTGGCCAATCACTTTAAGTGGTGAGGAACATTTCTATATCATTTTCACTACATCTACAAGATGCAAGTAGCTGCCAACAAACTCTACAACTCTTAACTTATGCATGCATGCATACATTCATACAATATTATAAATATGGTGTGTATGTGCGCATGCGCAGACATAAACATGATTATACAAATGTATGTGAATGTTCGTATTCTTATGCTCATTGTTTGGCTTAATCTTACACCTACATACATAATGAATCACCTACATATATATAATATTGCAACTAATCTTTTGGGATATAGCAATCATCTATGTACAACTTTATCCCACCACCAAGTTAGGTGACTGCGCGATAAAGCTAATGTGATCAATGCGGTGAATTCAATGAAGTTGTCAAGCGAATAATGGAAAGAGTGGAATTTAACACAAAATTTCAAGTGCAGAATTAAATGTTGTTAACTGCTTGAAATTGAATTACTAGTCCTTAATATCAAGAGTCTTATAAAAAAAACACATGTTTGGAATTAAAAAAATGAAAGTCATAAATTTAGGGGGTTGAATAATTTGTATTCAAATGAGATTGTAGAAGATTCATAAATTTATGGAGTTTAATGGAGTTCCATACACTTCGTATAAATTTTGGGTGAAATCATTAGAAATATTAAGGGCTGAGGCTTGATTTCTTAAGGCCTAAAAAACACTATCAAATCCTTCTAAATCCATTAAAATCCTTCATCTTTTAAATACTTCAAAATCCAATCGTAATTGAATACATATGAAGTTTTATGAATTACTTTAAAACTCAGAATGAATACACTCAGATTTCCATAAAGTTTTATAGACTCTTTTAAAATATTGATTTTTAAAATCTTGATTGAATACCTTGGTCTTTCATGGATTCATTTAAAATCTTAATTGAATACATGTGAATTTGTAAACTCTTTTAAATTTGTAGTTGAATTCATCTCTGTATATAAGCCTAAAAAATAATAATGGAGGACATATATATATATATATATATATGTATATGTGTGTTTGTGTGTGTGTGTGTGTGTTTATAATATTAAGATGGAAAGATCACGAGTTAATTAGGTTGAAAGAGGAGAAATATGGTTTAACCTTTGGTCTCGTTGGGGAAGGTGGATACTACAACGAGTCTAATGACTAAGGTTTGGTACACCAGAAAATTACTAAATTGGGGATGGGACAGGTATTATCAACTTCTGATAGGGAGTGCATGATATTTGACCCACATTTGGAAACTCGTGTGCTCTGCGAATTAAGCAAGTTATGTTTTAGGATCTCTCTCTTATTCTCTAAACTAAAGCAAAAAGCTAGCTATGATCTTTTGTTTTTTTTTTTTTTTTGATCTGAATGATCTTTTGTTTAAAGTGTCTAATTAGGAAAGGAACTTGATCCATTCCGTAGGCATCTTAACCTAATTAATTAATTTAATCTGGCCAACTTTACGATTTCAACTCTATGCATGCAAACTAAACCAACAAATATTCCTTTCAAAGAATCTTTCATAAGTTCCAAACATTTAGGTATTTGATTTAATCAACATTGGTGTTCTAGTCAACATGCGTGACCATTTCCAAGACTGCAATCATCAGATCCACAATCTACAGAAATTGAAGACTTAGGTTCTCTATTAATGTAGATGATGATGATGGCTAGCTCCTAATTGATGATTTGGGTAAATTACATTTTACCTCCTTAGGTTGGGGTCGATTTCAATTCTTTATAACATCTTTAAAACATTTCAATTTCATACATTTACTTATCATTTTATTTCAATTTCATACATCCATTAGAAAATCCGTTAAGTGATGACGTGGTGATGACGTAGCTACCAAATTTGTACCATGTGGCAAAAATTATAATTTTTATGCATTTAAAATATTATAATAATTTATCCTATTAAAAAAATATAAAAATAAAAAGAAACCCATCTTCTTCCTCGAGCACACCCATCCCACCCCACCCCACCCCACCTGTAACCCCACCCCCACCCCCACCTCCCCAACAACCCCCCACCCCACCCCACCCAAAATCCACCTGCAACCCAAAACCCAACCTCGGGTACCAGATATCTGAAAAGGAAGGGGTGCATTGTAGGGGAGGTGGGGGGGGGGAAGGGGGTTGCAGGTGGGGTAGGGTGGGGGAAGAAGATGGTTTTTTTTTTTATTATTATTTTTAATAAGATAAATTATTATAATATTTTAAATGCATAATTAATTATTTTTTTGCCACATGGCACAAATTTGGCAGCCACATCAACACTTAATTGTTTACTTAACGGATTTTCTAACAGATGTATGAAATTGAAATGTTTTAAAGATATTGTAAGGAATTGAAATCGCCCCCAAACCTGAGAGGGTAAAATGTAATTTACCCTAATAATTTGGACGATCCAAACACAACAACTTCAACTCCGGGGAGATCATAAAATTAAAATAATCTCGAGTTTACGATTTAGGGTTTAAGATTTTAATGGATTTAGAGTTAACTAGTTGAATGATTAAAATTGACAGCCTAATAACATAAATTGTAACCTATTTAATGATTAAAAATCAGAGTGTGACAAAATAATGTTGAATAATAAAATATGAACATGTTTGACAAAAAGAAATGTGAACATGAAACACTGATGTGAATAGTAGTGGGCCGATGGTCCCTTTCTAAAATATGAAAATGATGTCATAACGAGTTGCTTACATGGACCCTAATTACTGGGTCGATTTAGTTTTTCAATTCGTGGTATTCATGTGCTACTTAAATAACTGATGTGGAATTTAACTATTGTGCACTGGCCACGCGTCTCTCTGAAATCTTAAGACATAAAATGTGTAGATTGTAAGACAGTACTCTTGCAAAACAACATATATGTATGTGTAAACATCATAATCAACATTCAACACCATTAGCTAGTATATTAGGCACTTAATCGGGTATAATGCTGGAAAGTCCCATAACACTACTTTTTCAAGGACCACATGATGGAGAAGTATTAGCAATCTTAAGATGACCCATCCTTTTTACATATGCATTGGACCACCTAAATTTGCCCTCCATTTTGGCCATTGCCCGTGGCCTCCTAACCATCACGGGAAGAACCAACTTCTTTCTCTCCTTTTGCTTTCTTTTTATTTATTTCCTCCAGTTTTTTTTCAAATCTTAGATTTGTGCTTCATGGTCCATGAAGCGCATGAGTGGTACCAAAAAAGTTCAAACTTGTTATGCGATATGGTCACATGACACTTTTTAGCTTTTCATTTCACATACATATACAACCACTCATATATGGTGGAAATCTTCAACAATGAAAGAAAACGAACCCTTAATCTAGCCAGATCTTAACTTATTTTCTTCTGACGACCCTCATTTGAGCTAACCCTAGAGCTTAATCTAATATATAATGATATTTGGTTGTTAAGGATTGTCTTCCTTAACTCCATCATACCTCACATGGTATTTTGAAATTTTTGGCACAGTGCACCTAATCATTAAGGAGGTTCAATGAGGAAAGAAGCATACACACACACACACACACACACACACACTCACTCACACATACAAACACACACAGTCCTTTTCATGGAGGCTTTCCCAAGAAATAAGGATGTCCAATAAAGAGAGTCCTATAATTGCATATATAAGTAAATTGCTCGACATAGTCACTAACAATGGAAGAGTGGTAGGGTTTCTTCCTAATCATACCCAAAGACGCACGTGGTGCACGTGCCTTAATGTTGATGTTGCCCCTTCAACTACAAGGTTGGCTTAGTACTGCAAACACACCAGGTGGGCTTTCATGCCTATTAAATTATTAATCACATCATCACTAAACCAATGACACGGATTATATTCGTTTTGTATTCGTCTAATTATCGCTTACTTATCTGCTAAAGCTGATGACAAAACTCATTGAAAATGAGAAACATCTTCATCTTTCATATTCAGTTCTATAGTTATTTTGATCCAAAAAATTAGGGTTCTTCACAAACATCCTCATCTTTCATATTTAGTTCTATAGTTATTTTGATCCAAAAAATTAGGGTTCTTCACACATACTCCTTGAAAGGACCGGAATCCTACATACACCTAAAACAGTTAAATCCCCATTTTAAAGAAAAATAACCCATGTATACTGATTGTTGTTGCACCAGACTGTTATTTTACTATACGTGCAGACTTTCTTTTTGTCGATTGATTCTGTAACTAAGCTTTTTGGAGAAAAGATAAGGCTAATTAAGCATATTAGCAGTAGTAGTTTATTAATAATTGCAGCCAAGTAAGTTGCGTGGAATAATTTTGATTGAAAAATATGTTGCCTCTTCAACTTTGTTGTTGACAGTCAGTCATGCTTTCCAGGATAAAAACAAGGGGTTTTTGAACTTTAATCATTCAAGAAGACTAAAATTTAATAAAAATCTGGTGCTAGATTAAATATTGATTTTAGTCCTTAATTTGTACTTAATTCAAATTCAAATTCATATTATATTTTTATTTTTATATTTAATAGATAACTTATTTAATGTTATTACTTTAAAATTTAAATTTATTATTATACACATTTTAATTCATTAATTTTATTTAACTTTCTCTAAACGTCTTATCATAATATATTTTACTAAATTAGTGTACCGAAATGCGCGTACCTAAATATATTGTAGTGAACTAGTGACACATAAGAAAATATGTAAAAACATAAGTGTTCCGAAAATCCCGTACATAACTATATGATACTAAACTAGTGTACCGAAATGTCGGTACCTAAATACATTATACTAAACTAGTATACCGAAATATCCGTACCTAAACATATTATACTAACCCAGTGTACTGAAAAATCTCAACGAAAATATTTTCTTATACCATAATGAGAATTAAAATTTATAATATTTTCATAAAATTTAAATTCATAAAATTATAAATAAAAAAAATAGACATTGAATACATATGGTGGCATTAAATAAAGTCTAGGGACTAAAATCAATTTTTAATTTTGTATAAGACATTTTTCTAAATTTCATCTTATTTAGGGATTAAAATATATTTTTCTATAAAAAGGGAACCAACATCCCATATGCCACATTGTGCATCAGCTGGGGCACAAATTTCATGCACTAAGATCTCATGGAGCCAGCAGATCTGCATTGCATGATTGGAGGTTTCCATATGGGAAATTAGCATTATTCTAGATTAACTAATCCTGACCATCCAATAAAACCCTTTTCAATTAATTAATTAATTAAGCCATGATCATCTGTATGTATAATGATCAACATGCAGACCACAAACATTAAACAATTTTTCTTTTTAAAGAAAACCATGAATCAATTAGGCGGTAAAATCGTGTAGTGCTGAAAAAAATTTGGGCCATGCAACTACAAACGGGTCAAAATCAAAGTAGAGACTAGAAAGAAAGGAAGAAAGAAAGAGAGAGAGATATAGAGGAATATGGATATATGGCACCAATCCATTTCACTTTTATGGTTCTGATTGAGTTCCATATACAAACAATCTCACTCTTAGCCTCTTACTATTGAATATGAAAGGAGCTGAATAATCATGATCTAGTTAATTAAAAAGAAAATTTGAGTTTTTGTTTCTTGGATTGTTTAACCACCTCTTTAAAAAATCTCCTATTAGTCCATGTGGAATATATGAATTGAGTTAAAACATTTCCGAGAAAACTTATGTGGGACTATTCTTTAGTAACAGTATAGAGTGAATATATATCACAAAACTTAAACATATGTTATCTTTTAACTAGACTTTTTTTACAACTTTATATTGTCATGTGGCAGGAACAGTCTCACCAAACTTTTCTCACATTTCTAACAGTTTGAAATGAAAACCGAAAACCAAAAATGCACCAATGTCATAACACGCTTAAAACCCAATTGAAATCGGTCCTTGCTGAGCATCCTCTTGGAGCACAACTTCACATGTATCAATGATGGAGCTCCCACCAACCCCACCTTTATACAACAAGAACCACCATTACCATCTTCTCTGCTTCTCTCACTCACTCCAGAACATATCTGCAGCTGCAGCAGCATTACACAAATTAAGCTGCTCATGTCTGCCACTTCGTCAGCCCCCTCTCAACTTGTTCGTTTTGTGTTCACGTTTCTCTCTTCCATCCTTTACCTCTCCTCTTGTTCCCTACTCCCTTTTCCATCCGTAACCACCCGCACAACTTAAGCTTCCAGCATATTCGTTTAAAAGCAGATATGTCACAAGCGAAACGGCGAAACTACCCGGAAAGCAACAAGGGAAGCTGCAGTGCCAAGTGTCCTTACTATTATTAATAACTCTTTTCTCACAAGATTTTTACCAACCTCAAAAATCTTGTAGCTATCTAGTTAGCGAAAACCCTTTTCTCGAACACAGAAAAAAATGACGTTTTCGTGCACGAAAAACTTCTTCCGGAGGTTCTGTATTGATGAATACCAAATGGACACTGTTGATCAGAGCAGCTTCCTCTCTACTGATCTTCTGCCTTCCCTTGGAGCCAGAATCAACCAGTCTACTAAGCTCAGGAAATACATTATATCGCCGTATAATCCTCGTTACAGGTGATGATCATCTTGCCTTGCCACACTGCTATTCCAAGGTTAACTGTTAGTAAAACTTCTACAACTCATCAATTCATGCCCCTTATGTGATCCTCATTTTTCAGGGCTTGGGGGATGCTACTTGTTCTTCTAGTCATCTACTCAGCGTGGATTTGCCCATTTGAGTTTGCATTTCTGCCTTACAAGCGGGATGCTCTTTTCGTCATTGACAACATTGTCAACGGCTTCTTTGGCATTGACATCATCCTCACTTTCTTTGTTGCCTATCTCGACAGCCGCTCTTACCTTCTTGTTGACAATCCAAAGCAAATCGCAATGAGGTGCGTAAAAGGCTTCATTCTTGTTCAAAACATCCAACATATATGTTTTGATTTCTGTGCAAGAAATAACCCTTTTTTTTTTCGCACAATACAACCAAACAGGTACTTATCAACCTGGTTTCTTTTCGACGTGTGTTCCACTGCACCATTTCAGTCTATTAGCCTCCTCTTGACAAATCACAGCAGCGAACTTGAGTTTAAAGTACTCAATATGCTCCGCCTCTGGCGCCTCCGACGAGTCAGCTCCCTCTTTGCAAGGTCCATCTTCCTTCACCTTTGTTTTTTGTCCAAACTTTCCAATTGTCATAAAACTATCAGAATACACACACAAACTTACAAACCGATTTGTGCTGACTTCAGACTGGAGAAGGACATCCGATTCAACTACTTCTGGATTCGCTGCACGAAGCTCATTTCTGTAAGTCCCGAAAAACCCCATAAGCGCATCACAATTCTTGTCATTTTTCTCTTCACCAATTCGAACTTGGGTGGCATCAAAACTTGTGTCCTGTCAAATTTCAGGTTACCCTTTTCGCAGTGCACTGCGCAGGATGTTTCAACTATCTGATCGCAGATCGGTATCCTGACCCGAAAAGAACATGGATCGGCGCTGTGTACCCGGATTTCAAACAAGATAGTCTCTGGAATAGATATGTTACTTCAATGTACTGGTCAATCACAACGCTAACCACCACTGGCTATGGAGATCTGCATGCTGAGAACCCTAGAGAGATGCTGTTTGATATTTTCTACATGCTCTTCAACTTGGGATTGACATCTTACCTCATTGGAAACATGACAAATCTTGTAGTTCACTGGACCAGCAGAACCAGAATCTTTGTAAGTTTTAATCCTCCTCCTTTCGGCTCTTGGGTTTTTAATACAGCAAATAAATAGATCAGTAGCTTCCGGGGGAGGTTTCTACTTCTGAATGGACCAAAATAAACCCCCAGTCGCAATCAAAGTTTTAGAAAAAGGTCCCCATGGCCATATATTGCCTGCAGAAAGACTTGGAAATGTTTCCTTTGTATCCTCTCTTGCTACCCCACGTTTTGAAAGTGTTTCTTCAAACCCTAACCTAACTCATAAAAAATATTAATTATTAGTAGTTATATGTCCCCAATCTCCATGGGACAAATATACACCTCTAGTTTTCATATATTACTCAAAGCGAAAGAAAAAATCTTGGGTGTCACCGGTGATATACACCCATGTGAGTGTCTCACTATCTCTATTCTTTTGAGGGGGATCTAATTCTTTTCCCACTCATCGGTTATCTATTCATTGAGTGACCTAACTCCCTGAAACTTCTCCACTGCGGTCGGGTGGAACCCAGACGGCTGGTGGATCAATGGTGAGCTGTTAAGGAATGTGAGATACTTGCATGAGCGTATAACCTCACCGATAAGGCAAAATGTTTCCGCACCGAGACAAAACGCTACAAGTTTCTACCCATAATACACCTATATTAATTGTGTTTTCTTTGGTTTTGGTGTTGATAGAGGGACACAGTGAGAGCTGCATCAGAATTTGCAGCAAGAAACGACTTGCCCCCAACGATTCAAGACCAGATGTTGTCACACATATGCCTCAAGTTTAAGACAGAAGGACTGAAACAGCAAGAGACCTTAAATGGTCTCCCGAAAGCCCTTCGTTCCAGCATTGCCCAACATCTCTTCTTCCCCGTCGTTCAAAACATCTACCTCTTTCAAGGAGTTTCTCATGATTTCCTCTTTCAATTGGTAAAATCATCACATTGACTTATAATTATTCTCACCGAGTAACGTTATTCAGATACAAAACGGACCATATTGCTGACACTCTCACATATAGAAGTGGGTCTCGATGATAGGGCTCACCTGTATTAGATACTTTGTCGACAATAGTGTGTCTAAACATTTTATTGTTTATCGGCTTTTTAGTTACAATGGTTATTGAGATTTGATATAACTACTTGCTTTGATCCTTGAAATTGAAAATCGATAGAAGTGGTTTCTGAGTTTGTCCACTGTACATTAATTTCATTACGTGAAAAATCTGTCAATATCCTTATTAAGTGAAGGGGTTGGTTTGATAAAAATACCCTTGAAAAATGGTCATGAGGTCGTTTTCGTGACAATTTAACAAGAATAATTGTCACAAGAATATTACCAGATTTTTCATGGACAAATTTTGATAAAAAGCCTTGTTTATCTCAAGATGCTAAAACCATGTATTCTCTTATTAAGGTTTCAGAAATAGATGCAGAGTATTTTCCACCCAAGGAAGATGTAATTCTGCAAAACGAGGCTCCGACCGATCTTTATATACTGGTTTCCGGTGCAGCGGTGAGCCGGCTTAACTCTTACCTCTTACATAATCTCGTAACATTCTTAAAAATGCTTTCTGACATGGAGTTCAATCGGAAAAATTCATGGTTGCAGGATCTGGTGTCCAGTGTTGATGGGCAAGATCAAGTAAGTCACGCATACATATGTAAACAGACCCTTCCAAAAACGGGATCCCATTTTGCGGGATGTGAGAGGCCCGTTGACCGGAAATACACTCTCGGGTCGACTGGCTCTGACATCCCGCAAATGCGAACCTGATTCTTACTATTAAACATTTCAATGTGCTCTGTGAAATCGGAGTACATGTAGGAGTTAATATCTGACTTGACATACTCTAAACAGTTCATACGAAAGGCAACTGCGGGGGATACTTTGGGAGAAATCGGAGTATTATGTCATAGGCCACAGCCTTTCACCGTTCGGACAACCGAACTTTCCCAGATATTACGACTCCGCAAAAGTTCACTCATGACCACCATAGAAGCAAATAAGGACGACGAGCAAATTATCATGAACAACATTTTTCTGGTACTGAAACAAAATTGTTTTCGAAAAAATGTACATGCAGTCATGCACACCACCCTTCTCTTCCAAAGACTTATATTTTCCGTACTCTACTTTACAGAAACTGAAGGAACAAGAAGGGTTGGGCTGTGAATATCCACATACCGAAGGATGCTGTTCTTGCGCTGGATGTAAAGACAACTCACGTCAAGATCCATCAATGGAGGAAGCAAGGAATGACTTGTTTACAGGTTCAGAGGCTACAAAAAAGAGCGAAATAGGCAGAGCTGATAATTCAACGAGATGTGCAATGGATGTCTGCATGATGGCTGAGGATGGCCAAACAGCTCTTCACACTGCTGTTCATCGGGGACATCTGGAAATGGTCAAAATTTTGGTCGAAGGAGGAGCAAATGTAAACAAACCAGATGCTAGAGGATGGACGCCGAAAGATCTAGCACAACAGCAAGGAAACAAGAGCATAACTGACCTTTTACGAAGATATGAGAATAGGAGAACAGATGAACATAGAATAGAGTTTATTGAACAGGAAACATCTGAAATAACCAGGAATTGTAAAGGAAATTCCAAAAGACACGAGGGGGCCCAATTTTCCCACTCTCACCAGAGAAAAGTACCCATTAAGTCCTACCCGAGCAATTCTATCCCTGATAAAGAATGGATGAGATCAATCAACAAGAGAGTAACTATCCACATGCATTTTCAAAATGGAAGTGCGTTGGAGAGGCAGCTTGCGAAGTTAATAATCCTACCTGATTCGATGGAAGAGCTTCTCAGAGTTGCTGGTAAGCTTTCTTTTTCTTACCTAAAAAAGCGCATTTAGACAAATCTAAATTTAAAGTTCTTATAGGTTAGACAACATTCATCAGATTAAAGCCAAAATTGAATGTTAAAAACATACCTTGAGCAGAATCAAACGTATCGTAACAGCATAGTTGGTCTCCCTCTTTATGACATTGCAGGTGAGAAGTTCGAAGGATACAAACCTACAAAAGTCGTTAATGAAGAAAATGCAGAAATAGATGACGTAAGTGTTGTCCGAGATGGTGATCACCTGTATCTTCTTCACAACGACTATAATAATATGAATATAACTTGTACCTTTTAGGCAATGTATAATAAGATAGGAACATAAATTTTGATGTGACTACACCAGTTGAACATTTTAGTTCCCCGAAGCCAGTAATGCTACTGGAGAAGTAAGAAAGTGCACTACAGAATATGGCCCTTGATACTTTCGATGGGTAAACCCCATCAGGTAATTAATCAAAATTGTAAAATAGCACGAACTACATATTTCAATCTTCTCATTCTTCTCCAGCTCTTGTATCTTTATCACGTAGAAGAATCACCGATGAGTTGCACAAGAAAAGAAACGAACTAAGCCGCCTCTAAAACTTCAACCAGGGTATTTACTGTCTTCCGGAATCAGATATACTCTATAAACACGCATGAAACACCAGTGAGTCTGAAAAAGCACATTTGCGCCTGCTACCGTATAATTTGTCCATACATACTTTCCTTCCTTTGAATCGATGCTTTAATGCAACAAAGTTTTATCCCCTTTTGGCAGTGCCTTCAATTGGAATAGGATGAGCTTCTGTGTTAAAAACAAATTTATCCAATGGAATAACAGAACTATCTCCAAACAGCAAGTACAAGTACTTCAGAGTCTCGCCCAAAAAGAACGTCTCCATCTTGTCTCTTTTATGAGGAGGAACTGAAGTTACATCATCCAAAGAACTGTATCCACCAGTGTCAACCCTTGTATATTTCTCAAATGCTTCGAAAATCTGCCAACCCCATTCACGATATCTGCAATGTTCAAGTATATAAGTGAAAAGTGCTCCAAGAGGGGATATCAACCTATGCGTGTGTTATTTAAGGGGGAATAAAACTCATGGATACATAAGAAAGAAAGTAAAAGCATACTTTGGATCTTCCGTGATCCGGTACAATACAAACAATGATTCCACAGTTTCAGGACGCAAGAGATTATGACGATCAGCAGGTTTGATGATTATGTCATTCATATATTGAGAACTCTTGTTACCACCGTCAAGACCTCCTTCAGAAAATTCCTGCTTCAATAAGAGAAATTGTCTAAGTCCCTCCATTGAACATAGAGAGTAGAAAGTTGAAAAGGCTAAAAAACACCCCAAAAAAAAAAAAAAAAAAAAAAAAAAAAACTGACGTATCTCAATAGCTCAAGTAGATCCAAAACTAACCTCTGTATGGAAGTAAGCAATTTCTGGAGCAAGACCAGTAGAGGTTACAGAATACATTTCAAAGCATGTTTTAGCCAGATCTTCTGCGAGTTTCAAATTTTCCAGGTCCTCAAAGTTAAGCATATTATTTCTCATTGCTTTTTCCTTGGTAAGGCCTTTCGTGGCACCGAGTGCAAGAGTGCCAGGCAAGAAACATACCTGCAAAAGGCAGTCCGAAATGTCATATTAAGGCCCATTTCCGAAAGAGCAAGGATGATGATCATCATTCTAGTGACAGGTAAGTGCTTTTCCAGGATACACAAAAAGCTAAACATACATGTATGTTGTGGTTGTGCAAAATACTTACAACTAGAAAGAATATAAAGTTAAATATTGACAGTCAGTTTAAATTAAGTTAGAAGGTTTCACAAAACAGGATGACGACAGAATTCACCATCACAATTTTTAGTGGACTGTTTCCTGATAATAATGGGTAATTAATTTATCACTTCTTGTTTCCTAATATAGAAAACAAAGAGATTGTTATTGAATTGCTTTCTCGTATATAATCCCAACACGAATCCTTAAACACAATAAGCAAATCAATTCATAAAGCTAGATGTCAAAACCATGATTAAGTATATTCAATGCCACCTACACGTCACCGTCCTATGTGGGGCAACATGATGTCCAACTAGTCAAACTTTTCCTTCTCTGACTTAGAACTTATAGCAAAAATTAATGAAGGCTAGTTAACTTATAAGCTATCTAAATGCCAAAGATTTGTGAAGTATAACATACCAGGTGATCCATTTTGGGACTAAAAGAACTATCAGCTCCGAAAGGCAATTCCCCAACAAAAACCAATCCATTCGGGATTGATTTCCGAACAAGAAGGTGTCTGACACCCTTCATTGCTTCCTCGTACATATCATGGAGATACGTAAAATTACTTTCCCGATTTTTCTGAAGCCAAACTTTCAGTAGGTATTCATAGTAGCTGTCACCACGAGATCCCAGTCTTATATTTTCTCCACTAAACTCACCAGTTCTAGGGCTGCAGACAGTATAGACAACATCAACAATTAAATAGATGGTAAATTAATAAACAAAGAGAAAATCAATAAGACATGGGAGACGCTGACTACACATTGTCCAGAAACAGAAGACGAAGAGATAATTTTACTGCTGAAGCTATTACGTCTATGTCAAACATCCAAAACTCCATTTGATGTTGCAGTTATATGTAGGCTACATGAAATCAACTAGTTGAGCAATTCTCATAAAGAACAAAGAAGTACACTCTTACATATGTTTCGCTCTTAGATAAGAAATAGGGGATCCTTTTCATATTCCCAGCTCTACATTTATATTTCCATGACCCAACTATATAAATGTTTCAATCAACCTACATATGCAAAAGATTATCATCATTCGAGAAAAGTATTAATCATTTTCTGCAGCGTTAATGACACAGAAAAGCTCTCCTCAGTACAAGGAAAATGTCAACATGACGCTAGACTTATAAACAAGAATTAAGAAATTGAAAAGAATAATGATTCAAGTATTAGAATAATATTTCAGACTCATACCTTATAAATATGGGTACCAGTCCCTCCAGCTTAGGTAGAGTCTTTATGTGTTCCAAGACCCTCATAGATTCCACAGTGTACTTTGGATCACCAGAAACTGAACTTAAATAATTGAACTCAAGCTGCAAACTAGACACTTCTGAAGTACTACTACGACCATCAGGAGCTGGATGCGCTGAGGGATCTCGAAGAACAACATCACCAAAGGGAATAGCAGTTGGACTGGAAGTAAAACCAGCTAGTAGACGGTCAGCCAAGTTCTTAGCAGTTTCTAGATAAACAACTGGCTTAGGTCCTTTATGTGTCGAGTCCATCCCATTTTCCACAGAACTCAGATGATATGCACTCAAAAGACCACCCAAAACACGTATTGTAGTTTCAAATAAATTGACTTGGCTAGTCTGATTAATCTTATTTGAAAGGTGTGTTTCAATCCAGAAACCAGCTTCAGAAACAACTTTGTCAGCACCCATTATCATCGCAGTATCAAGGCCATCCACAATAGTTGCACCTAGACCACCTAACCCATCAACACCCCGCTTGCTTACTGGCATCAACTCATCATAACCCATTGCATACTTTTTATATCCTGACCACGCATGAATAAATGCCTTCTTCACATTTTGTTGCCTAGCTATCCATTTCAAGTCAGAATTTAACTTCCTATGATCAAGACCAGTGTTACCACGACTACCTTTTACGTCAGGCGGCAACTGAGGAGGAAGCCTTGGAGGCTTTCGGAAAATATTTCCAAACCTAATGCCGCCACTCGTAATGTGCTCATACGTACCATTCTTACTACCTTTCACTAATCCATCAGTGGTGGGACTTGTATGTGTGAGCATAAGATACGCTACACCGAATATCATTAGTAAAAGTAGAAACTTTCCCGTACTACAACTCATACAATGATTCTTTACGTTACTGGTGTGCAAGTTTTGAGTTATCACCTGGGAAACAAGAAACAGAAACTTAATTGGTTTAACAGGATAATTAGAAAGCAAAAGAATTTACAACAGAGATATGAAAATTTGAGAAAATAATGGTTTAAATGTGATTATGTTCATAAATTTAACTATTAAATTCGTCCATAAGCAAATTGAAAGTTGAAAAATGAAATTTGAAAACAGGGAGCATCATAAATGTATTAATCTCCAGAATGTAAGAAAATTGAAATTTCAGGTCTATGAAAAGACAATAAATTCAATCAATTTGCAGAACTAATCGCGATCAATCATGAATCGGAGTTGGAGAAAATGGAAGAGAGCTGAGGAATGGAAGACCTTGAAGAAGGAGCGATGGCGGAACTTGGCGTTGTCGTAGTGGACATCTTTCTTGGAGTAAGGTAGAGACTTGGACGACATGATCGATCCGATCGTCGTCGCCGCCGCCTTAAGGTTCCGTTCTCAGTCCTCAGCTCCGCCTCTAATCGGGGGCTGAGAAGCGCCGTGCGGCGGATTGGATCGAAATCCCGCGGGAACCTGATTTCGCGAGAAAATGAGGGAGAACGTTGGATTTCGGTTTTTGGGTTTTGTGACAATTGGCGGCGCGGAATTGGATTCGCGGGAATGTTAGACTGCCGATTAGCGTTCGTTCAGGTGTGAAAGCTCCTCCTCTCTCCAGTTTTTTGCTCACCAGTGTGCTTAGAGAGAGAGAGAGAGAGAGTTAATTTTGGTCAGTCAATTTGGGTCAATGAGAATGAAATGTATTTGGGTTTTTTTATGGGAACTTTAAATAGGGCTGGAAAAAAAAATACCAAAAATCCCAAACCGAACAGAAAAATTCCAAAAATTGAACTGAAAAAATCCTAAACCGAAAGTCTCAAAAATTTCGGTATCCAATACCGAACCGATCTCGAAATTTCAATACAGGAATCGGTCTCAAGTTTTTGAGATTTCGGTAATCCCGAATTGAACCGAAAAATATATATATTATTTAATTTTTAAATATATATTTAGAATTTTAATAGCTGTCGGATTCTATTGAGATTTAATCTCAACTGTTGAATATAAATCAAACATAGAATTTCTATTGATTCCTTCATATTCTTGGAACTTTGTTCCATTGAGAAGCGATGAATGCCTGCCAATTTATGCTGAACATGAAAACATTAGATAATGCAGGAGTATGTTGAGTAGACTTTCCTCTTCTCTATTTCTAAACGTTTTCCACTTAACATCATTTTAGTAGCTTAAGCACAATTGATTGGGTTGAACCAATGAATTTCACACTTTGATGATATTGCATAATGAAATTGAAAGGGCCTTCTTCCCCTTAATTATCAAAATTGAATGTTCTTAATGATGCTTGAAATATAGATTAACAAGGTTGCTGTCTTTCCTGATGTGCAGTGCAGATTTGCAATATATATACATGATTTTCCACTGCACAGCCAAGATATGCTGTGCAGATTTGCAATATATACATGATTTTCCATTGCACAACCACATCTAAATTTTGATAAAGCCAAAAAGCCCAAAAATATTTTGGGATTCCCAAAAATTCGGTTTGGGATCGGTTTTAAAATGGAAATCCCGAAAATTTCGGTTTGGGAATTGGGACTAAGGTTTCGGTTCGGTATCCCATAACGAACTACCCCTAACTTTAATGAAAAGTTCCCAGTACTCTTCATTTTAACGAAAAATCACATTTTTACACTAAAAAATCAATCCTGGTACTATTCACTTTACCCTTTATTTTGTTCTTATCATTAAAACTCAAAGTTTTCAAGCCTTTTTCATTAGTTTTCCCTTTTTTTATTCATGTATTATTTGGTCATATGATGTGCGTTATGTCTATTCCATTAATCTATATAATGTGTTTGTTGTATTTTAAAAAGGAAACTTTAACGAAAAACTCCTAATACTGTTCATTTTAACAAAAAATCATATTTTTACACTAAAAAGTCAATAATGGTACTATTTACTTTACTCTTTATTTTGTCCTTATCGTTAAAACTCAAAGTTTTCAAGCTATTTTCATTAGTTTTCCCTTTTTAAAATGATAGTTGGGAAAATCAATTTTTTTAGAATAAATTTGTAAAATATGTGATGTTTTATCAATCGAAAATAAGTATGTTAATCAACAATTCAACCATCACCAATTACGTAATGTGATTTATAAAATATAATTTAAATATATGGTTTCCCTAGTATTATAAAAAAAAAAAAAAAATAGTATGTCTACTTGTCAAAGAGATGTTTCAGTGTGTAAGGAATGTGGCCTGGTACACCAAGTGTAATAATACAATTAGTTGGAATATTTTTTTTTTTAAGTTTCCAACCATTGTATTATACCACTTAGTGCACCAGCCCATGTTTCTCACTTACTAAAAAACTTCTCATCTCTTACACCCGAACTCGAATTATCTTCTTGGTAGTTTATATTGTTGTTTTGTCAAAGCCAAAAACAGCTAATGAATTGCCAACGAGGGTTGGGTCAATTGGTAAGGTTTATGTCTTGTAAGTCACCCCACTAAAGTTCAAGTTGTGCAAGCGGTTCGTTGATGCACGATTTGTGTTCTTAAATCCATATAAGTAGCAATTGACAATTTGGTGTCACGCGTAAGTCCTTTGGATTTGAAATTGTGTGTATACTTTGCCTCTGATTATGAAAGTAACCAATCTTTCCTAAAACGCAAACCAACTAAAGCTCGCTAATGAATTCAAAAAATTGAGTTTTGTAAATGGGAACCAGATCCCCTTCGGACCCTTTGAAACTGAGCTTCCTGACCAATGGATCCAGGGTATTGAAATTTGATTAAACGGCTACAAACAGGGGCCCCTCTAAAATTTATAATAATTGTAGCCGTTTGATCAAATTTTAACGACTCGGATCCCTTAGTCAGGAGACTCAGTTTACAAGGATCCGGAGGGAATCCGGTTCTTTGTAAATGGGTTTAAGAATCTAATTACCCACACCCGATATAACCCTAAACAAAAAACGAAAAAAAATCTTAAAATGTCTTTTATATATCCCATTACTTGGTTTGATGATCGATCCTTTTATTTATTAGAACGCAGGTGTTGGTTACATATAGTGTAAGCTTTCTTGGGATTTACACACCTCTCAAATTCTCAACCGCAATATCAAATTCCAAATTTCATTTTTCTTCACCATAAGTGCACAAAACCCCAATTCTTCTCAACTCTCGCATGGGTTTTTGTAACAGTCAAATCACCTTCAACTGCATGATCTGCACCTTCCTCTTCCTTCTCCTCCTCCTCCTCCGCACCCCCTCCTTTTCCGCTCTCTCCTCCTTCACCTCTACCTCCACCTCACCAAAACCCCACGAAATCCAACTTCAGTCCCCACCAGCCGCCGTTCCCACCGCCCCCACCCCCCAATACCGAGTGTTCTACATCAAGAACACGCCGCCGTTTGAACTGGACAAGCAAGAACAGATCAAGAAGCACAGAAGGATGCGGCACAAGAAGAACAGGAATAAGAAGAGAAAGAAGACGACGACCAAGAAAGACTTCAAAACGCGGCCGTTCTCGGTGATGCTGCCCAAGGGTTTCATTCCGCCTTCCGGTTCGTCGCCTTGCCAGAATGCGTACCCCAACTCCGTCGCTTTCTTCTGCGACCTCGCTCCCACTTCTGCAAAACCCTAAACTACCCGCGCGCTGTTTCAGTTTGTTCCGCGCACGTACGTGCCAGGTGATGATGAAACAAATGACGGAGATCGATGGAGCGGCGTACTAACTACTACGTACTCTTTCTTTCATCTTCTGTTAGTTTTCTACTTTTATATGAATTTCTGGTGAATTTTGTTTCGGATCTTTCACCCGCCTTTTTGCTTGAAGTGCTAGGGTTTGCAGATTCTGGTGGCGCATGATCAATTGTAAACACTTTTTTGTTAGCCGTGTAATAAACCATATATAATAACAGAAGTTACAGCATTGATATATATATATATATATATTGATATATGTCAAGAAAATTATCAGAAAATACGTGTTTATGTCATTTCGAGGGTAAAACACACATTTGGTAATTAGAGTTAGGGTGGAAAACAATTTTCATCGCTTTGATTCCAAATTTCTCAATTTCAATTTCTGTAGTTAGGTGCGTTAACAAATTAAGTTAATTGGCAAGTTCTACCAATTTTCTTGTTGTGTATTGAAACTTCAGAACTTTTTCCCAAAAAAGGAATCCATACTGTACTCAACTTTCTCCCCTTAATAATTAATAATTAATTGTGTTGTGCATCTTGAGACATAAGGTAGCTGAGATGTCTGTTACCTTTTGAGATATATATACAGATGTGGGCATGTTTGATTTCTCCTAGATTATACAGCAAGTCCATGCGGTGCTGGTGCTTTGTGAGTGAGTGTGAGAATTTAAGCCGCCGGAAAATAGGAAGAGGGCATGTGAATTTGCATCGTATGAGCCTATGAGGGGGCGCATTTGTCCCCATTCAAAAAAGGGTTGTTGAAGTTTTCGTAACGTGTACTCCATGCATGGAATGGTACGGGCTCTCTTTCTTTTGCAATATGTCAATGTTCATGCGTGCAAATCTATACGTATATAGGATACAAAATTCCCTTATTTTTTGGTTCACGTGTTGGCCTTGTCTCCTTCTACTTTTTTGTGTGCTTGAATTGAAAATAGTTTTAGAGTTAGGAAGTAGACTGAAGGTTTACTTAATTTACATGGGATTTTATCGGTTGTGCTAAATTTATCCCTCTTAGTCTCCACAAAATAACAGGATTGAAACAGATAAGTTTCATTCGTCTTCTAATCCCTTATAACCCTCGCAAAATGAATAATTATTCACCTATCACATGTTTACTTATCTGGAATGAGTATTAAAAGTATTCAATCACAGGCTTTCAATGCGCTTACTATACACATGGATATTGAAATTATTATGACTCATGTATTAACTCATATGAAATCAAAAGCATGTGAATCACACAATGATGGTTAGGGAAAAGTTAAATGCTTCTGTGAATCTTTCCGATCTCCCGATAAGGTGAGCTTACGTTTGGGTCACCTAGTCTGACGGCCTAACCTGGCTCAAAAATATGATCCAATCCAATAATAAGTCAAGCTCAAGGCCCAACAAAAGCCTAGACCAAGTCCCTCCATTCTCAGGAGATCATTTTTGCTCACCACCATTTAGTGTGATGTCTGCTCATCACCCTATTTATCATCGTTAGATGAGTTTGAATTTTGAGATTCGTATAGTGGATAAACACAAATCTTAAAATTCAAACTTATATAATGGTAATAAATATGATGATGAGCATATACCACATAAATGGTGTTGGTGAGCAAAAATCCACTCCAATCTCAAATAGTGTAACTACCAAAGTACCAACGGTCCAAAACCAGCCAAAAGTGAAGGGAAGGAGGGTCTTCAGACAACCCCTCAATTCATCTTCAACCCAACCAAAAAAATGTCAGTGAGAACTTCCATCAAACACCTGCAGTGCCACCAGTCCCCAGTCCTCAAAGCCCTCACTCGCTCTCTCTCATGGTCGCTCTCCACCCCGCCCCGTCGCCCAAGCCACCGCCATCAAGGCTAGACCAGCAAGACCCGTACTTGCTCCAAGCAAGACCCAATCGAAATCCGTTCTTCTCTGTGGGTCAAGGCATTCTCTTCCCCGCCCACCGTCGCCTTCCCCAACCTCACCGGCTTCCTCTCCAAATTTGACCTCTGGGTATTGGCCTACCAGCGCTCCTGCGCCCACGTGACCTGCACGTTCCCGCCCCGCAGCGCCATCCACTCCCACGTCCTCCATGACCTCCTCTCCCTCCGAAACGCCATTGTTCGGGGGAGTTTCTCCTGGAACAAGAAGACCCAGCAGTACATTCGAAGCCCCAATGACAAACCCAGCAAAGAGATGGTATCTAAGCGTAAACTCCAGGCTATGCTCGAGGACGACGAGCCCTGCTTCCAAGACCGGGTCGTTCAGGAGGTCCTTTTGATGATATTGGAGCCTGTTTTCGAGGCCCGGTTTTCACCAAAGTCCCACGCTTTTCGACCGGGAAGGAATGCCCACACAGTTATTCGGACCATCCGGAGCAACTTCGCCGGGTACTTGTGGGTTCTGAAAGGAGATATCAGTGAGATTTTTGACAATGTGGATAGGAATTGCGTAATGGGGGTGCTTAGAGCAGGCCGTGAGGGACCGAAAAATATTGGGTTTGATCCAATCGCCTGTCGGAGCACCGAATTGAAAAAGGAGTGATGGTGATGAGGAATGGCGGAAGAACAGAAAGAAGAAGAAAGCGGCTAAGAAGAAGAAGACGATTTTGAACGACAAGGAGCCGAAGCCGGACCCGTATTGGCTGAGAGCGTTTTTCAATTTTGCACCTGAAGAGGCTGCTAAGGTACCTTCTTATGGACATTGTGAAATTTTGAGTCCTTTACTTGCGAATGTTTGTCTTAATGAATTCGATCAGGTTATAGAAGATAAGATAGTTGAGTTTTTTAGGCCATATAGTCTCGATTCTATTTGGAAAACTTTGATAAACGATGGTTGTCATAACCCTTCTTGGCCCAAGTTTGTTCTTTCTTGTGGGAATGAGAAAACTAGAAAAATGGATTGTATTTGATACGGGGGATATTTCTTGATTGGTATTCGAGGGCCCAGAGAGGATGCAATGGATATTCGTAAGCAAATAATCGAGTTTTGTGAGAGAAGATTTGGGATAAGGTTGGATAACTCCAAGGTGGAGATTGAGCACATAACTAGGGGAATTCAGTTCTTAGACCATATAATTTCCCGCAGGGTTATACACCCCACGCTTAGGTACACGGCCACTGGAGGCAATGTTGTGAGCCAAAAAGGTGTAGCGACTCTGCTTTCGGTTACTGCTAGCTTACAACAATGTATTCGTCAATTCAGGCGGCTAGAGTTTGTTAAGGGCGATAAAGATCCTGAGCCACTGCCCTGCACTCCAATGCTTTACTCTGGTCAAGCTCATACCAATTCCCAGATGAATAAGTTGTTAGAGACCATGGCTGATTGGTACAAGTATGCTGATAATCGCAAGAAAGTTGTTGGGTTTTGTGCCTATGTTATACGTAACTCTTTGGCTAAACTGTACGCTGCAAGGTATAGACTAAAATCACGGGCCAAGGTGAATGGAATAGCTTCATGCAATCTCAGTCGTCCACTGAGGGAGAGCAGCAACAATTCTGCACCCGAGTATTCTGATCTATTGAGGATGGGACTTGTTGATCCAATCAAAGGTGTTCGGTTCCCTCACATGTCTCTGATTCCATCTTGTGATTACTCCCCTTTTCCTAGAAAATGGGTACCCGCTCATGAGCAGCTCTTACGTGACTACATCAGACTTGAAGACCCAAAATTCTTTTGTGCCTTGCATAGATCAATTAAACGAGATGGTTTAATTTTGCCTTAAGATGAGATATCTGAAATTCTGTGGGATTTCAAAACCCTTGGGGTTCGGAACTATAAGCTTAGGGAAGGAAGAGACAAGAAAAGATTGTGCCTCATGATTCATTCTATTAGAGAATGGAAAATGAAACTTGATCGAGAGTTGAACGGGGTAGGGCACCTGCTTGGAATGCTTATAGTGTCCGTTTCATGAATGGATGTCAACTTTCCAATTCTTTCTGAGTCAAGCTGCTTTTAAATTGTTGCTGGACTGCTTGGAATGCTTATAGTGTCCGTTTCATGAAAGGATGTGAACTTTCCGATATTATACTTCTTTCTGAGTCAAGCTGCTTTTAATTGTTGCTGGACCGAAGGACTATACACGATTGAAGGTGAAAAAAGCAGGAAAGGACCAGATTTCAGCACAAATGTCAGAAGTGATGATATGGATTATGGACCAAGTTTCCTTCAATGATTTTCCTTAGTGTGGTTTGCTTAGCAAGAAATCATTTCCACAATAAAATTTAGTTCTCTGATTCAAGCCACCAGTAATTGAGGACTCGAGTGAAGTTTATTGAGATGCTTCTGCGGATTCGTTGTTGAATTTAATGTTGAAGTAAGATTTACAGTTGAACAAATGGATCGAGAAAGGAGGATTTATCAACTGTTCCTGCCAGAAGTCTGCGTACATCTGATATGCATTGTAAATTGATGCTATTTTTCTTGTAAGAGCCGACACCAGGGTTTTATTCTTTCGTCCTTCACAAAGTATAAGGAATTGATTCATCAAAGACGAACTTATTGGGTGAGGAGCAATATATAATCCAGTACAAGCTGATAACACCAGACTTTATTATATGTACGTTAAAACTTAAGACTTTCCTGAAGACCTGAGTAGTAAAAGCAAAGACTTCAGTGCTTGTGTTTCGGATCACCCTTAGTTATCATCTTTGTCCTTAAAAGCCGAAGCTGGGCATGTCCTGCTCAGGCCATTGGTTTCCTTAGCGGTCCAACCCTTGAGCTGCTTAATCCCACCTTTCTCAACCAGCATTGTGAGCTCAGCATTGTAAAAGATGGTCTTGCCGGTGGCCTTCAATTTGTGCTCACTCTTTCTTCCTCTGCTTCAGCCACACAAAGCCTGAGGGCCGGTGGTAGCTCATCTCATTGATGTCTGCTCTAAAGAGGTCTTTGGGCAAAGCGAGTTCCTCCAGCGGCTCATGGAGCTTTTGCTTGCACAGAGATTCACCATGGTAAATCTCAACGTTGTTTCGATCACTTTCGATTAGTGTCGAAGAATGGAATTGTTTGGGAAGGATCAAGAGCTGGTGGTGGGAGGAAATTGAGTGCAGGATTGGATTTATAATTTATGCAAAGCTGTGGCTGCAAATTGCTTGCCACTGAAGTAACAGAAACCTAACTCTAAATGTAGCTTGCCACTTTCTTGAAAAGTGGTTATTACTATGATTTTGTTATTTTAAACTTAAAATCAATGCTCTGAATGACAAGAAATTTTTCAATGTGATGGGAAAACGATTTGGTACACTAAGTGACATAATACAAGTAGTTAGAAACTGGAAAAAAAAAAATCTCCAACCAATTGTACTATGACACTTGGTGTACCAGCTCGTGTTCTCGACACACTAAAAAATCTCTCCTAAATGATGACCATTCTATACCCTAAAATCGAAAGTTGAAGAAAACTAAGTAGATGTTAAGAAAATCTTATCTAATTATGACTATATATACGATATTAAGACTCAATCAAGTGAAATCAGCTCAAACTTCAAAGTGGGTGGAGGGTTTTGAATTTCAGAAGCATAAATTTTTTTAAAGCGTTGGCATGACATCTTGCACAAAGAATCATCGAACGCATCCTTAAACAAATTCATTTGATCAACTAATACCAAACAAAACATGTAAGAGAAACATAATTTAATTTGATAATCATGTTGTGGTTGGTTATCCTAGTTGGCCCTATACAAAAATCATACATACACAAATGAGATGAAACTAATAAAAAGAAAATTTATTCAATCTCGTAATTAAAAGCTTTAATTAAGCTTTAATTTTCTCCCGTCACCGTCGCCGTTTTACTCTTCTCCTTCAAGCCCAAACGCCGTGGCGGGGAACGACCTAGACAATCCGGTGCCGTTAGTGAACGTGATCTTATCCAGATCCGAATTAGGGTCGACGTAAATATCCGAAATGGAGACCCAAATCAGAAGCTCTTTGCTTTTGACCCCGGAGAGCCGCCGCATCCGGTGCTCCTCCACGAACCCCATCACCTCCGTGTCATACGACACCGTTTTGGAAATGGCGCGGAACCGGTGCTCTTCTCTTCTTCTGCTTGAGCCAGACGAAGCCGGAGGTGTGGTTGTAGCCAAACTCGACGACGTCGTCCAAGGGAAGGAGGCCACGTGGTAGGCACATTTTGTTGAAAACCCGCGGGACTTCTGCCTGCACAGGGCCTCGCCGTGGTAGATCTCGGCGTCCTCTCTGTGGCTCGCGATTTGTTGGGCTGAAATTTGTGTATTTAGAGAGAGAGAGAGAGAGAGAGAGAGAGAGAGAGAGAGAGAGAGAGAGAGAATGGAAACTCAGATGGATTGATGTTTCTGGCTAATAAGAATTTGCATGCATGGGATGGAGGGTCATAGTAGGGTTGGCTACAGTTTTCTTTCGTATGTAAGTGATTTTTTTAGGCGTCACTCAGTACTATGGTCTGATATATTTTTTTTCAGTAAAAGATCTAAATTAGGCTGCTCATTGTGTGGCTTAGCTGGATTTCCCCTCTTTTTAGTGTAAAAATATCGATGTATTAAAAAAAAAAAGTGATTTTTTAGGCGAAACGATAGAAATATGAAAAGTACTACATTTATCCTCTATTTCTACCATATTTTTTATCTTCTCTCTGATCGCTTATATATATATTTATTTATTTATGCGATTTCATACAAATTACATAACAAAAATGTAACTAATTTTTTTTTATTGTGAGTACTGCATTATGGTAATGTGATATATAGTACTTTGTTTTGAGGTAATGTCACATAAGTTTAATAACACTCAAGCTCTACTGATTTGTTTAACGAGGTACTGAATTTAAATATCATGAAAGATAGTTTATAGATATATGGGTAAATTACACTGTACCACCTCAGATTTGAAGTTTATCACAATTTCATATTTTACTTTCATACATCAAGTACTATTTTATTTCAATATAATATATTTGTTAAATTTTTCATCCATTGTTCCATTAAGAGCTGACATGGCTATCACATTTGTACCACGTGGCAATTTTTTTTTTTAATTTAATTTTATTATGAATTTAAAAATAATTAATTAAAGAAAAGTTATAAGAAAAAGACCCTAAAACCCATCTTCCCCGACGTACTTCTCCTCCACTCTCTTCACCTCCCCTCCCTTTTCTCTCCCACTCCTCCCTCTTCTCCTCCCCGCCACACCCGCCGCCTCCTCCTTTCCCTCCCACTCCACCAAACCAAGTCTCCAATTCCCCTTCAACCCCCAAACCCCTACCTTCACCCACCGCACCACCCACATCCACCCCCTCACTGCCGTCGAAGCCCCAAAAAAGATCGACAAGCTCAGCACTGACATCTCCAGCCTCACCCTCGAGGAAGCCCACATCCTCGTCGACTACCTCCTGGACAAGCTCAACGTCTCTGCTGCTGCCCTCGCTTCAGCCACCGTCGTGGCCGTTGAGCCAGGAGTGAGAGAGGCCCCGCAATCGTGGAGGAGAATACGGAGTTCGATGTGGAGGAGAAGGTGGAGAGAGGGAGGGTGGGGTAATTGACTGGGAGTTGTTTGGCATTGGGTCTAGATTTTTTAAGTTTTAATAAATTTTCTGCATTTTTGTTCTTGGGTTTGAATTCTGGAAAATTGGGGTTGGAATCCATTGAATTTTTGGAGTTATTTACTGTTTGGTTGCCGAGAAAACGAGGAAAAATCGATGGAAAAGCTGGGTAATCTTTAAGAACAAATCTGGATAATCTAGGTGGGGTGGGGGGTTGCGGGGAAGGGGAAGGGATGGGTTTCTAGGATTATATATATATATATATTTTTTTTTTTCTTTTCTTTAATTAATTATTTTTAAATGCATTAAAAATTTTTTTTTTACCACGGCACAAATGTGGCAGCCATGTCAGCTCTTAACGGAACAATGGATGGAAAATGTAACTGATATATTATATTGAAATAAAATAGTACTTGAGATATGAAAGTGAATATATTGTATGAAAATTTTATTTAAAGATAGTTTATAGATATATTGTATATGAAAATTTTCTTAAGATTAATTAATCTCTCATCCCTCTCCCTTTCGATATATCCGAACATGAATTCTGTCACATCTAGGTCTGGGCCCCCACCACATTCCTGGCGCGACTCCGCCGTAGCACGATATTGTCCGTTTTGGGCTCCGACCACGCCCTCACGGTTTTGTTTTTGGGAACTCACACGAAAACTTCCTAGTGGGTCACCAATACCAATCATGGGATTGCTCTAGCGCACTACTCGCTTAACTTCGGAGTTCCCATGGAATCCGAAACCAATGAGCTCCTAAAAGGTCTCGTGTTAGGTAGAGATGAGAGTTCCCATGGAATCCGAAACCAATGAGCTCCTAAAAGATCTCGTGTTAGGTAGAGATGAGAATATACATATAAGGCTTACATGATCTACTCCCCTGGACGATGTGGGATGTTACAAATTCCCATTTCCAGAAGATGGTGATTAGAACTATAATTCGTATATATGATACCCATTTAGTTGAGATATGTATATGTACAAAGAATTGGCCACTATAGAAATCGGTAAAGAAAGAAATCAACTATAACCTTGGACATAAATATTATATATATATATATATATATATATATATATTTCTCTTACAAAACAGAGTAGAAAAAATAGAATACATTCGCCAAATATTAACTTTACTTTTCCCTCCAATCCTTAAACCAGATTTAACCAGATTTGAGAATCCACAAATTAAATAATGAAGGCAGGTGTTGATATGCAAAAGTAACATGATTTCAACATACTTGTAATGCTCCTCTTCCTCCTACTCACTGCAAATTTGCATGTGGCACTAAAGCGGAACCAAAATTTGCATGCTTTTGAACTGTTGTCTGCGTTGGTACTTTTAAAGAAAGGAAAACTAACGAAAAGTTCATAAAAACCTTATTTTTTATGAAAAATGACAAATAAAAATGTAAGTGAATAGTATCAGGAAAGGTAAAAATGTGATTTTTCGTTAAAAGTGAACAATACCGAGAGTGTTTTGTTAAAACTCCCTTTAAAGAATTATGGATCCGTACAAGTTTTCAGATATAATGTTGTGTGTCATGAGTGAGGACCCCTGCTAGATCCTCTTTGTGAGGATTCCGGGGATCATTCAATCACATCCGTTCATTGTATATCGTGCGGTTAGTTTTCGTAAAGTACTGTTTATATTCAATTTTAAATAAAAAAATTTACAATAATTTCTGACTGCATAATATACGATGAACATATTTAATTTAAAGATCCGGCAGTTTGCCATCAGATGCATAAATCCATGTGTTTGGATAAACGTTATGATTTTCATAAAATACATTAATATATACAACCGGTAGCATTACAGAATTCCTATCACATCTCGGCCCGGTGCGGATCATATCTCGGGCCCGCTCCACCACCGTAACACGATATTGTCCGTTTTGGGCTTACCATTCCCTCACGGTTTTATTTTTGGGAACTCACGAGCAACTTCCCAGTGGGTCACCCATCATGGGATTACTCTAGCCCCTTTCTCGCTTAACTTCGGAATTCCAACGGAACCAGAAACCAGTGAGCTCCCAAAAGGCCTCGTGCTAAGTAGGGATGAGAATATACATATAAGGATCACTCCCCTGGGCGATGTGGGATGTCACAATCTACCCCCCTTAGGGGCCCGACGTCCTCGTCGGCACATTTCCGGCCAGGGATTGGCTCTGATACCAATTTGTCACATCCCGGCCCGGTGCGGATCACATTCCGGGCCCGCTCCATCACCGTAGCACGATATTGTCCGCTTTGGGCTTACCGTTCCCTCACGGTTTTGTTTTTGGGAACTCACAAGCAACTTCCCAGTGGGTCACCCATCATGGGATTGCTCTAGCCCCTTTCTCGCTTAACTTCGGAGTTCCAACAGAACCCGAAGCCAGTGAGCTCCCAAAATGCCTCGTGCTAAGTAGGGATGAGAATATACATATAAGGATCACTCCCATGGGCGATGTGGGATGTCACAATTCCACTATGATCAACCACTGTATAAAAACAATTTTTTTTTTTTGAGTAATGTTATTCATACCATGTTTTTATATTATATTTTTATACCACCTTAGGTGGCATCTAATGTTGATAGCCACATCATTTGAAAAATTTGCAAAACCCAAGGAAAGAAAGGAGAAAGACTCCTCGTATACTACAATCATTATTTAATTAATTAGTTTTTTTTATTATTAGTTTATTAAATAATAAATTAAATGTAAAAATCTGATTAATTCAAATGATATGGATGTCTATATCAAATGCTACTTAAATAGTATGAAAATATAATACAAAAATATAGTATGAATAACATTACTTTTTTTTTTTCTTTTCCTGAAGGGTCCCCTTGCATGCTTTCTCTAGAATATTGCATGACCTGTCAATACGCACCAGAAGAATAATCAAATTTTGAAAAGTAAAAGGCCCTGGAAAACCTGTCATTATTTGTCGGCCTTCATCAAGTTAAAGCCTCCAAGGTTGTTGTCTAGCTTTGTTTTATTTTCTGTTCTTTTCCCTTACTTTGTCTCTTTTGCCCTGCTCCCCCGCGTGCGTAACATGCACTCCCTATAGCTAGAGACAAAAATCAGCTCTATGATTCGCCCCACATCTCCAAAAGATACTTCTGGCACTTACTGCAGCAGCTGCCATTGACATACAACAAATCAGGGCTTGCCCTTTTGGTATTTGTGGTTTTGGGGGCTTTGGACCCCACAAGGCTCTCAGTGGCCCCACCTTCACGCTTGATGTTGTGCCTGTATTCCACGACAATTTGCTCAAACACTTCGACCTCAAACATGTTGAGCTTCAGCCTTGGGCTCATGAGGTCTCTCACGTATGCAAAAGCCAACTGGTCTCTAGGGTTAAATGCATCCAACTCATTGAACAACAGGCAGGAGAATAGGTTGCTCCTCAATCCATGCTTCCTCAGGATTAGAGCGCTGTCCGGTACATCTGTCAAACACCAATAACTGAGTTGTTAGTTTTCGTACTGCGGAAAAGTGATTTAACCCTTGTTGTATGTCCGTCCTTTACGACCTCCCTCGTCATATGAGTAGTCATAGAGAGATAACCAGACGAGAGTGATATACAGCAAAGGATAAGGAAGTTTCTCTTGTACAATAGAATAGGAAAGAGATAATCACATTGGCATGAACAGCCTGCAAAATTTATGTAAGCACAAGGGAAGAAAACAAGCAAAAACTCTTGTTTGCATGTGCAACTCGCAACTGACAAATTAATGTGTTTAAGTGATATGTAAAATTATATTGTTGTATGCAAAGAATTAATGTAATATAAAGTTATATTCTCTATCTTTTTGTCTCACTCATCAAGTGACGAGTGAAATAAAAAGATGGGGATACATCCTCAGTTACACCTATGTTTTTCTTCTAACCTGCAATAAACTGCAAGTTGCTTGCTAGGACCACATTGGATCACACAGTTTCTTTCTATTTCTGGACCACATACTCAAAAAGTATTTTTCGTTTTTACAAAAAGACATTGGAAATAAGTTATAACAGGGAGTGAAAGGGAAGAAGATCAAGAAACTTCAACCTTCTTCTCGCAAGAAATAAAGTATTCCTATTTGTCATAAGAAAGCACCTTATTAGCTGTTAGCATCACAGGTTTTCAAAAGATCCAATTAAGAAATTCGGGAGTTTGTAAACTCAGTCCCTTGATGTGACTTAAAAAATGCAAGGTCTACGTAAACACCAATTCATCCCATTAACCTTTTCCTTTCCTTCTTTTGGCCAGACCAAGTAGTTCAATTTGATAATCTTAAAAAACCTTGACACTTGTATTTATACACCCAAGTGGTACAATTTTTAAATGAGAACTTTAACGAAAAACTTCCGGTACTGTTTATTTTAACTAAAAACCACATTTTTATACTAAAAAGTCAATCATGATACTATTCACTTTACCCTTTATTTTGTCATTTTTGTTAAAACTCAAAATTTTCAAGCCATTTTCATTAGTCTTTTTTTTTTTTTTAATCTTAAAAACCCCAGAACATGTACAGTTAATTACCATCCCACGGCTTGAACTTCTAAACTTCTCTTCAGCCAAAAGCCTACTCTCAAACATAACATGAAGGAAGTGTACTTAAAAGATTAATTAGTATCCGAAGACTATTTAGTAAAAGTGGATTGATTCAAGAAAGATTAGTGACTTTGGCATTCCCAGCTTAATTTCTAGCACTACAAATTAAATATTATATTTTTACACTCACGAGAGTGCTACAAACTAAACTAAGAGCGTGAAAGTTACTACCCTTAGAAAATTCATCAACATGCCAAGTTACTTATTGTACATAGATCACAGGTTCTAGCTTCTAAAGCGTTTTCTACAGTTGAAAAATAAAGCAGCATCATTAAATGATATCATATGGAAGCTTTCAACTAAAAAACAACACCAAAAACGTTGAAAGATGACATGATTTGAAATGCACTAATTGTGTGCAAGTGCTTTGGTTACCTGAGGGATAAGGCAGCTTGCTGGGGGTCCAAGGAAGCAATCCATTCTCGCAATAAGCCTCCATCTGCCTCTTCAACCCATCAACATCCCTCCATTTCTGCCACCTTGCTGTCGCCATTGCCTCCTCCATAGTATGTACATAGTACGGATGTTTCGAAATTGCCATGTCTGCGTTCTCAGACACAAGAAGTGAATGAATCAACAGCAACGGATCGACCACTAGCTGCAGCTTTGCGTCGATCCAAATGCTGAATTTTGAGTTTGGGAAAAGCCTATGGACTAAATATTTTGGTATCACACCGTTCATTGCAGGATTCTCATACAATTCCTTGCTCAAAACTTTCACTATTCGCCACACACCGATCTTAAAGTTTTTAGATTTTCTAGGAATCAATCTATGGTAGTCAAGTCCTTTTAGGGTTACATCATCTATGAACAGAAAAAAACATACATTGTCTAGGGTTTTTGATCCGAGGCCTCGGGGTTGTCGGATTTTATCATGGTCGTTGAAGATCGCCGAAACCACTACGACTCCTTTACAGTTTTCCATAGCCCTTCGATCTTAATTACATACCAAAAAAAAAAACATGTTATTCACAAATGTAGGTAAATGAAATAAAAATTGGACTTTATACAACTTTGCGTGGATGCCAAACTAACCAGAATCACTAATCGGAAACTTCTTCAAGAATCCACAAGGGATTTCAATGCTCTCATTGTAATGAACAAAATAGGGAATCCTCTCTTGGGTACTTAAATTTCCTGCAAACGTCTCAGCCTTCCCCTGCAAATACCTCAAAGCCGACGGAGACCACGAAGAATTCTTACAAAAATTCTGGATCTCCTTCAAGACCAACCAATAATCTGATCACAAAAACAAAACCCAATTGCCGGAATCCAAAATTAAAATCACCAAAAGGCAAAAAAGGTAAAGAAAAATTGAGCTAAAAAAATGGAGTGTTACCTGAAAAATAGACGGGGGAAGAGCAAGAGGTGCGGTGGGTTGGGATTGCATACTTGTGCTCGCCGTAGGTGGAAGGGTAGGAGAAGAGAGGGGCCTGAATCGGGTCGAAGGGGGAAGATCTGAAGAGGCATTTGGTATGGGAGAGAGAGGTGTAGAGAGCCAGAAACAGAGAGGTGAAGAGGTAGAGCAGAGAGAAACATACCAACTTTGATTGAAAGAAGAGAGGAGTTGACGTTGCTTTCCCCATAAAATTCCCATAAGTTTCCTCGCCTTGATTTATTTTCCCTTGATTATCTATTATTCTATTGGTTTTTTTTTTGTTTTTTTTGTTTTTGTTTTTGTTTTTGTTTTGTTTTTGTTTTTGTTTTTTGTTTTGTTTTGTTTTGTTTTGTTTTGTTTGTGGCTGCTTCTTTTTTATTGTATTCAATTAAAAAAAAAAAAGAAACTTTAGAGAACCCCATGTTAATTAGTTAGTTCTTCAAATTACCCCTGAAATACAATAATGATTTACATGAAATAGAAGTGTCAAGATATTAGTATTTCAAACTAATCATGCAATATCATATAAGAAAATTAAAATACACAATGATAAGTAATAAGTTTAAAATGTTACAATAACATATTAAAAGATGTAGATTAACTATTCACGTGTGAGAAGAAGAGGAAAGCTAGTGGGCCTTCTTGTTTGCAGTCTTTCTTACCTTTATGGTGTTGGAGATTTTTGAAGTGGTGAATCCATTCCATGGGATGGGAGAGTTGCCGTCGATGTCTGCGGTGACTCCACCACAAACAGTAATTGGACTTGAAGACCATGTCAGGAAAGGTGTTGAGGTAGATGTACATTCTTTACTCAACCATAACAATGTGTAATTTGCTTTTCTTTTTCTTTTCAATTCAACTGCTGTTACTTATGAGGTTTGAATTTAAAATTGGGTGACTTTGGATGCGGTCCATATTTATTAACATTTTTTTATTGAAATCTTGTTAGTTTTTCAGTTTTTAATTGGGGTCCCTGAAATTAATACAATAATACATTTCCATGTAGGTTATTATAATTTTACATTAAATTTGATATTTGTAATTACTTATATTAATGAGATTTTAAATAAAATCCATGATTTGTTAGGTTGAAAATATTACAAAATAAATTATACTCATATAAAAAGTATAATTTATCTTAATGACATGATTTATCATTAAGATAAAGTATATTTAAATAAAACTCATTATTTGTCATTCCTTATATTAATGACATTTTAAATACAAAAAATTGGTAATTTTTATATGATACAATTTACATATAAAAAGTTGGTACATTTTATAAAAAAAGGTGGTACGTTTTAGATGAAAAAATTGGTACATATTATACAAAATAATGGGTACACTTTAGATTAAAAAAAATAAAAAAATCTTACATTAAAAAATGAGTACATTTTACATAAAAAAAGAGTACTTACAAAAACAAAATTGGTATATTTTAC
This sequence comes from Pyrus communis, assembly GCF_041283825.1. Classification (NCBI taxonomy): domain Eukaryota; kingdom Viridiplantae; phylum Streptophyta; class Magnoliopsida; order Rosales; family Rosaceae; genus Pyrus; species Pyrus communis. The sequence continues at coordinate 28,448,016 of NC_142574.1, read as the reverse complement.
ATATAACAAAGTAGAACATTTTTAAAGACAAATGGGTACATTGTCAATAAATTATTGGTACAAAAAAAAGGTTAAAAAATGTGTAAAAATCAAAGTTTGAAAAATATGGATACAAAAAGAAATTAATATATGGGTACAAACTAAAACTGAAAAGAAAATTGGTACAATTTAAAAAAGGGCTGCAAATTAAAATGGGTACAAACTAAACATAAAAATATATGACACAAAATTTAGCCATTATTATATATATATATATATATGTATGTATGTGTGTGTGTGTGTGTGTGTATATATATATATCAAATGTAACGTTTCTAACACTAAATGAATATATTTAGAAATAAAATTTAATTATTTTGACATGTAAAATATTTTATTATGGAAATAATTAATGATGTTTATTAAAATCAAGGAACCTTGATCAAAATTTGAAAATGAATAAGATTTTAATCAATGGAGTTGAAAAAAGATAGATGAGAACCTAATATCTCCTTAAAAAAAATTTTATCTGATAAAGAAAGATTGTATGTAACGAGGCCAAATGTATAGGCATTACTTGCTTTTACTTTGGAGTAAAACATAGATCTAGCATAACTACACCTAGGTTGGGTAGAGCTAGTTAGGCCACCAAAGCCCAACCTTGGCTAATTCATTAATATAACTCACACATTTTCTGTTTTCTATTTTCTCTGTTTGCATAACTGATGAATGAGTTCAAATGATAACACTTGAATTTTTTTTTCCTTAAAAAAAAGGGATCAGCTGGTGGTTTTATCATGTCAATCTAGTAATCTACCATTTCAGAAGCCAAAAAAACTCACATAGGTATTTAAACTTTGAATTAAAGAGTATCAGTATATCATTGCACGTACAAGGAATAAAGCGGCCTAACTTCAACACCCTATTAATTTTGCTCGGAGGAGAAAATGATTAAGTGACCTGACTTCAAAGCTCAAAAGATTATGCGTAATTTGCAATGGATTGCATTCCTAATTAAGTGGATAGCATTTACAATGCTGCATCATTGGATCGGACATTTGGAACTTTACGAGGAGGAGGAGGATGAAGGATAAGCATCATATCTCAAGATATGGAAGTGGCTTTTGCTTTAAGATAAATACTAATCAAGTTTGCCGACGACCTGCAAACTGCAAGGTCCTTTGATTTTATCTGATTCATATTTATCCATATCAACCACTAATGGCAGGTCTGATTTGGACACTAATTATCACACTATCAAAAGCAGATGATAAAATAGAAAAGGGAGGTGATTTTTATATTTTCAGTCTCTTACGCATTTTTTTTAGCTTTTGTCTTTTGAATTGAATAAATCAAGCAAGAATAATCAACAAAAGTAAATATAAATGTGTATGAAGAGAAACAAAGGTGTTTATCAGAGAGAAACTTTTGTTCGATCAACTCCATCATTCCATTTGGTGACAACATGAACTTCTGCAATGTAAGTTGGATCCTAGCTTAGTTGTTGTGGTAGAACACTTTCAACACCAAAATAAATGCTTTCCACTTTTGTTTTTTGACAAAAATATTTTGAAATGCTCTGATTTACATGGAGGAGGATATGAACTTGGGTGCAAGAAGGATGAGGCGGACACATTATCTTTGTTAACTGGCCAGACCCACAAGTGCAAATATTTCACATTACTAACATTGTACATTTTGTGTTGAATATAAATATATATATATATATATATATATATATATATATATATATAAGTGATTGCAAAATGGGTAGTAGTAGGAGTGATCCTACATGGAAGTTTTAAGGAATCCAAGTAAGCCAAATTTTCTTTACATACATTAAAAACATTATTTTCTCAAACAGTTTAGCAAGTCATTGATTAAGTTAATTTTCGTTTGAATATATGACTGAAATTAAATTTGGCAAGAGAACATTATCTTATAACACCAAAGCATGGTAAAAACAATCATTCCAATTTCTTGATGAACTTAAATTTGTCGCCAAAGTGTGGTTAACGAAATTAAATTTGTCAAACTGTTAATGACCAGAATTTGGGCTTCCATAATATTCTGATTTATTGACCCAAAAGTAAAAGGTAATGCTTCGTTAATTGGAAATTTGTAATGAACTTTAGAAAGAGTACAAAATGAATGAAATATGCCACTCTTGAACTTATCACTTCCATGTGTGATTGCTTTCTTTTTTCCCTTTGTTTTCTGAGAGAAAAGGGAATTTACTAGTGAAAAGTTCATCTCTTATTTCTTTTTCTTCCATGCTTTCCCCTCTATGTCATTTCTTAGTATGTTGACGACCTTCTCGAACTCGTCGTAATTTGTACTGAGATTATAAATGTGACTTTCTTCCAAGCTTTCGTTGTTACTAGGCAAAGATTGGAATTCTTTCAGAACATTAAATTCTTTCCAGCATTCTATAATTTGATCCTTGTCGCACTTTAACATGATGTAAATAATAGCCTGTCAATATTAAACACAAAATCTTAATCACGTTAATCCATATGGGTGGGGTTGAATGGTTGCCAAGATAATAATTTCAGCAAAGGTTTTCCGACCTTGTACAGGGGACGCCTTGCATCTGAAATCTCTACGTGCCACAAGCATTCACGGCGTAGCGCCTCCACAAAATCACCCTACGAGGCACATCGATCATCATATGCTTTATATGCTTCATGGTTTTCCTCTAAATTGGAATTTTATAAATTTCGAAGTGAAAGTACTAGCAAAAACCTTGTATATAAGCATTTCCACTAATAGCATCTCATTTTCATATGCTTCATGTTTTTTTCCTTCGTTATGTGCCTTTGCTATCGCTTTTGCCAATATTTCAATTGCCTTGGATTCTTTTCCACTCATTTCAAGCTTCGCAACAACTGACTTTCGTGCACAAAGACGGAAAAGATTAAGAGAAATTACCATTTGAATGAAAAAAAAAAAATATATCGATCAAGCTAGTAAGGACTACATATTTCTAAGTGGAGGTGCCTAACCTGCAGCTTCTTGTAATCAGGGTATTGCTCCACAAGGAAAGTCCTCAACTCACATTCAGCTACCTCCACTGCTGATTTGTCTGCTCGAACTTCATGATATTCAAGCAATCTCTGCAAGGCAAGCTGCCCTCCTTGGAGGACTGCGATGGACATGGACCTCGTAAGTCTATGGCCTTCTGCCTCTTCTTTTCTTATAGCGCATGCACGAAATATATAAGCCCCCGCAAGATAAACGCTGGCAAAGACTGTGGTTGCCATTGCTCCATACATAGTTCTCACCCTGAAATTTTTGGAAAAGTTCACCATGTTTTTTTCCACTGATGAGGATTTTTCGTTTACGTAAATGTTACCCTAAATTTGTGAAACGTAGGAGTAGAAAGGATATGCCATATGAATGGCAAGCTATATTGAAAAGGTGGAAATGGAAGGCTGCAATTGATACTAGGGAAAAGATGTCAAATCATTCTGATTTCAGTCTTGCAATGTGGGTGATCGAAACCGTTTGATGCTTCCGGGTGTTTTTCAAGCTGTCAGAGAATTAATTCTTCTCCTAGATAAGAAGCGAGAACCGCATCCTTTAATGTTTTATTGTGATTTCTTATTTTCCAAGAAAAGAATTTTCAAGTTCTAGTTATTGATTAGAAAAAGGAAAAGGTCTAAATGCCCTGGCCCTGGCCTATATCTATAAAGGACGTTAGGGAGACTATGTAATGCAGCTTCTAGACTACTGTTAGTGCTGTTTCTTTCTGCAAAATTCTTCCTTGCACCTCATGACTATGTAAAACATTTTGGTTTTTCGAGCAGACATACGCAGCAGTCCCATTTCGCTGAAAAAGTAAATTCTGTATCACAAAACGACGTGAGGGTGATTCATTTTCCTTAGTTAACTAATTAAGTGATGCCTTCACTCCCGAAGTGCTCTTCATATTCAACCCTTGCCATTCAGACGATGACCAATAAATGCATACTTAGTAATAGTATCCTCAAAAAGCACAAATTGTTTCATGGATTTTGTGTTTTGACAACACTGTGGTGCTCCACCTTCTATAATTACACGTGTGCCTTCCACCATGAGTGTGGCCAGGCTTCATTCTTCTTTCAACCCTTCTCTCTCACATTCTTCCGATTTGCCCACACGCCACGCTGCACTAAAGCATGCCTTCATTCCTGTTGTTGAGATATGAATCCCACATTGATGTGAGAAGGGACCTTGCATGTGCTTATAAGAGGTTGGGTTACTTCTCATATTGCCAATTGGTTTTATGGTGGAACCTCAACTTTCTTCACTTGTGATTTATGCGCTTAGCAAGCGCTCAATGCCATAAACAAATGTGAAGAAAATTAAATGAAAAAAAAATTGTCAGAGGCATGGGGGTACGTCTGTGGTTTTGGCCTGTGTCCTTGGAATTATCACTTGCAACTGTAAGTTCATTCCTATAGCCACTGCAGCTACCAGGGACAGTCATCGTATAGGTCATTCTTTCCAAAGCAAGAAATATTGTACCCGAAAGTGGATAAGGATATGTTACAGTCATTGTTGATGGTTAATAAGCATGTAGCCTCATCTAAACGGAAGATTTTCACAAAGTAGCTAAGCCGCCTCCCGAGCCCTTGATGAAGATTGTGAAGATCTTAAGGTTCTCTTCAATCTATAGGGCACACTAATCAATTTCCATTTCGCATTTACTTAAGCAGCAAAATGTATCGGTAACTTTAAATCTTTAATCCTTGATAACTTTAAGTCTTTAATTCTTAATTTAGTGTGTACTTAATTCATCAAAGCTGGAATTTCTGATGAAGCAGAAAGACAGTTGCAAGATACATGCAATACCATGGTGAAAGGAAGAAAGTGGGAGTATGCATACAACGTGCAGATGGCATTAGTCGCAATTCTCATTTTCCAGGTTTGTCAAAGCGTAATTACGGAAAATTTTGAAAAGCAGTCAAATTTTGGACATGTTAAAACTTTTAACCCGGTTTTTAAAACTTAATAAAATTTACCCACTCGAGGTAACGGGGAGCTTGAGCATATTCAACGAGGGTTCGAGCACTACTCGAGAGATCAAAAGGGTTCGAGCACCCCACATGTATCCCAATTCAATATGTGAAATATAACATCAACAACACTTTTTCTTCTTCAATTTTCACCTTTCGTGTTATCATATTCATATGAACAAATGCATGTCTACTTGTTATTATGCAGGGTAAGTACCAAGAAGCTGCTCAAAAAAGAGTACGCTCTATATCCCATTGGATGGGTTCATCTCTACAAGGTAATGAAGCAACATATTTTGTTATATCCTTCTTTATATTTTTATAGTATTTTTTGTCTTTCAAGTAATTCCACACAAGGGCAATCTTGTCGCAAAAATACTTAAAGAGGTGGGATGAGCAAAAAGAGGGCTTAGAATAGATTACTCTCGAACAACTAACTCTAACTATTCTTTTTTTTTTTTTTTTTTAATAAAAACTTGGCCGATTTCATGCGTATCTAAATTGAAATTTTGTCCGTTTCTCTCTATTCTATAATTTAAAGCATTGAACGTGCAGACTGGCAACAACTTTGTCGGTGTTCACTCAGTTTAAAACTTTAATGCATTGAATAAACGCGCCTAGATCACGCATGACCTCTTTCAATGATTATTTTTACTAGGGTTAACTATTCACATGACCTCATTGATCCATTTTCTTTTATTGTTACTTATAGTCTATTTACCTCTTAAATTTCAGTTTTGCAAGCTATTATACCTACATGATTGAAGAGAAAAACAGAAAAGAATCTCACTATTGTTACTTAAAAATTCAGGCTATTATACACACTACGTTGGATGAAAATAAATAAGCAGAGTGCTGGGAAACGCTCATCGGCTCTCTTGAGAATGAGGATATGCCATTGTTTCGAATCTTTTGACAACCATGATTTGCAATGGCACCACCTTTAATTAGACGGTCTAATGTGGTACCATTTACGGAGAGATAATCAAAGTATATTGTTTTTTTTTTTTTTTTTTCTGATGGTGAGGCTGAGAGCCTGATGCTTCAATTAATCAAGTATATTTTTTGTAAGAGCAATGAATGAAAGTTAATTTAGGTGGGGAGGCTTAACTAGATGAAATTGTGAGTTGGATAAAATGGAAGTAATAACTTCAATTAACATTTAAACTTTTGAGTTTAATATGTATTTTGTTCGCAGATATCTTATCGTTAGTTCTACACTTTTATTCTACTTAGAGCATGTTTAATAGGCTTTCTAAATGAGCTCCTAAATAACTAAAATTTAGAGATAGAGTTGAAAAAATCCATTTCCAATCACACTCTATATACTAATAGAAAAATGAATAGGACCTCATAAGTATAAAGAATACATAATTAAACAAATAGAATTAGTAGAAAATCCTCTTCACTTATTCGTACAAATTAATACGGATGACAAGGAAGCGGTTTGAGGTCAGATTTGTCATCCCCTACTCTTCACTTATTGGGGGTTTGATTTATTCTTGAGTAAATTGTAGTAATGGTTCCTCAATCAAAGTAACAAAACCATCAATATTAAAATGTGTTTTAACTACTTGATGCTGTTTTGGATTTTGAACTTTCCATGACTAAAAATAATAAAAAAACTAAACCATCTAACGTATGCTCAAAATAATTTAACATATTTTGTGAATTACTAAAATCTAATATTAATGCTACACGTATGCAACATTTTCCCCATCTTTCAATTGTTTTTTTCCAATCTTATGGATCTACGTTATCTAAGTTTAATATATTTCCTGCTATATTAATTTGTTCTAACCCTCTCAAATATGGTATCCTATTTTTTCTAGATGGTTTTATCATATTTTCTTCTATGTAGTCTACTTTTTCTGTTTCATTATATTGTTCATTTGTTGGTCTAAAAAACTGTTGGTCAGTTCTACCTGTGTATCCTGGATTTTCTACTCCTGATGTACTACTTTATTCTGCTAGATTACATTCTACTGTTAATTCTAATAAAGTATTATATTCTTGATCCTAAAATATGTTCTACTCCTATTTCTAAAATTAAAATTTTCATATCTTCATCTTAAATTTTGTGTAATCCTAAAGCATATGTCTTATATTTTTCCTAAATATTGTTTTTCATCTAAATGATCAATATCTTCTATAAGCTTATCTACAATATAATCAAAATTTTGCTCAACTAAATTAATATCTAAATTATCAAAAGTCATATGAATACTCTCATTTTTTATATCACTTCCATCATCTTCTATTTTTTCTAGTTGCTTGTAATTACTAAACTTAATTGTTGTTTGACCTGTACTAGTTTCATATATTTGTACTTTATCTTGTTGTGTATTTCTTGCTACTTGTAAATTAGGTAATGTCCATTGAGTTCCTTCTAAAAAGCTATTATGTACGGGTTTTGCTTCTATCATATTTACATGTTTACTACCAAATATTTGAACTAAGTTTTGAAATTCTAAATTAAACTTATGATTATATCTATCAGACACTTTACTAATATACATTAAGTTAATACACAAATTTTTATACTCTCTTTTCATATTATATTTTTTTTGTTCTTATACTTACTTTAATATATTTACTAAATTCATTAATTGTCATAACATAATTTGGAATACATCACATGACTGCTAAATTTGAACTTAAGTCCACTTTAGCTGTTGCTTGTTGGTGATTATCTCATCTATCACACACACACACACACAAGCTTTTGTGCCTACTTGTGCTCTGGTTAATCCTGCTATCCCAATTAATATTGTTCATATGTGAATCTGACTGAAATATGATTTTCTCAAATGAGTAACTGCTTCTTTACTAATTAAATTAAGTGTAACTTCTTTATTAACACAGCTAACTTCATGTTGATTGATGCTACTTACAATTCTACTTCTATATTCAAATAAACCTAATTAATACAAATTATATTTATTTTCTATGTTCTTTCAAAACATCTTCTAATAAATTCTTTTGCTTCTTCTTTATTTGGATAAATATCTTCAGTTCTAACTACTTCTTCTTTTTCTCTTAAAGAGTTCCATTTTCTGTTATCAAAAGGATTTATTTTAGGTCTTCTAATATTATTATTTGTACTTAAAGTTAAATTTTCTAATTTTTCTAACAAAGATGGTGGAAGTGATGGAGATGCTTTATGTAAAACTTGATTTATTTCTGTTTTTTGTTCTTCAACTTGATCTAATTTTTCAGCCAAACTTAAAACTAATTGAATAATTAAATTATTTTGCCCAATGGGAATATTACTACTGGCTACTTGTGTTGAAAAATCTGTTAAACCTATTGGTTCTTTATCTAATTTACTAATTTCTTTCAAAGTTTGGATATATTTTCTGCTAGTTTTAATATCGGTCATTAAACTAATAATTTATCTATTTTATTATGCAACTTATCTACTTGTTCACTCAACTCTTTTTGCACTAATTGAATTTTTTAAACTTCTAATTTTAACTGCTCAACTATTTCTAATGATCTAAGTTCTACTTGTTTAGGCTTACTATCTATGAGGTCAATAAGCTCTTTTATCTCTCTTTTGTTATGAAACCTTTGAATATTTTTATTATTATCTTCTAACTGAGATGTAATATAGTCTAAATTTTGCCTAATTGTTTTTATGGAATTTTTTCTGAAAGTGTTCTAACAGCGGGTTTAACAAATGATTACGCTTATTATTTTCTAATTTTATATTTCCTGCTTGACAAATAATAAGATCTACAACAATATTGGCTTGTGGATTTTCTTCGCTATGCAAAATATGATTATGCTTTCTCAATGGAAAATAACAAACTAAACTATTTTGGTCTAAGGTTATTTTTCTTTTTTGAGGTTCACTAATTTCTAAATTAAGGTAATCTATTATAAGCTACAGTCTACCTTTCTCTAAAGTTACGGCTAACTAGCTTCTTAAAAACCCACTTTTTTCTCTCAAGGTCTCTAAAGTTTGATCTGTTATTCTTTTTGCTTCTAAAACTTTATGTTGCACTTTTGTGTTATTATATTTACGAAAAAAATGAAGGATGTTCAAGATAACCAAGATAAAACTTTTGCTTCTTCAAAGTCCTGCTAATTCTTTTGGATATGTATGCTAATCTTCTCTTTATGCTAATTATAGTTGGATTATCTTCTTTTTATGCTATTTATAATTGGGTCCCTAGACACCCAATAAATTCCTGGTAGTTGTGGTTGACAAAGTCTACAAGGACAATAATATATGTTGTTCATACAAAATAAACAAGTGTGATATCATTTGTGTTAATGACTTCCGTCCTCAAGGTACTTTACTATTATAATTATACTATTAAAATGCTAAACTTGGCTATGGTACCAGATTCTTGCAGCAAGCCCAGTTAAATAGTCGGATGATCATTATAACAACTAGACATAAAACCTTGCACATGGAACTCGACATGTTTCAGCATAACAGCCACTCACAGTACAAGTATAAGGCCTTAGTGGCTAAACTCAGAGATACCTTGCTTAATGTCCAGTTATTTCTATGGCAAACATTCAACTATAACAAAGTGCTCGAACAAAGTATGATCGTCAGTTCAACAGGTTAATAATATAACTACAATAATGTTTCCCTGTTTTGGATTAGAAATCTATTTAAACAAACACACTAAAGAAAGAAAAGAAAACTTGCTCAAGATTTGGAGATTGCTTGAATATGTACACTTGAAATTTTATTGATATATTGAATGTTTACAAAGAGAAATGTTTACAAAGAAAGTGTTTACAAGAAAGTGTTATGAAGGCTACAGATGAAGATGGTGTGAGTATATGGTGAGAGTAAGGTGTTAAGGTGTTGAGATGTTTGTGTTGAGGTTGTGAGGTTGAGAGGTGTGTTGAGGTATTTTTTTTCAATGAATGGAACTCCATTTATATATACTGAATGAGGATACAACGGTATAAAAATTTACAAATGGATGGAGTGGACATCTCATTGGTACTTGTCACTTTACTTCTATTGTTGCTGAAAATATCAACACTGTTTCTGAAACGTGTCTAACTCTTGCTTTGTTTGATAAATGCATGTGAATTTGCTTGTCTTCTTTTGCTTTGCATGTGAACTTGCTTGTCTTTTGCTTTGCATGTGAACCTACTGCATAGTTTTTTCTCCTAGAATTTTTATATTTGCTTTGATGAAGAGCATGTGACCTCTGATGGATGTTGGAGATTGAGATACTTTTGGTTTTTTCTGTCAGAAGGTTTTCAAGGGCAACATTGCCATTTTTGAAATTATTTGTCCTTAAGGTTAAATGAAAGTTTTCTAGGATGTTTCCATTAGTTTTCCCTATAATAAATCCCAAAAAAATTTGTCACAAAGTTTAATAATTCAGTAGCTTATATCTAAAAAAAAAAAAAAATTCATAAACCAGTAACAATCAAGACATATAATTATCAAGATAAAATTCAATTCAATTCAATTCGAAACCATTTGCCTATTTAATTATCAAGATAAAATTTCATTGTTTCTTATATAACAAGGTATTTATTAACTTCTTTGAACCCACTTAGATGTCTTAAACATTTCTGATTTGACTAATATTTTGCAAGAATGATCTATGAGACGTAACTTGAAAAATACACGGTTTAAATCGTTAAGGTTTGATGTAGTGTGAACTCCATAACTAATCTCATTTTTTTATAAAAAAAAAAAAAAAAAATAGAAATCATTTCCCTTAAAGATCCCATATATACATATTTAGCTACAACTTAGAGGGAGTGTCACGCCTCGATCCCGACATACGTCCAGGATCGACACGTGACGTCACCCAAATACTTGTATAACTCACATACCCTGTCTCAAGAATATTGCAATCACAATTCGAGAATCAAATTGCAAAGAAATCTTTCGTTTACCTTATGGCTGCATCTAACCTCCTCGTTAGATTGCCTACGTACCCTCTATATGGATCAAGCCATTCGTAGTTCACTTACACAACATCATACGTTTATTCCACTAAGTTCAAGTAGAAAAGCATAGCATTCCTCAATCATTTATTATAACATGACAACATGTAGTTCCTGGACTCAGTCTACATAATCAATCCCCTTGAAAACATGATTTCTGTCCCATCCAACATAAAAATCATTAAGTCTCATCATGATATCGTAAATCACAACACACATCATATTTAAGAGCCAACTAACACAAAACCATCCTCTAGCTGCATTAAATAATTAATTAATTTGATCAAAGTAAAACAATCATTCTCATATCTTCTAAATTCATACCTTATGAAATCATAATCGAATCATAGAAAATCCTGAATGAGTCACTTAGACGTCCAACATCTTTTCTAACTCAATTCACAAGACTCTCGAAACCATTGACACAAATATATATATATATATATATATATATATATATATATATATATAACTAAGGCTAGAGTGACACAGTTAGGCCAAGCCTACTTCTCCAAACAATGGGATTTTCGGCCGCCCTATGAAGTTCAACAACCTCGGGTTCCGGACCACTCAACGAAACCAAACCAAATATGATTGCCAAAACATGTACCATGTACAATTAGTCATCATCACCTCTAGAATGCGTATGGTCCGCCATTGCGGATATAACAAGCAGGACCATCCATGTACCATCACTACGTGGTGCAATCTCATCATCACACATTAAACAAAATTATACGCATACATGCTATCGATTCCACATATCAACCAGCATCAAGTCAGATGGAGCACAACACCAGGAATTCCCTTAATTACTATTTCTACTAAAATTCAATAAAGTACCTAACTCATCTCCTGACTTCCATCTCATGACTTCCATCTCATGACTTCCATCTCATGCTAGGTAATAGTGCCAAGTTCAAATAGGCATCCAGTTGACAAGCATATCCAAATAATTATCAAACAATAATTAGCTCTCATAATCGTCATAACATTCATCATAATTGTCGTTCACATTATTAAAAAGATAATCAAATCCATATATATCACAAACATCATCAATACACAAGCCAAATCATAGTTAATTAGCATAGGTTTATGACTAAATATATAAAATTCACATTTCAATAGAAATCACATTATAAAACCAACTCACATTTTCATACTAGTAAACATGCATATTATTTCTCAATTATGCAATCAACATCGTAAGGTTCTATGCCTATGCTTCAAAACCTTCTTTCTCTATCCTTTAATAAACCAACCTAAAGTTAATTCAAAACACTATCTCTTCACTCTTGCCACTACCTCTTTTTGGCGTATAAGCAGCAAATATATATATATATATATATATATATATAAATATAAGAGAAATTGGTTTGTTTACCATTGATTTGAATATAGATACTCGTAAACAATCTAAACTCTTAAACCACAACCAAACACACTCAAATAAGCACAAAATTAACAAGGATGTTATTTCAACTAGAATTCCCTTCTAGGTTTAGATGCTTAGTAACGAAAGAAGCATTTCATAAATCAAATGCTACATATCGGAAAACTCGACTTTTTCCAAAAATTCTCAAATTTCACAAGAATGAAGATCTCAACAAGTAGAGTAAACTTTATACTTGCGGCCAAGGCCAATTTGGCTGGAAAACACCCCAAATTGGCCACGAACTACCGGAACCCTAAGGTGGGTGTTCTTCAATTCGACTTCCTCGGTGTTCCAACGCCCCTACAACCTGATGGGTCTTGTTCCTGGGTCTAAGGGGAGTTGATTAAGGGTGGTGGTGAGTGGTGAAACTCGTCGAAACGACGGAATCATCGTGAAAACCTTCCGGTTTCCCCGCACTGTTATTCACGATTTTGACCTAAAAACCCATAATCTTGGGTGGAAATGGTAGAAGGGATGTTGTAGAAGAAGTTGCTAGTGTTGTATGGTGATGGTTCAACGGAAAAGATGGCGAAAATCGCTGAAATTTGCTCAGGGGGGGCACGGTGCACAGACTGGAGGGAAGGTTTCTTCCCTCCATTTTTCTTTTCTTTTCCCCCTTTTTTCTTTTTTCCTCCTCCTCATTGGTTCTTTCTAATCCCCTAACCAGTTCCCTTAACCCAATTAAATATTTGGGCCTTTTACCCCTAGTGGAAATTTACTAATTTTCACAACCTAAAGTTTCACAACTTCAAACGTCCGTAACTATACCATTATAACCTGGAATCGCAAACGGCTTTCGCCTATGCACTCGTGGCTTCGAGACCTATTTGAAAATGTTACTTGTGACCTCAAAAGGTCAACAAGTAAATAATAATTTTCCAAACTTCACCCTTCGTAACTAGTTTAATTGAAATCTAATTTCAAATAAACTAATATAAATTCTCAAAAAATAATATAAAATCTCAATAATACAAATACGTAGATTATAACAGTGAAATCCAGGAACGGGATTTCACAGGGAGACGGTAAATGGCTCTAAATATAGATGTGATGAGAGAGCTAAAGTTGAGAACCATTAGGTCATCTCCAACTGAAGAGTGTAGAGGGCCAGATGGCCAAAATTTTCCCGAAAATCGTCTCCAACCGAGGGTTAGGCTAAAGGGCTTGTGGGCCTCATGGGACAAAAAAGGGCAAAGTGGCCAACTGGCTGGCCCAACCCAGCTAGCCCCGGGCCGTGCCACAATTTCAAACACAACCGCATGCTGACGTTAGTTACCATTGGATTTGAATTTTTTTTTTTTTTTCCGACCAAATTTTTTCCTATAAATACCTAAACCATTCCTACACCATTTGTCACATAATTTTCACCATTCCTACACCATTTCATTTCTCATATTTTCTTACCTTTTCCAATAATCTTTTCTTCAATTTTTTCAATAATTTTCAAATGGCCTCATCTACAATGAAAGGTAGGGCTTGGACCTGAAAAGAAGATGAAGTTCTTTGCAGGGCTTATAGATGGGTCTCAGAAGATAGTGTGAGGGGGACTTCTCAACCAAGTGAAGGTGTTTGGACTTGTGTGTCCAAAAAATACTATAAGTTCTATGAAAACACCAATCCACCAAATATACGAAACCACGATAGTAGTTCTTTAAGATGGAAGAACCCTTTTCATCCAAGTTTGAATAAATGGCATCAAGCACTGTTAGTAGTCGCAAGTAGACATGAAAGTGGCGCCAATTACTACGACGAAGTAAGTGGTTTCACAATTTATTTTAAATATTTAATTATATTACAATTAATTTCATAAATTAATTTCCTTTAATTTTTGTAATTAAATTAAATTAAATTACATTTAATTTCATAAATTAATTTCCTTTCATTTTTGTAATTATATTTTCTAGGTACGCCAAGTGGATGAATTGTATATGGAGAATAGCTCGAAACCCTTTCAGTTTCACGGTTGTTGGGAAATTTGCAAAGGATGGGTGTTATTTGAAGATCCCCCTCAACATAGAGTAGGTCCTACCCAGGTGTTCGAAACTGCATCCTCAGTTGTAGATGGGGATGAAGATGAATCTCCTACTATTCAAGAAACAAGGGTAGAAAATCCGTCTTCGGGTGGAGGTTTCATACGTAGGGTTATGGGACGAAACAAGGTCCGAAGGTTGAAGGAAAATAGCAAGGCAAAGGATGATTATGCTGCTCAACAGGAAGTGGCGGAAGAAATGCCTTTGTTGCGGAAGAAATGAACCGTAGGCATGAAAAATGGGCCAAACAAATACAAAGAGAGATGGATGATAGGAATATGAAAGGAACACTTCGGATTACACTCTAATGAGTAAGGCCTATTTTGATAGGAAAATGAGGGAAATTATGGCCTGACAATAGTTGTTTACCTCTGACTATACTCTTACAATGGCAGATGATGAAGATGATGTTGATTATGGACTTTAAATTTAAGTTGTAGTTTTTAAATATAAGTTGATGTATTTTTTAAATTTAAATAATAAATTATGTTTGGCCCTTTGACATTTTGGCCCTCGGTTAAAGATGATAAAAAATATGATCCTGTATTGTTTATTAAAATATTAATTTCTTAAAAGATTAAAGGGTTTTAATCCTCTGACACACATTCGGTTAGAAATGGTCTTACTGCTACAAGAGAACTAAACGAGGGTTAACCACGTAACTTAAGAAAAGACCTTGCAATCAAAGTCGTAATTGTAACCTGGTCCTCCACGTGTCAGCACGGGACCGAGTATGGTCGTCACAAGGCTCTGAAATAGTAGCACGTGTGTTGGTATACATGCCCTAGCTAGTAAGTACTAGGGCAAGAGGAGCTTGGAAAAGGAGTCATAGAAAAGGAATGATATGGGTTTATGGTTTTAACCAATTAAAGAGGGAATCTAGTAGGGGCCAGGCAACTGGAAACAGCAACGGCTTGTCAATATCATCCAGTCATGCTCAAACGCAACCCATAAGAATGCAGTTCAATATCCACCAAATAAATCAAGGACTTCTCTGCCCTCTCACTTTTCATACATTCTTATTCTTTTTTATTTATACGGTCACAGTTAAGCCATGTTAATATTTTATATTATTATTATCTTTTATCTTATTATCTTTATAAATAAAAATTAATATAAAATGTTGACATGATTTAACTATGATCGCATAAAATATGAGAGGATGAGAGTGTGCAGAAGTGGGAGAGCAGAGAAGCCGGGTCCATAAATCAAAAGGAAATCGCATTCCAGAAAAAAGAGCTCGTACCATACATTTCAAATGGCTTGTCCATGTCAGTTGTCATGCATTCATATCTATATCAATGTTATATTATTCAAAAGAATTTTATTGAAACTTTATTGAAAATTTTTTATTACTATTCACTTTAACGAAAAATCATATTTTTGCATTAAAAAATTAATTCTAGTACCATTCACTTTACCCTTTATTTTATCCTTATCGTTAAAACTCAAAGTTTTCAAACTATTTTCATTAGTTTTCTTAAGAATTTTTAGTATATTTCTGAGTATTCTATATACCATAATACGTAATCATTAGATCATGGTAGAATTCATTCAGTTCTATTCCTAAACTTAGAATTCATTCAGTTCTATTCCTAAACTTAACTCGCACTAAAACATACTTATTTCAAATCATGATGATTAATTGTTAAGTTTTAACGATTTGTAACAATATGAATCCACGGTCTGACACTATAATTGGTGAAAGAATAGTACTCTCCAAACTTGTGGAGGCATATAGTCAACACAACATATAAGGATTGCATGCACATTAGTAGTGATCACTTAATTTCCATGTGGACCACTGTAACCAAAATCTCTTTTGACTTCTCATTATTTTGGGTGGCTAGGTCTGAGAGCTAGTTGGATATAGATGGTCAGGTTAACTGCATCTTAGAGCATTGACAGTGATCAGGTTAACTGCATCGATCGACATTATTTTTGTGTATTCTCCAAGTGTTAACGTCTAACGCCCCATTGAGGGTCCTCGACAGTTCCACTACACTATCCACTCTCTCCTGCGCAGATAAAAAGTCTCTGAGACCAGAGAGAGAGGTCAATTTCAGCAGAGTCAGTCTTTCAAAAAGTCTGTATAAACCACGCATATAATGCAGGCAGTTTAATCTGTATCTGCATGTCTCTCATGATGTCTCCACCTTCTTCATGACACATCATTTCTTGCATTATTGTTTCGGAAAAATAAGATTCCACAGTGATGGGAGCCTATGTCGATACAAACATATATACTTTTTTAGTCTGAGAATATATACATGTATACATGTAATAAGGTTTTTCTCTAGTTAATCCGAATAAAACATTTAAAACACGAATATATGTTTGGTGATAGCTTTGTAAGTAGCAAAAGATTCTGGTTAAATATATAGTTAGAAATTGACTATAAAAGTTTAGAAGGAGAGACTTGAAATATACTACTAGTTATAAATATTACAAATGACTTCTTTCAAGTAGTCATTTTCTTTCATCTAATTTTGTAGTTCATTTGTAACTCTATTTAGCTTGAATCTCTTAGTTCTTGCACATCTCTCATCCAAGCATGGAATTAATGAGTTGTTTAGATTTATGATTTGATAATACGAAAATTTTGTATTGTCCACTATCTGACAGTAAGTTGAATATGCATACATGTGTGGTGATAGTAAGAGGTGTTCTAACGCATTCTTAAAATGGAAATAAATATATCACAAGCATTGAACAAGTAATGGAATGTGTCTTAAAAGTTTTTTACAAACGATACTACTACTCTAAAGAGAATGAGGGAGAACTTGAACGCGAAATGCAATGATTGAAGAACATAATAACTACAAACCAATAAGACAATCCAGCATTTGCTTAAAGTCTCACTTCATCTATAAATAGCGAAGTAGTCATATTATTTCAAAAATATATTCCCATTATTTAATGATTCTTACCGTCAACGAAAAGGTCCATTATCAGGCCTCCATATGGAACGGTCGTTTGCTTTAACTAGTTGCAGTTGAAATGCAAAGGAAGTACCCGAAACCTTCACAAATTGCACACCTGTAAACAAAACGATTCGAAACTTGTTATTGAAATTATCTTTGGGGTTTGGCTTCAGGTTGTCACATATAATAATTATGTTATTTTGATAAGATTTGACCCCGTGGGGAGTTTGACCATGACTTGGTAAAAGAAGTTGTTCCACACGCCATTATTCTTTTCCTACACAAGCAAGCAACGTATCAGTGCTTTAATCAGCACCTTTGAACGATTAGGAAACAAAATAATAGTGTGACCTATACGGTTATTTCATTTTCCAAAAATAAATATCATATATGGAGTACCATATAAAGAATCTTCGATTCAAAGTGGTCTCTTGTGTCCTTTGACCAAATGCATGTGCATTTCTTTGGCAGTTCATAAAATTAAAGAATTTTAATTGAGTAATACTATGGAGACTAAATTTTTAAATTAAAATTTTTAAACCAAATAATTTGAATGTTGATTGAATTATTACTTAATTAAGTATTTATTAACGTGTTTATTTCCTATTGATTGATTTTCCTAGCATTATCCTTTTTATTTTGTTATAAGCATTTTTCATGTCTCCCAAATGGATTAATCACCCGGCCAATTAACCAAAAATAATTAATATTGACGAGAAAATTATAGAGTGAAAGGGAGTGGGATTTTTCCCTTCCAAATTCCTACCCTTTCAGTCTCTTCCTTTTTCACTTTCCTCTTTTTCTTTCTCCTTTCATAAAAAACCAACATCAAATGTTGACATCACTTAATTTTGACCGTCTAAATAGGAAGAGACTGAAAGGAAAGAGAATTTAAAGAGAAAAGAATCCTACACCGAGTGAAAAAGTAGAAAGGAGAGTGAAATATATGTACAAATCCTTAATTACCATACGCAAGGGTGATATTAACAATAATTCAATTCCATTACTTTTAGTACTCAACTATAATGAAGTTAACAGCTTAGTTTCATTGGAGCCAGCCAGTAATTGAAATTTCTTGTTCAACTATGCTAGTGGATAAGTGAAAATCTTTGTCTTGAGAATTTCGGAACGTAGCAATCATTTTGACCTTTCTTTGTTTTTGTTGATAGTTTATACTACGTGACATTTTACCTGGACCATTCTTTCCGAGTTTTGTTCCTTAATGAGAACGTCAATATTATATATAATTACTTTTAGTCACAAATCCTTATATTATTGGCCCCTCTGTTAGCCTAATTGTCAAGTTAACTTTATTTTTACAACATAGACTGAAGTTGTCCCGTCTTTTTCCTTGCAATTGATCATATTGATGACAGATAGATTAACAAATGTTGGACGAAAAATAAGAACTTCTGTTTTTAAGAAAACCTGAAGTTTCTAGATATAGATGGAGATTAATCATGACATACGTGACATTCATATGACGTGTATGTATTAAAAAGTAGGCATATCAAGTGTCGAGTAAAAAGATAACAGTTAATTTGATAGTTTGAAAACTAAAAAGGACAATAGTGTAGAACTATGTCACTTTGGGATAGTAAAATGTCAAAATATTAAATATGTCGATCAAACTGATACGTGCCCCAAACGGTAAGAGTGCAAAATGTAAATTGTCCATCATATTTTGTTACTTTTGTTTTTGACAAACGAGATGATAATACACTAGACCTATTTATATTATAGGAATAAATTTATAGATTTTGATAGAGTCTAACTGATTTATAGAAATTTTAAGAAAAAAATTTGATTCAATTCTCTCGAATCTTGGGGGGAAAGTTGAAATTTGTGAATGCTTAAAATACACTACGAAATCTCTCCAATTCCCTTGAGTTCATCAACTTTTAAAATTCTTTAAAATCATTTCCTAATTGAATATATATACATGAAATTCTAATTGAATACAGCTGTATTCAATAGGATTTGATAAACTAACTTAAAATCCTGATTGAATACACTTTCAATTTTAGATGATCACTTAAAATATTGATTAAATATGGCTAAACTTATTAAAAGAATTAAAATTGCTCAAAATCCCAAATAAAAAACACCAAAAAAAATTCAAACTTGAGTGTTTTAGCCAACTTAACAAAATTCATGTTTGCATTTTACTTTGCTTACTTCACGTGCGCCATGTTTTATTTATTTGCAATGGAAAACAAAAAACTTGTTATTTGTACCCAACGATCAACTCTAACTAATGGATAATACTTAAGTATTTACTAGTTAGGGTCTCATTTACTCACGTTCTGATTTGACACAACTAAAAGATGTCATGTGTCCTTATTTTTTAAGGAACTTTAACAAAAAACTCATGGTATTGTTCATTTTAACGAAAAACCAAATTTTACACTAAAAAGTCAATACTGGTACTATTCATTTTACCCTTTATTTTGTCCTTATCGTTAACACTCAAAGTTTTCAAGCCCTTTACATTAGTTTTCCATTTTTTTTTAAATATCCAAAAACAATGAAATATGTGTTAAAATATAAATGGGCCAAAATAAAAGTGAGTATATAAGTATTCACCAGTAAGTACCTAAATATTATCCCTAATTAACCATTACTTTTTCCTTGAATAAAAGAAACAAAAGAAGAACACAATTATTATCCCTAATTAACCACTACTTTTTCCTTGAATAAAGGAAACTAAAGAAGAACACAATTATTTGTCATTTATAGAACTAAGTTAACTACTTTCATCTAATATTTATCTATATAGAGGGAGAAGGTAAAAAGGATGAAATTTTTACAGTATCTAAAATGCCCTTATCTTATTAGGATTTAAAAAAACCATGTAAGGTGGTTAGTAAGTTCATTATTTTTTAAGGTATATTCTGTGACATCCCACATCGCCCAGGGGAGTGATCCTTAAATGTATATTCTCATCCCTACTTAACACGAGGCCTTTTGGGAGCTCACTGGCTTCGGGTTCCGTAGGAACTCCGAAGTTAAGCGAGAAGGGGGCTAGAGCAATCTCATGATGGGTGACCCACTGGGAAGTTGCTCCTGAGTTCCCAAAAACAAAACCGTGAGGGAATGGTAAGCCCAAAGCGGACAATATCGTGCTACGGTAGTGGAGCGGGCCCAGGAAGTGATCCGCCCCGGGCCGGATGTGAAAATTGGTATCAGAGCCTAACCCTGGCCGTGGTGTGCCGACGAGGACGTCGGGCCCCTAACGGGGGTGGATTGTGACATCCCACATCGCCCAGGGGAGTGATCCTTAAATGTATATTCTCATCCCTACCTAGCACGAGGCTTTTTGGGAACTCACTGGCTTCGGGTTCCGTAGGAACTCCGAAGTTAAGCGAGAAGGGGGCTAGAGCAATCCCATGATGGGTGACCCACTGGGAAGTTGCTCCTGAATTCCCAAAAACAAAATCGTGAGGGAATGGTAAGCCCAAAGCGGACAATATCGTGCTACGGTAGTGGAGTCGGGCCCGGGAAGTGGTCCCGCCCGGGCCGGGATGTGACAATTTGGTATCAGAGCCTAACCCTGGCCGTGGTGTGCCGACGAGGACGTCGGGCCCCTAAGGGGGGTGGATTGTGACATCCCACATCGCCCAGGGGAGTGATCCTTAAATTTATATTCCCATCCCTACCTAACACGAGGCCTTTTGGGAGCTCACTGGCTTCGGGTTCCATAGGAACTCAGAAGTTAAGCGAGAAGGGGGCTAAAGCAATCCCATGATGGGTGACCCATTGGGAAGTTGCTCCTGAGTTCCCAAAAACAAAACTGTGAGGGAATGGTAAGCCCAAAGCGGACAATATCGTGCTACGGTGGTGGAGCGGGCCCGGAAAGTGATCCACCCCGGACCAGGATGTGACATATTCTAATAAGAAACAATAATATTTAAAATAAGTAAAACTAAAGCAAAAAACAATAAAGTAAAACAATAATATCTAAAAGAAGTTCACTATATATTGAATAAAGTCAGTAATTATTTAAAATCTGACCATATCTTGATGAAATATATCAAATCCAAACCGGACCCATTACATGTCTAACGTTTGAGATATTTTATTTTCTAGAATACATGCCACATATATTAAAGTAAGATTATAAGAAGATTAAATGAATTTAGGGAAGCGAAGTAGTGCCCTCTAAACTACTATGGGTATATACTTCACTCTTATTCTGCAGCTGAGAAGCAAACTCGCAACGCCAAACCAAAACACATAGCACCACAATAAAGAAGACAACTGATTAGTTTTTACGTAAATAAATTATAGATATTTTCTTTGTTCAAACAATTAATTAAAGTCAACTATATCCCTTTCATCCCAATACGAAAAGAAAGTATCACTTTCATGCATACATAATAATTTGTATTATTTAATAAAAACACTATTTGATGCAAGTGATGTGATTAGGGGTAGTTTTGGGACCTTTGGGTACAAGACAGTGTCCTATTATTATCAGTGAGAAAAACCTCAGCCCCCACCGCACACTACTAACTATTTTATGTTAAACTTCCGAGGCTCAACATGATCCATCAATAATATCATCCAAATTAATTGTTTCAATTTAATCATTTATTTTTTAAATGTTGACTTCTATCACAAAAGAAATCGATGATTTATGGATGAAAAATCTTATATATTAATTGTGTTTCAATCTGTTATATGTCCAATGTGAGATCATATTCTCTAACATTTTAATGTTAATTAACATAAAAGGGATTTGATTTTATAGTTATAGTTAATTAGTACTTAACAATAATAATTTGGAATCTTTGTTGGAGGCACAGGGTTTGGGCTCATATCGATCTCCTTTTCTCTTTTAAGATACCGACATTTAAGCAGTCAAATATTTTCCTTTCATCTTTTAGCCTTCCTCATCTAAATACTAATATAGTGTATTAATTGGAACTTTTACACATGGAAGTCCGCATCATATTTAGGTGTAAAACAACAAACACTTCGGTTTATTTAAGCTCTTGATCTTTTGCCCTAACCAGTCTCCTAACTTGAATGATGACTGATGACACCCTCATAGAATCAGATAGGTAGAAGAGGAGAAAGTAGACCTTTTATCTTTTTGGTAGAATTTTTACAGATTCTCTTTCAAATTTTCAATAGTTTCCCACACCTCAATACGCAAGCATAATAGTGGCAGTCACCCAATTTACTAGTCAAATATGTTTTGTAAATGATGTACATAAACATCATAGTAATTAAAATAGATTTAACTACTTAGTATTATGGTTTATTAGTATTTTTCTTCATTTATAATTGACAGATCTTAAATTATATTTTTGCCAAAGGCGAATTAGAACAAATTATTATTGCTAACTCATTGTAAGGTTTAGACTTCTCCTTCACTTCTTAGTGTAGATATATCATATGTATTAAAGAATTAGATTCAACAATCAGATTTTATGATGAGTTCGTGAAAACTTTTGTGTCCTTAATTAGCAATACTCATAGTTATTACTGAAATGGGATCTCAAGGACTATAGGTTGAAAACATAACATAAAAATTCGAAAAGAATATTAGATAAACCTAATATGCATGTATCACTGCCGCTTACTCATGTGTATGTAACATCTACTCACATTATACTGTAAATAATTAATAACACGCGCGACATGACAGTCCATAACCACATATTGTGTAGCCAAAACTCGTTTGGTGTTGATCGTATTCCTTAAATAACATACATCGAGAGAGCATTCCATTTGTTGAACCAAAATTAGGAACACCATTTAAGTATCATTTTAGAACACGAGCAATGATACACATACCACGTTTTTCATAATACATTTATATCACCTTTTTAATAGAGGTAGGGCCTAATACATGTGGGTCTCATTTCTATTAGAGATATGATACAAATGTGGTAAGAGTAGCATTTTTGACAAAACACCTCTGAAATAAAAGTTTCGTGAGAGTAGTTTGATTGACAACACTTGTGGTTTTCTCTTAAAGGGAGGGAATCAGAATTCATCGTGTAACCGCTGCTCCAAATCACCTTCCTTTATTTTACAACTCTTAGATTTTCTTTTTCCTTTTTTAGAATATAAGAGATATCCCACCACACATTAATAGCAGACTAATTCTACTCTTCATGCATCACAAGTATCACACGATCGTAGCGTATTTTTGCCCTTGGATCAAACGGACTTCAAAGTAAAGCCAGTGACTCAAGAAATTCATTTGTGAGAGTTCGACTCGGGTTAGGAATCGTTTCACTGGATCAACCCATTAAAGTCGATGAATCTTAATTTTTATCTTATCCTATAGGGTGAATTCTGAAGGGTTTCATTCCTCTATCGGTAAGGAAGAAGTAAGTAAATGTTTTGTACCACTGGTAAAAATGTAACTCAGCATGCAACTGGAAGTAAAAAAGTCTGCTTCGTTATTTAAACAACAATACATGCAATACATATATCATTTCGAAAGTGCTGAGTAAGAAAAACATATTTATATAGTATAAAAACCTATATTATTAAAATATGATTATAACAGTGAATACAGTGGTCCTCTTCTATGTAGCATAGTAATATAATATTTGAGAGAACTCCGGAGTGTTTATATTAGAGCTTTTAAACGTTAAATTTTGGTTATTATGTTTTTTTTTCCTTATATTAAGAATCTAACAATTCAAAACTTCATAACAATTTTGCATTTTCTAATATAGGTGAGGCTTGTGTGTAAATCTTATCTTTGTTAAAAATACGTGAACAAACGTATTAATTTTGTGTATATAAATAGAATTATTGGTATGAAAATCCGAAAGAGTGATATTAAACACGGAAATAAATAGACAAAATTTACAAAACATATGATGTGTTACCAATAGAAAATAAATATTTTAACCAATACTTAAGTCTCAATAATCACGTCATATAATTTATCAAATTTAATTTAAAAAGTTGATGTCCACCCAAGTGGAAAAGTAGTTTTTCTCTTCCTGGATAGCATAAACACGGAAAGGGATCCTCTCCAGATTCCTTTCCATCCGAGCCTACTGATCACACAATCTGAACTCTTGAAATTTGATCCAACGTTTAAAACAGGAAGCCCAATTAAAAGTTATAATAACTTTAGCCGTTTGATCAATTTTGAAGGACCTGGATTGTATAATCAGTAGGCTCCGGATCCCTTTTCCATAAACACCACACCAAGCAGACACACATAGCCAGATGGCTCCTGTTTATAGTTGCTAACGCCTCTGTACCCCTGACTCATGCATAAGCAAACCCTCACACCTTCCTTTCCCCCATTTAAACCCCCATCACCCTCCTCCTCCTCCTCGTCCACATTCTCACCCAACGCAAACTCCTCTGAAAGCTTGCAAACCATTTCTACCTCCCCCCCCCCCCTCTCTCTCTCTCTCTCTCTCTCTGTCTGTCTAAAAATACATATCTATTAGCTATGGTGGTTCTGTCACGACCAGCTACATTAGACCATTTTTCTGACCTAATCAAAACATGCAAGCACACCAGCTTGTTCACCGGCATCCCAGTCGTCGACCTCTCAAGCGCCGACGCAAAGCACCGCATAGTCAGGGCTTGTGAGGAGCACGGCATGTTTAAGGTGATCAACCATGGAGTCCCATTGGACTTCATGACCACACTGGAAGCCCAAGCTCTCAAATTTTTCAACCTGCCCCAGTCGGAGAAGGACAAGGCAGCCCCCGCCGACCCTTTCGGCTACAGAAGCAAGAGAATCGGTCCAAACGGCGACGTGGGTTGGATCGAATACATCCTCCTCAGCACCAATCTTGATGACATCTCTCATAAATCCCTCCCCATTTTCAAGGAAAATCCTGAAATTTTCCGGTAAAAATTTTGCAAAAAACAGAGAGCTCTGTTCTTCTCTGTTTTTATTTATTTTCATTTTTTTTACAAGCGATACTGGAAATCGTCTGCTTTACGAAGAAACAAAAACATAAACCCAGTATAGTAACGCTCATCTTTTGGTCTCCTGCGCTCGTTTCAAATTCGTTATTCTAAATTAACTAATTTACTTGTTCTTTCTCAGTGACGCAGTGGAGGATTATATTACAGCAGTGAAGAACATGACTTTTGAAGTGCTGGAAATGGTGGCTGATGGGCTGGGGATTGATCAAAGGAATGTGCTGAGCAAGCTTTTGAAAGGTGAGAAGAGTGACTCATGTTTCAGGCTAAACTATTATCCGCCATGCCCAGAGCTTCGCGCATTGAGTGGACGAAGTTTGATAGGGTTTGGGGAGCACACAGACCCACAGATCATTTCTGTCCTGAAATCCAACAACACATCAGGCCTGCAGATCAGTCTCAAAGATGGGACTTGGGTTACAGTCCCACCTGATCAGACTGCCTTTTTCATCAATGTTGGTGATTGCTTGCAGGTACCCAATTTTTTTATGATACTTGCCTATTTTATGATTTTTTGTCACTTTTTTTTATCAGTCAATCAATCAATTGCTTTGGAATATTAGGTCAACACCTGACTTCTAGTCTTTTAGCAGGCAACTTGCATTGCTTCTTCATTTTTCTTCCATAACACACTCTCACAACATCCCATAACAATCACTTCCTCCTTTGTCTTGGAGGTGATAAAGCAATGGTGATTAACCTTAAAAACTTAACTTCCACCTCGTCTTGTTTTTTTGAGGGTGATAAAAAATCTTAAGATGTGTTTGCAGTAAAAGTAAAATAAACTTACTGTTTTTGCTAACTTGGGAGTGGGATTTTGATGCAGGTGATGACTAATGGGCGGTTTAAGAGCGTGAAACATAGGGTTTTGGCTGACACACAAAGTTCAAGGGTTTCAATGATCTACTTTGGAGGGCCACCTTTGAGTGAGAAGATAGCACCTCTGCCGTCTCTAATGGCAGAAGGAGAAGAAAGCTTGTACAAGGAGTTCACGTGGAGTGAATACAAAAAGTCTGCGTACAGGTCAAGGCTGGCCGATAATAGGCTAGGACTATTTGAGAAGTCTGCTGCTGTGATGCTGTCCAATTCCCAATTTTAGCAAAACCAATATATACTAGGGCTTTTGTCAAAGCTCAGAATAGGTGTGAAAAAGTTGACTCCAATTTGCTCGTGTTTTTTCACTTCTTTTATTTTATTTTTTCTTCTGTTTCCTTTCCTTTTTAACTTCTTTTTTTTTTTTTTTTTTTTTTTTGTGCCTTTGGTTCTTTGTTTGGATGTAACAACCACCAAGCTTCTACATTAATGCGAGTTTATCATCTTCATGTCTTCTTGTTCAGAACTGTCCGTTGGGTTTCCATGTATAAACTTAAAATAGTTGTGTTGCATGTGTCGTACTTACCGGTTAGCTATAAATATTTGTCCCTATTTTGTTGAACATATTCTGAATTTGAATTATTATTTTTCTGGATAAGAAGAAACGTATTTTCAATAATCAACAAAAAAAAAAATCGACGAACAGTATGATATTTACAAAAGTTATTTACATAGTCCACTCAGCGGTTTCACAATTCACAATTAGGTATCTAATTCATGTGAGTCAAACCAATCAAACTAAATGTACAAAAACGTGCTAAAAATGAAATGCTAATAGTTGTTATAAACTGCTTTTTTTCGAAATCAATTGCAGATGCTTTAGCTTCAGTTGGCGCAGATAGTTATGCTTATTATTAGTAGTCTACGTTCCAAATTATGGGTGTAATGAACCTCATCCATTTAAGGGATGGTAAGTATCTCGCACGCGACTATTGCCGAAGAAATAATATCACCTAATCTTTCTCCATTTTAGAAAGAAAAAAAACTGCTTTATTTTTCAAACAACAAAAAGAAAATAGAGTACCTTCAATTATTATTCAATGCTTGTCGTCATCGTGTTACCTAAGTTTTTTTAGATATATAAACTGAAAAAGAAAGTGTTTATGATTGTCATCTTTTCCAATTAACTATTGGTTTTAGTGGAATTATTTTTTATTTTGATAAAATAATGTTACGTGCATAAATCATTTATTTTAATAAACCACATAAACATTGAATGATTCTGAGGCAAAACTACTCGCAGACGAGAAGTGGCCATCTAAGGGAGAAATATTCTACAATTCCATCACCTTATTGTGTTTTAGTTTTGGCCCCCTAAACATAAAATTATGTCGCCGTCCTGTTTATGCTTCCGGATTCTTCTTATATGGCCTACAACTTATAAAATACCCTTTTTAATTATATTATGTTCATTTCAATGCCACTATATTTCTTTTTTCTTTTCTTTTAAGGGGGACAATCTAACTCTTCCAAATCCGGAGGTGGCCAATTGGGAATTACACTCTAGTTGTAATTACGATCAAGTAAATTCACAATTTATAAAGTATCGAACCCAAAACCTCTTTTTTTTTTTTCCTTTAAATAGTTGATTTTCGCACTTTTCTACTAAGCAACTTGTCGTGGCTATATTCTCAAAACACTTAAAAAAGCATAATATATATATATATATATATATATATATATATATTGTGAAATAATACGTGAGAAATTGTATTTTGAAGATTACACAATAATTGTCACAAAATACTAATAATAATTTCTTTTTCTATTCTTTATGAGTTTCAAGTTTAATGAGCTGATAGATTTTTCTATGCACCTGGAGTACAAGTTTGTACACCACATGACATAATATGAGTGAAGAGTGAATATAATTTTAGTGTCTTTTCACTTGTATTACAAACATAGCATACTATCCTATGTTCCAAACACAGATGGTGTGCCAACTTAGATATATTAGTTTTTAGTTTTGATCAAAAGAAATGCACGTGTGTGCAATATATTTTGAGCCTTCAAATACTTTTTTAGAATCATATTGTTTAGTTTTGTCAACTTAAATATAGAGAGGAACCTTCAACGGGACAGTGTCATTTTCCGAAAATATTTTGTCGAATAAATCAATTTTCGCCATTAAAAATTATAGTATTTATATATAGTAGTTTATGAGATAGATAAGCAATTACTTAATTTCAAGATCCATTCACAACTATATATTCATGATGTGACTCAGATCTAGTCATTTGGACTCAAAAAGTAATGGTTTCCTGCTATAACTTAGACTTCTCATTTGTCCATAGTCTATGCCAGTATTCTGATCCGTTCCTTGGTCTGCTTGAGAGGTCACCACATTATTTTCTCAGCTTAATTGTTGATAATGAATTTCACGTTGATAGAAGAAAGACTCTTGCATGAGCTTATTAAGAATTAGGCTATTTTTCATGTTGTCAATTAATTTGATGGTAGAACCTTAACTTTTTTATGATATCAGAGTAGGTTGTACCACGTATGAAGACCAACGGCTATACGTGCTCCACGTCACCCATTTATGTTGTCCGCTTGAAAATCCACCGCACACGTGAGGGGATGTGTTGAGAATAAATCTCACATTGATGGGAGGATAGACCTTGCATGCACTTATAAGAAATTAGGCTACTATCTATATTGCCAATTAATTTTACAATCTTTTTTTTTTTTTTTTTTTTGTAGAAGCCAATTAATTTTATGATGAAACCTCAATTTTGTGTCATTAAACTATAGAAATACAATGGTCTTAAAAAATTCAGAAGTATAAAACGTTTTGGTACTAGAATTATTTAATTTCTCTCACATTTTCTTATGACAGACACACTACAAAAAATATGGGCACTGCGCACAATAAATTATATGTGCCCTTTGAGGCCAAAGAGCACCAAGACATGTGCCCATAGACCAATAGCAACAGTGCAGCTACTAAGTTTGTATCTGTGCCCTCTATGGGCGTCACCATTGCTAAAAGGGCACAATACACTGTTTAGTGCTCAAAGAGGTAGGCACAAATGGACCATTATTTGTGCCTGTTTTATCAGAAGACCTTTTCCAGCCATATTGACACTTATATTATAATTGTGCCAACAAGAATTAAATATTAAAAAAAATCAAAATTGAAAAAACTGAAACTGAATTGAGGTATTTTTTTTTTTTTAAATTTTCATAAAATGTAGAAAGCCTACAACACATTCTCAATCTCAGAAACATATATTGTAATGTTACATATTTCATCTCTAATGCAAAAAGAACTTGAAAGCAGACATTTTTGGACAAATGCATCTTCCCCAGCAAGCCTTGCACCTCATCAGAAGCCAAAACAAATATAGTCGACTTCAAAACAAAATAAGTCCAAAATTACACCTAAAAAGGAGTTGGTTAAAATCAATACATAAAAGTTCCAGATCTGCCATATCAAAGATTCACCTCTTTTTCCAACTTGGTGGATGGTGCAATCATCCTCCTGAAATCCAAATGAAAGTGAAAATGAAATTAAAAAAATAAAAAAAGAAAGGACCTATTTCCAGTCATGTTCAAGGACCAAAACTTTCAATCGGCATTAAGAACTCAATAGCAGTGATGCATTGCTACTTTGTTATACCAAATTACAGTGAACAAAATATGCAACTAAATTAAGCAGCAAAACCATCATTACCAGCAAACAAGATGTACAAAACAATAAAAGTTTGGACAATCATTGTTATGACATAAATTTCTAAGAAAGATAGAAACTACTAAGAACCTTATAGGCTCTACAACGCACAAGCTAATAAATAAGTATTTTCAAATCTAATTTTTAGCTTTAGTGAAGGCTTCCATGTTTCCATACGGAAAGATAAGATTCATGGAGCTGTTTAGTTTCTTAAGACTGCACGTTTCCTCACTGTTCAGTCTCTCCTAAGAGCAACCTAAACACTTAACTACAACTAAAAACTTGCAACAAAGCCCTCAAGTGGGTACTTGTAGGCTGTACCAATGTAATATATAGTCCATCCCTCTAAAATCCTTCCCCACTATTAGTTGTGTATAAACAGTTAAGAAGCTACAACATAACAATAGCATATGTTCATTTCTAACAATAAAATCATCCAGTAAGAAACGTACTCCTTATTAGACATCGTAGTGTTTTAGGGAGTGAAAACTCAAATCCGATCTTCACCTTTTATTATCAACATAATGTGATCATCAAGAAGTTAAATGAAGATAACAAATTAAATTTATGTTCATTTGCTAATAATGAAACAAGTAACAAACATACTTCATAAGTGACGTTTATTTGCCCCAATTGTCAAAACCACAGCTCTCCTGCAAGGCATCAAACAAGAAACCTCTTTTCCTTGAAAGTGAAAACAGTTAGGAATAAAAAGGAAAAATTGACGGGCATGGTAACAATACAAGAAATCAATACAATGCAATGAGACAAATTCGACAAAATTCACACCGAATGCCACATGAATTTTAGTTATGAAGATTTTGAGGAAGACTGAAAATTCATCATAATGAAAATCTGCTTATCAATGAGAGTGCACAAGATTGTAACATTAGATTCAGAAAATGGTTTTAATTGGTTTTGATAGGAAGCATTGTAAGTTAATCCCAAACATTTAATTCATGCTTCCAAAATTAAAAAATTCTACAATTGCAAGAGAAACCCTACTTAAATATCTTAAATGCCAAAACCAAAAACTGCCCTTATCTGCTGAAAGATAAGGGCAATCAACCACAGTTACATTCTCGTATCTGCATTACCAAACACATAAAAACAGGGCAATCAACTCTCCATCCAAGAAAACAATACAACATTGTTATGACATTATCTTTCCATTTGCTCCACAGACGAACTAATCTAGATGATATATGCAGCATTTGGACCTCTCATTGCCAAAGTCATGACTAGTATTAAAAAATTAAAACCATCGATCTAATTCATTAAATTTGATCAACAAACAGAACACACAAATGTAGAACTACAAAAATTGATAGAACAAGAGAGACAGGGAGGTACATGAAAATTGTGTACGATAGGAGCGAGTCTCCAAGTGAGTAAACTGTGACGTGCATACAGAAAATAAACAATAATAAATAACTCATATCTGAAAATATATAAACTCAAGCCGCAAAAAGAACACTAATTCAGATCTGGTGCGGCTTGAAAAAAACCCAGATCTGGTACACATACAATCTCTTCTAACCAATTCCTCCATACAATTGTACCTACTTAAATTCCAGGCAAAAAGTTCAGATTTTCATATATAAAATCACCACCCTTCAAATAATTCACATAAAAACACACAAAAACAAGCCAAGCTCTTAGAAATCGAAAGAAGGCTACGTTTAGGGTTAGGGTTTCTCGGGTTCTTACCTAAATCCAAGAATTTGAACCACTTTCTTACAGTTCAGCTTGAATTCAATCTCCCAAACAAAACCACTAACCAAATCTTCAACATGCCAAGTTAAAACCGAATTAGTCCTGAATCTCAAGAATTTTTCATATCTAAAAGTTAAAATTGAAGAAACCCACTTACATAGATAGGAAGCTCACTATGAGAGGATCAGTTTTCTCTATTGGGTCGAGATCTAGTTTTGGCCGAAACTTGTCCGGCGAGTCCGGCTTGGTCGTTTTAGAGAGAACAGAGAGGGAAGAGCCAGAACTAAAAATAAGGAAATATGAAAGAGATAAATATGAAGGATGTGTGTGGGTTAAGGGGAGAGGGAGAGAGAGAGAGAGAGAGAGAGAGAGAGAGAGAGTCGGATGGATGTGGGTGGGTTGAGGGGAGTATGATCTACGAAGGGTGTGGTGGGTTAGGGGAAGAGAGAGATAGAGTTGGATGGATGAGGGTGGGCTAAGGGGGAGTGATAGTGGGGATAATTACGAAGGGTGTCAGTAGGTTAAGGGGGGAGAGAGAGAGTTGGATAGAAGTGGGTGAGTTAAGCGGAAAAGAGAGTGTTGGATGGATGTGGGCCACAAGTTTTTGAAAAAAAATAATAAAGAACAAAGAATTGTGTCTTTAGAAGCAAACTATGGGCACAAATAATATATTAGAGCCATTTTTTTCAATAAAGCTGTCAGATAATGTATTTGTGCCTATTTTCTTTTACAATAGGCACAATCAATGGTGCCCTCTATGAAATAGGAACTGTTTCAGTCTTTTGATGGTCAAACAGGCACAAAATTCTCAATTGTGTCCTTTATTTTGTACCCATAGCTCATTTTTCTTGTAGTGACATGGTACAATTCATATCATATCCCATTTCAAAGCAAATATATCGAGCTAGGGATTTTGTTAACGTCGGTAGCTATCGCGCGCGAGATCAATATTTTAAAAAACTCGTGCATGGGATTACCTTAACTATGAACAAAAGTGACCAGTGTAAGTGGGCTATCATGTTATTCATACACTTAAGAGTGACTGACCTTAAAAAGTTCATAGCTCGCTACTATACATTTGAGGGAAACTCCAAAACTTAAACACATAACATGTTTGGGACACTTTTTGAAAGTTCGATGCTCTTCGTAGTCAGCCAAAACAGTGGATAACATCAACATGTTGAAAGATCCACTTCTTCCAGCATTTGGGGTAAAACTGAACAAGTAAAGGGATTGATAGTTGATTGAAAAGAAAAAAAAAGTAGTTACAGGGAGATCGACATCGATCTGGCCTTTAGAACCCATATAATTGAGCTTACTTTTATATTCAAAACTGACTTTAGAAAGTTTGAAGTAAACTATTCAATGGCTTAATTTCAACTACGCTCTTGAAATTTGATTTCAATCTCACTTTGTTCTCCTGAAACTCAAAAGTCGTCACTTTACTATCTGAAACTCGATTTTGATACCACTTTACCCCTTAAAAACTCCAAAGTCGCTGTTTTACTTACTTAAACTTGATTTTAATCCCACTTTGTTCTCTATAACTCTAAACTCGCCACTCTACTCTTTGAAATTCAAAATTTATTTTACATTGCCTTGTTTTTATTTTTTAAATTAAGTTCATCCATTCAAATTTTATAATTGGTAACATGTCAAATTTCTCTCTGAAATAAATGGATAGTAAAAAAGAACAAAAAGAACTATGTTCTCTCTTCACCAGCCACCTCCATTAAGAACATAAGAAATAACGAGATCAATAAAACTAATGGATAAGGTGGCTAGAGATGGAAGGAGAAGGGATGAATGTATGGGCAACCATTAGAGAGAGATGGGTTGGATAGATGAAACTGAGGAATTGTTTTTTGTATTTTTGTTACCTTTTCTTTTCTTTAATATATTATACAATGTTTAAAAAATATATATTTTTTTTCAATCTATGTTGCACCATTTGATTTGATACATGAACTTTATATTTGTGCCACATCAGTCATAAGTACATCCTAATTAGACCATGTAAACGGTTATTTAACCAAATACATAAATACAAGCCAAAATGGAATGAATATTAAGTTTCGAGGAGTAAATTGACGACTTTTGAGTTTCAAGAGGTAAAGTGGGATCAAAATTGAGTTTCAAAAAGCAAAGTACAGACTTTTGAGTTTCGGTGAATAAAGTTGGGTTGAAATCAAATTCCAAGAAATATAGGAAAAAAAAACCTTGTTCAATTGCCTGTAGGTTTTTTACACTGAAGCTATAAACCTTACAGCTAAAATTTCAACCGAAATTCATTCATCGAGTGGGTTTTTATTTTGGACGAATATTAATATTTGATAAATACTCGAACATGTAAATCTCTTTTGAGTGAATAATTCTACAAAGTACACACATGAGCTTAACTGATTAGAATGAGGATCTTTCAATTACATGCGTTCATTATATATCGTATGACCAGAAATTATTATAAATTTTTTTATTTAAAATTAAATATAAACAGTACCTGATAAAAATTAACCGTACGATATATGATAAACGAATATGATTGAAATATTTCTGAGATCCTCACAAAGAGAAGCCCCATTCAACTTATTTGTCGTCAACCCTACAGTTTGACAGTGGGAGTCAGACTCAGACTAAGCTTTTTCTTTTAACATAAAAAAAGTAATAAAAGGACCAATGCTTTTTTTTGTTACCATATATGGGAAAAAGAGAGAGGGCAGAAAAGGACATCAATGATTTCAGCATGAAATTCATGGGCTTTGGAGTCCCCACTTCCCCACACAAACAAGAAATACGTGAGGGTGGGGGAAGTGTGCACAGTAAAATACTACGGAGCCCAGTCCCTCTCATCACTCTCACTCTCAGCAGCTGCCACCTGCCAAATGTCCCAGGCCCTAGAGTCCATATTTGAAAATACATTCCAAGCTCTGCGCATCTCATTGCATATCACTATCCTGGAATAGGATTCTCTTCGTACCCTCTTTGTAGAAATTTAAAAGCTCAATTGATTATGTTCGTTTATTATATATCGTACGATTAAAAATTATTTTAAATTTAAAATTTAAAATTAAATATAAATAGTATGTAATAAAAATTGACTGTACGATGTACAATGAACAAGCACGATTAATTATCTTCAAATCCCCATAAAAATGATCCGGATAGAATCTTTGTCCCACTATCCCACCCTTTTCCTATGAGATAGCCATTTCATCATTATGGCTACGTTGGAATTTCGTCCTTATGGCTATCTTTTAGATTTTGGACAGCCTGTATGAGAAGATTTTGAAGACCATACATGAAAATTATAAAGAGGATGATTTTTTCTCCTCCTAATCTCTTTTTCTTTCTCTCTTCTTCTATTTGAACTATTACGGTTTAACCATGTCAATATCTTATATTAATTTTTTTTAGAGACAATAAGATAAAAAAAAAAATATGTAAGAGGAGGGCAAAGAATGGGATGAAAATAGGAGGGAAGAGAATTGTATTCCAAATTATAAAGGTATCATTCTCAAAGTAGTTTTTAATAATTTACATTTTTAGACAATGTGTTGATGTCAAGAAGCAAAACCTATGACGCTTAATTTGACTCTCAATGGATTAATTGAGTCACTTTTGACTAGCTAGACCAAGCAAAATTTAAATGTGTTCAATTGTCACAAACACAGATGGTTTTGTATCCATGGATTAGCTCTCACCATTTTCCTTCAATATTTGATTTCTACCAGGTTAGTGTAAGGCAGCAGGCACTATGAAGAAGCTTGGTACCTTATGAAGCAACAGGAAAGGACTCAAATTAACTAAAGTCTAAAGCTTATTCCTCAACATAAAAATTAGGTAATTTAGACAAATATCAGAAAGAAAAATGGAATCCACTGGTATTATACCCTCATA
Source organism: Pyrus communis (assembly GCF_041283825.1). Lineage (NCBI taxonomy): Eukaryota > Viridiplantae > Streptophyta > Magnoliopsida > Rosales > Rosaceae > Pyrus > Pyrus communis. Next base: position 28,412,623 of record NC_142574.1, on the reverse strand, counting down.
TGTTGGTCCAGTAAGTAAAGCAAACATCCACGTCAACAATTAAAGTGTCCATGACTTTAAAACAAATTACATCAGTTGCCATCGATTTCCTAAGATTTGAATAGCAAATCTTTGTGATCCCTGCATATGATGAAAACTTAATGAACGAACAGCTCGTTTAGGTTTTGTGGTTTATTGATACTTGGAGAACAGATATGACGACGAAAATTGCTTTAGTTGTCTACCTGCATGTGTGAGATGGATTTTTTGTATGAAAATTGCGATTGCATATTTGTTTGAACCAGTCAATTGAGTTTTTAGCCTTCATAATTTGAGTAAGGGTGAATGCGGTCGCTGGTTTCTGTACACCAAGTAATTTGTGTTTCAAATTGAATTTGTGTTCGTTAACATGTAGTTTATGCTAAATGGGTCGATTGGGTTTGCTGGGGGGAATTGGGTTGGGTGTTAGGACAGGTACGAAATAGCATTATTAGTTGATTCCTAGTTGTTCTGTCTACCTAGAGTCCGAATCTTCGGCGGTTCTCTTTGTGAGGATTTTGGAGATCCGTAAATCATATATGTTCATCGTACATCGTGCGGTCAGAAATTATTTTAAATATTTTTATTTTTAAAATAAACATAAACAATACTTGAGAAAAACTGATCGTACGATGTACAATAAACAGACGTGATTCATGGATCCTCAGGATTCTCACCAAAATAATCCAGAGAGGATCCTGTTGGGTCTACCTACAAGGTTGAATGAAAATAAATTACCTGTGGTACCTGATTGTGTGGAAGATTATCAAGGTTTTTCTATGGTTTGTGAAGTGAGTTTTTACAACTGATTTGTTGCTGTCTACCTACATGGGTGGAATAAAAACAACAAAAGTGGAACATTTCAAGTACCCAAGAAATTAGAAATCTTTATTTGGCGGCCGGTGCTGTGCATCGGCGGTTAAAGGCAATCTGAGACGGAAACAAGTCTGTGTAGATGATAGGTGACCAGGAAAAACAAGACCTCTTGGTATGCATGCCTTTTGCAGCCGGATGTTTCTAGTCTACAAGGGAGTAAAAATTGGACTATTTCCAATAGAAACTCTTAATCAACTTATATTAAGTTTCTCTAATTTTTATCGTTGGGCAACGTCGTTTGAGTCGATTTTCTTCTTTGAGCTCGACTTTGGTGAATACAAAGATCTGAAAAGTTATATTGATATGAATTGACAACTCAAGAAAAAGTTTGAGATATTCTTCTGCATATGTGTGAATCTAGGAAATCCACGTATGAACAATTATGCAGTCACTATTGTCCTATGCAATAATTTTTCTACTTCAAGAGGACATCAAGTACTACGCATGATGCTGTCCTTTTTCTAAAAGTAGAAAAATTATATTTGCCAAAATTAGACAAACCTTTAAATTATTGTGCTTTATCCACGCATGAACAATTATGCAGTCAGGACTGTCCTATGCAAAAAATTTTCCACATTGAGTGCAATGCATGATGCTGTTCTTTTTTCAAAAATAGAAAAATTATATTTTGCCAAAATTACACAAACCTTTAGATTATATATGTGCTTTTTCATCCTTGAAGGGTAATGCTGTTAAATATATGAGTATTATATATACTAGCCTCCCACGCGCTTACGCACGTGCGGAAGGCCCTTTTATAATTACAGCATTCTACGCACGACTTATACAATTTAGATGTATTTATCTACGTGGATTTGAAAAGTGAATTAAACATCAAAAGAATGAATGTAACTTTATCATATATTTGATGGAAGCAAAATATCTTTGTACACAACATTTCTTGTGAAAACTCCTTCGTGACCGTGTAATTCTCCTTTCTTCACCAAGATTTTTGTTGAAGACGACGATACTCCCCTTGATAAAGCCACATACAATTGTTCATGACTGAATACTTGGTCTGGTAGATAAATACCCACATTTGGTAATGTCTGCCCTTGTGATTTATTTATAGTTAGTGCAAAACTCAATTTCATAGGAACTGTTTTCTCATCAGTTCAAATGGGAGTCCGTCACTTTCTGTGGTCTTTAAAGAGATTCTCGGTAAAACTACTCTAGTTCCAGCAAATAGACCAAATAAGATTTCAGCATCAATTAGATTATTATAAGCTCCATGGCAAGCTAGTCTTGTGCCATTGCACAACCCCATCTTCGGATCGATATTTCTTAAAAGCATTATGGGGGCACCTTTTTTTCAAGTTAATTGATGAGGGGGTATGCCACCAAGTGAAATTGAATTCAAGAATTCTTGTTGATACAAATTTCTCACATTGTCCCCAACTAAATCGAAAGAGTATAAGATGCGTTCAAACCCCAAAAAATTATCAATGATCATTTGATTGAGTTTGTTAGCATCCTAATTTTTTTGGAGTTATAACCGCTCTTTCCACCAAGTATCTTGCATCATTTACATGACATTCCAAATCAGGAAAAACTTGATTAACAAATTGGACAATGGATTCTTCGCCATTCCATGGTATGACTATAGATGATGGTAATTGCATCATGTTGTCAATCGCTATTTCTTGGTCCCCATTACCAACACGAAGTAAGAATTCTAAAAAATCTTGATCGTTGATGGATCTCATGTTTTGCCTAAGGCGAAGGATTTCCACTTGTCCCTAAAATGAAGCATTAATAATACTTGCTTGCATCAATTCAAACCTCGTACCTTTCGGAACAACATGAAGAATTTGTCAAAAATCTCCTCCAAAAATCATAACATTTCCTCCATCTGGCAAATCAACTCTTATTATATATTTGAATGTTCGATCAAGAGCCTCAAATGCAAATTGGTGTGTCATTGTTGCTTCATCCCAAATAACATCTGATGTTCTTCTTATCAATTATGCCAAATCTAACTAGATGCTAGTAGAGCATGTGGAAGGTGCATCTGGACTGAGAGGTATTTTAAATCTTGAGTGTGTTGTCCTTCCTCCTGGCAATATTGTTGCTGCAATTCCAGATGATGTTGTTGCCAATATAATATGACTATTTCTCCTTAAGGTTGCTAACAATGCACGATACAGGTATGTCTTTCCCGTCCCTTCAAGGCCATCCACAAAATATATGGCATGGTCTCGACGTTGAATTGCAGATACAATCAAGTCATATGTCGCCATTTGATCTTCATTTAGATTATGCACCGCATTGAGGTCTTGTCAGAGATGTCAAGTGAAACTTCATACTTCATCTTATATTATTCTTGGAAGCGTGTTGTCTCTAACACAATCTTGTGTTATTTGTGGTAGATTGTAATAAGACACAGACTTATTATGTTGCACTAATAGCTCGTTTAAGTCTTGCAAAAGCTTGTTCAAGATAGAACTATTACTTGTGGTATTTGAAACAGAATAATCTTCTACCATAAATGAATTAAATTCATCCCACAATCTTCTTACTCTATGCAACTCACAGTAAACTAAGATGGTAACAAACAACCTTCGTAAAGTTGACGGCATCCGAATGTTAGAGGCATCACGAAGACACTGTCTGATGTTATATCATCTTCTAGCAAACCTCGTTGTTGCACTGTTTTCTTAAACGTTAGTTGAACGATGTCATTGACTGTTCTTAAATTCTCAAATGATGTTAGTCCTTTAAGACGATTAAGAAGGAGACCCAAGTAGAATTTTGTCACCCTCATTTGGAAAGACTGCATATATTCGGCCAATAACTTTCTGGTTATTGTTCCCCTTACTCCAAATTTTATCTTTTTGACTCCATCTGAACTGTTTAAGGAACTCTCGGTATAAGTATTGTCGTGCTTTCGTGCAAGTGGCATTCTTGGTAAAAAAAAACTCTATCAACATAGTCATCGAGTTTGTGTCATCTGCCAAAATATATGATACTCTTTGGTAAGGGTAAAAGTGAACAGTTTGTCCTTCGAGAAGATGAATCTGTAGTCGTTCGACCGATGGATAAAGTCAATTAGTTACAAATTTGAATATTCTCCATAAAGCTTTAGGTGCACAAACCCATCTTGCATCAACAAACTGCTTTATTTCATTTTGAATAGGTTCCGGATAAACTTCAAAAGCTACTCTGTTAGGACCTTTGTAAGCATATTTATACAAGTAATATGACAATCATATCTGAGGGGTAGCCATGAGTTATACAGAATGACTCACTGATTGTCCACCATTATACGTGCATTATGATTTAATGGAATAGGATCATGATTATCTCTTCTACGATAGACTGGATAAGAATCATTTCCTTGAACTGTAGTTGGTGCAAATGGCTTGGGATAATTTCGTTTACAACTCCCACATTTCATACAGGGTGATTGTGAATTGTGCCTTCCACATGGACAATGTATCATATGCCTTAACACAGCATTATACAGTTCAAGCTCTTCATTTGGATTTGGTATTTCAGCCCACATCATTTGGTCATAATCATGGGGACTATTAAGCATATCATTTTCTTCTAACTTGAGAATCATGTGGACATGAGGGAGACCACGCTTTTGAAACTCAATGACATATACATATGTAAGAACTCTACCCAAAACACCTTTTTTTTATAACATCATTCTTCAACTCTTCGAATTTTGCATGAAAAACCTTTGTAAGCAAATCTGGTCGATCTTGTAGTGTTTGGCCAGGTAATAGCTCATCACTTATTTCTTCCCAAGTTGGATTACATGTCATTGTTACGAAAATATCTAGTCTTCCATACTTTTGAGCCAAAGATATTGCATCTTGATACCTTCGATACATGTCATGGGGACCACCAACAAAAGGTGACGGTAATATAGTCCTATGATGACCGATGTTTCCTGTATTTGTTTTGTTATAAATCATTAATAAGTCTGATTATATTTGTTTTGTTATAACTCACTAATAAGTCTCATTTGATATGATAGAACATGAAAATGAAGCACAAGTGTTATTGTATAAATGGATAAGTTTTATACTTGCATTATTTTGTCCTACAATTAATGAGTATTGTAGTCCTTGGTAAAATTCAGATCGAATTGTGTGTTGATTATCACACATCCATCTAAGCTTTTGTGATTCAATCTTTACGTAGTTATCAACTACATATTGCTGCAATAGGCGACCACCATGAAGTAGAAACGATTCGTTGTGTTGACAGATCTAAAATGATAAAAAAAAATTCACTCAACATAATATAATTTAAAAAATTAATATTATGTGTACAGAGATGAAGGTCTTCGGTTACCTGAAGAACATAAGAATAATAGTCACAATGTCACTTTTATGCGGTTGTTATTTCGAATATTCACATCCCATCCATATGTTCCATAAGGTAACAACAATGGATATTGTAAAGGGTCATAGTAGCCGACATGATCTTTGATACTCTTAAGTTGACCATCTATAGTTTGCACAATGATATCCCGACCTCTAATGTTTTCTGATCCTTCACCACCTAATATGATTGCAGCAATCTGAGATGTAGACGGTAAATAATATTGTTGTTGATTTGCAAGCTGAACCTTGATAATCAATCTGCAATTTTGCAAATCTTGACGTTGCGCTAGGTTGTGAAATATTTGCACAAATTGGTTATATTGATTCAAGATTTCTTGGATTTTGTGAATGATATTTCTGTTTAGTGTTTCACTTTCTTTCATCCGATTGTCTATTTCATGAGCTATGTCATATATATGTAGGAATCTCGGTCTACTATCTCCAACAGGCAAAAGACTTCCTATCTTATTGATATAGGGAACCTTGAGCACAAAAAGTACGTAGTCATTATTTGACAAAAGGTTGATGGAAGTATAGGAACGTGTATGTGACCCAATATCTTAATGGATATGGTGTTAGGTTTTTATCCATTCACCCCGGGTTCGAAACTTCCTTTTCCCTAAATTAAGTAATAGTTTCGAACTCTCTCTCTCCCCTTAATAATAGTAAATTAAAAAAAAATGTATAGGAACGTGCCAACTTGTCACAAACAATGAAGTTCAAGTGGTTAACTGTAAATTGTAAAGTTCTAATAAAGACTGCATTTTTGCTCACCACCTTTAGTGGTGGTAATGCCTCACCACCATATTCAATATTGCTGGGTGAGTTTAAATTTTGAGAGTTGTGAAATAAATGCACTCATCTAACAATGATAAATACGATGGTGAACATTACCATCATTTAAACGTGGTGAGAAAAAATATTTTCCTTTAGACCGACTTCAATGATTGGGGTTAAAACCAAAATTTTTAACGTAGAAAATTTAGATTTTAACCCAGAAACAATTTTTATGCTCCAAAGGTTATGGGTAAAATTTTAGCACGAGATTATTAAGAATGAATTTAGGTTGAATTTTTTTTTTTCAGTAATTTTTTAGAACAAAATTTATGTAGATTATCAAAATTTATTTTTACATTTTAACCTAAAAATATTTAGATTCCGATAAGAGTTGAAATTTTTTTTCACTAAATCAACTCCATGAGACATGTATTTTTAGAGTTTTTGGGTTACTTTGATTTAAATAAAATCTTTAATTTTTTTACCCATTGGATTTAATTTTGGGCCGTTAGATTTTTTTTTACCATTAAATTTGACATATTCGATCTCAGCTATTGGATTCAATGTATTTAATAGAATCTGAACCATTGGATTAACCAAAGGTCCAATAATTAAAATCGTTAGATCGGAAAAAGAGTTGTTGGGCCCGTTTTTGGAGGTCCATACTTCATGTCAGCTCTTGCGCATCTCGCACCTGGGGCACGTCACCTTGTTGCGGCCTTCACTTTTCTAGGTGCGTCCACACCCCTAAGGTGGGCCAGCCTTTTAACCCTGACCAGAATTCTGAATCAAATTTGCCCAAATTTTAGGTTTTAACTCGAACCTAATTTTAAATCAAGTCAATAAAAAATGATTGAGTTAGTTTAAAACCTAAATTTTAGATTTTCTTAAAATAAAACCAACTCATATTGATAAAAAAATTTAGTGTTATTGGGACAGTGTTTTTGGTCGATGTATTACCGGGTGAGGTTTACACAAAAAGGAATAACAACACCCTACATCAAAGGTGAACCAGTTGGACTGAATCCAAGTACCCTGTCTTGGGTTGGGTTGGGCTCGTTAGGTTTGAGACCAAGCCCATAACTCATTCTGGATTCCACTCTAGCCCATCATTATTTTCCTTTTATTCGGTTACAAGCCCATCATTATTTTCAACTCACGATTTTGCCACTTTTTTCTACCAAAAAAAATAAATTAGTGTTTACCTTGTTGTTCATTCAATTCCTATTTATTTTGTGTAATCAGAAATTACTATAATTAGTGCGTTGTTAAAATTTGCAGTACACATTGGAATGGAGCAGAATCATGATGGTAATGGAATAAAAACCAAACAAGAATTAAGTACGAGAGAAAACAAAAAACAAAAAACCTATAACTGAAAACATATGGCTGGATTGAAAAAGGAAAGTGATTTTAGCGCACATTTTTTTTTTCTTTTATACACCTTGTTTGATTTTTGTTTTTTGTTTTTTGTTGAATAAACCGGAAAAAAAAAGAAACAAAGAACATAAATAAACAGGAGTGTACCGAGAAATAAATAGGTGTTCCATTAAGAAACTTGTTAAATCAAAGTTAATTAATTCATAATCTTTTATATAAAGGAAAACTAATGAAAATGACTTGAAAACTTTGAGTTTTAACGATAAGGACAAAATAAAAGATAAAGTTAATAGCACCATGATTGATTTTTTTAGTGTAAAAATATAATTTTTTTGTTAAAATGAATAGTACCGGAAGCTTTTCTTTAAAGTTCTCTTTATATAATTATTGTTGTATGATAGGAATGTAATTTTCAAATGTAACTAGGGTAGGACTCCAATCTAAATAGGCAATGATATAACCCTATTATATTGTAATACTTTACACAAATGAATGAGTCATATTTCTATATACTATCATTCGTCTAGGTTTTTTTCCTCAATGTCCTGGGGTTTCTTTCTTCTTCTTCTTTATATTGTAATACTTTACACAAATGAAGAAGTCATATTTCTATATACTATCATTCGTCTAGGTTTTTTTCCTCAATGTCCTGGGGTTTCTTTCTTAGGTTTAGGTCCCCTCTGTTATTTCTTAGGTTTACATATGGATATTGTTGGCTATCTCACTATCACTCGCTCTGATATTTCTTTTGCTGTCAATATTGTTGCTTTGTTTATGAGCTCGCCTCGCCCTACTCATATGATTACCACTAAACGAATTTTCCGTTATATCAAATGTACAATGGATTTTGGCATCACATTTACTCCTTAGCTTGTTTCCGCTACCTTATCCACCTACCATGGTGCTGATTGGCCTGGCTATCCGGACACTTGTCGTTCCACCACTAGTTACGTTGTTTATCTTGGTTCTAATCACATATCTTGGTGCTAAAAAAAGCAGCTGACCGTATTTGTTTCAGTACCGAATTGGTATACCATGCCCTTGCTCATGCATGTGTCAAAACCACCTTGATTTGTTTTCTCTTGCACAAGCTTGGTGTTCGTTTATATTTTCATGTTCTCTTGCACTGTAATAATCTTAGTGCCACTTACCATCTTTCTCACGTCATATTCAACTTGATTACTATTTTGTTTGTGAAAGGTGGCTCGTAACAGTTATCGAGTTTATTATATTTTTTTCACTGATCAGATTGCTAACCTCTTTACCAAGGCTCTTCATCATCCTCGGCATGGTGTATTCTGTTTCAAACTTGTCCGATTAGGCTCGTCCAATTTGTGGGGGTGTTCAATTAAATTTTAATTAATTCAAATTTTTCCGTAATTATTGTTTGTATTATAGGAATATAAATTTTAATTTAACTAGTGTAAAATTCATATCTAAATAGGAATAGATACTATCAGATATATTATAATACTTTACACAAATCAATACAATGAGTCATATTTTTATAAAATAATTTTTCACTAAAAAGAAAAAAAAACATGTTTAAGACAGCCATGTAGAGTGAGCATTTTGGTTATTAAATAATTAATAATTTGGCGAACCTTTCTCAATTTAATATAAATGAAAATTCAGAGATCACACATGTGTTTTGTTCTACGTGTTTCCGAGCTGTATAACAACTCACCAGAGTGAGTGGCGACAGAGACCGCTTAGAGAGAGAGAGAGAGAGAGATCTCTACAAATCTCTCCTTTTCTCTTCTCTTCTCATTTTTCTCCGCTCCAGATTTGTTTGAGCAATGTCCGACGAGCCTGCTCCCAGTCGCTGGTCCTTTCAGGTACTTACTCACCAATTCGCTTATTATTTTCTGTTTGTTTCCCGAGAAAATGCTGGTCGAATTGAAAAGTTTGGCACTTGACCGAAACTATGAGTAGAGTGGCTGTTAGCTTTTTCTGGGTTTGAGTTAGAAACTGAAGCAACCCAATTTCTACTTTTGTTTGTTTTGCTTGCTTCTGTTTTCTATGCTGACAAATATGAGCTCACTAGCTCAGTGATCTCGATTAATATAATTTTTGTTTTGGGGTTAATTATATGCTTAGAGTTGAGTATATTTGGATTAAATTGTGGTTGTTGAGATTATGTAGTTGCGAATCTTGATCTGATGTATAGGATTGAATCAAGAATTCGTGGATTTATCTCAGCTAAAATTATGTGCATTTCTAGGATTTTAAATTGTTTTATGATGCCAAGTTTGGTAGAAAGAAAGCGCCGGAGCCGCAGCAAAACGGGCAGTCCACTAATGGAGCAGTGAGTAATGGAAGTAGTTCCGGAGTGACCGCGAATGGGAATGGTCTCGTGAAGAGGACAGCTGACTTGGCCATCTATGAGCAATTTCAAAACCAGGTAGTGGATTTGATCTTATCATGTGGTGAATTGGATTTGACATATTGCATGAACTTGTACAGTTGCATTCATTTGTTCTTCGGTTTCATCTGTTTTTCAGGGTAGGGGCTCCGTGCTTCACTCAAATGGAGTCTTATCTGATCAGCATGATGAAATACCGTATGTTTTCTGGCAACTTTTCATTGAAGAATGCTTCTTTAAGAACATACTGACATTTTTTTGTGAACTCCACAGGCAGAAGTCCCTTTTACCTGCTTTTGAATCGGCAGAAATGCGTTCTTTAGGAGAGAGTTTATGCAGGTGATTTTAGATGAATTACTTCACATGATGGAATACAAGTTACTGCTATTACATTTTTTTTTTCCCGGTGGCCAAGGATGATTACAGTTGCACCCTGAAAGTTTCGTCATTTATTTACCATGCATTGTGTCTTGTGCAGGGATATAATTCGGGGTAGTCCAGATGTTAAGTGGGAAAGCATCAAGGGATTAGAGAATGCCAAGCGTTTGCTCAAAGAAGCAGTGGTCATGCCAATTAAATATCCCAAGTACGTCTGGTCAATGAGCACCTCATGTACCAAATTTATTTAATAAACAATTAACGATTTAACGTGTTTGTTCTTGCATTCTTATGTACTCCTATATTTTTTTTGTTCGTAAAGTTCAAGAGAATCAGATTGCTGAATTGCTAGTTGTTTACTTGTGAAGCATTGTCTCAGTTTACATTCCTTTTTCTGTGACATTGAAACCAATATTAACTTAATTTAATCATGGTTCATGCTAATTGCTTTTAGTATTTCTTTTAAATTCGTGGAGTACCAAATGTTTTTCTTTATGTTAAGCTAAATTAATTAATATGTGCTAGAATATTTTGATACGGTCGGCCACTTGTCTGGAAATTGGGATAAAACTTTGAAACAACCAGATTGAATTAACTGGCAATACTTTTGAAATGATGGCACGATGCAAGATCATTCAAATATCATACTGATCTTTCTATTTTCCGCAGGTACTTTACTGGACTTTTAACACCGTGGAAAGGTATTCTCCTTTTTGGCCCTCCAGGGACAGGAAAGGTTTGTAATTCTTTCCAATCCTGTTGATTGTTTCTGTTTCTTTTTCTGCGCTTTGGTTATGCAGTATTTGCTCTTCTATTTGCTTACCCAAGAAAAGTTGTTGACTGTATTGCGTTTGTACCTTTCCTTGCTGAAGTGATCATGCTATTTGGGTGGGGGTGGGGGTGGGGGATTGGGAGATGGGTTTTTAAAATTAATACTTTGATCGAAAATTGCTCCCCATGCAATGAGTTCTTGTGAAAAACTTCCTCTGAAATGAAGATGAATTTCAAAGTCCTGTTGATGCACAACCTAGTTAATCTTTTACAATGATACTTTGGACAAAAATTAATTTTAACATCTGATGGTGCAGACAATGCTTGCCAAGGCTGTTGCAACAGAGTGCAAGACCACATTTTTCAACATTTCAGCATCGTCTGTTGTCAGCAAATGGCGTGGTATGTCAGGGTTGAACTATTTTCTGAAGATCATGCTTGTTTGTTTGCTTATTTGTCATAAAAATGGATGGGGAAGAATTTATTAGGGTCTAAATTTTCCAGCTTGTTATTTGAGCTTCCTATCCGTTCTTTAATATTTCCTTCAATCTTGATGTTTGCATAATTTTTCAGGCGACTCAGAGAAGTTAGTGAAGGTGTTGTTTGAGCTTGCTAGGCACCATGCACCATCAACTATATTTATTGATGAAATTGACGCAATTATTAGTCAACGTGGTGAAGGACGAAGTGAGCATGAAGCAAGTAGGCGTCTGAAGACGGAGCTACTCGTACAGGTGATGTTTGTTTTTAAAGGGTGCTGCTTTCTTAGTGTTCTCTCCCATCATATGTTACTTGTGTTGATCACAGAATCTTGTTTTCTGCACCGTATCAGTTTATAACATTTGAGAAACTATGTTAACACTGTGCTTAGAACTTTTAATTGTCTTGGTTCCGAGCATCAGGATATTCCACATGTCAATTATGCTTGTTCAAAAATTGATTAGCTTGTATTAGAATGCAGATGGATGGTTTGACGAAGACAAGTGAACTTGTTTTTGTTTTGGCTGCTACAAATCTTCCCTGGGAACTGGATGCAGCCATGCTCCGGCGTCTTGAGAAGCGAGTATCCTTTTGAAAAATTAAATTATGCTCAGTGATATGTGCCAAGTCAACTATATGGAAACGACGGAAGTTATAATTATTAGCATATCATGTTATACACTTTGTTACAAACTCATAGGTGTGAATGAAAATCATAGTTTCACAAGCATTAACGGAGCACGAGCTATATGAGTGCTGGTAACTATATTTGGGTGTATATGAATATGCATTACGTGCCAGGATATTCGAGATGTCTAAATGGAATCAATAGATGCGGGATCATTTTGGGGTTGATTATGGTATAGAACACGGGAAGGTTCACCTGCTGTATCACATCCATTGTCCGTTGTTTGCGTTCTTTTCTAGCTAGGTATCAAAATACGAGGCAGTTTTTTACATGATCAAGCATATTCCGTATCCAGCCATTTTATTCGGCTTCTCCATTAACCATGAAAAATTTAGATTCTTGTGCCTCTGCCTGAACCAGAAGCAAGAAGAGCCATGTTCGAGGAGCTCCTGCCAGTACAGCCTGATGAGGAGAAGCTTCCTTACGATTTGTTGGTGGATAAAACTGAAGGATATTCAGGTTCAGATATTCGATTGGTGTGCAAGGAGGCTGCTATGCAGCCTCTGAGACGCGTAATGACATTCCTTGAAGACAAAGAGGACACGGTTCCTGAGGATGGTATGTGACTCTAAAAGTATTAACCAAAATTGGATGCATATGAGCTTAGTGTAAATACGAACTTGGGCAACGGGTTTTTGTTTAGACGCGTTCGGTAAAAGCTTATGCATGATGTTTTTGGTTGCAGAACTGCCCAAGGTTGGACCGATCAAACACGAAGATATTGAGACGGCTTTGAAGAACACAAGGCCGTCTGCTCATCTCCAAGTTCATCGTTACGAGAAGTTCAATGCTGATTATGGTAGTCAAATACTCCAATGACGGCGCACAATCTCTCTTGTCTTGTATCGTTAGATGTACTTTTCGTAGTTTTGAAGATCACTAGATTATCATTGCCCACTCGCATTTATAGGGTTCTGAGAAGTGTGATTCACGTAAAACCGAATAAGAACTTGGCTTCCTTGACAAAAAAAATAGGTTACTTGTTTTGTATTTCTAAGATTCTGGTTTTGTGATTCTGATTCGATGTAACATGTAAGAACAGATTAGCATGGATAGGCATTAATCTTTTGAATTCAAGTTTGTGCTCCCACAGTGCAGCAAAGTTAAGTTCTTTCGCTGGTGAAATGATTTTAAAACTTTGAACTCACGTTACTCTGTTCTACACCTAACGATTTATAAATCTACGCTACTTAGCAGGATAAGACTTCGTTCTTTGTAACTTATGTTACTTCGTTCGTGTTTTCCGTCATGTTATGATTTGAGTTTCATTTGTGCAAAGTTCATTTCTTCCAATCTTTCATATAGAACTTTAGAAAAGCTACATGCAAGAGAGTTTCATAACAACACAGAAGAACCATCCTACCATGAAAGAACTCGCTGAGCATTAAGATCATATAAACGAAAAAACTACTCAAAAACAATGTCAGCTCCATGTTTAGTTGAAACCCCTTCGATAGATCAGCCGGTTTGTCCAAACTTTGCATCGGCCCACGCTTTGGCAATTATTCGTTTCATGTCCGGATCCCCTTCATCCTACATATTCTACAAAATCCGTTGCATACGGTAATTAACAAAGCAGAGAAGAAACACAGTACACATTTTCATATATGGCAATGTAAGTATTTGGTAACCTCACCTTCATCAAGTCCGTGATTCCTGCCATGGGATCTTTCTCTTTATCCAGACTCGGCTTCAGCTGCAAGATCAAAATAACGAATGCATTCAGTTACATTTCTCCGTTTTCCGAAGCATAAGATGGGAGAGTTCAAAGATACGATGAGACATACCTTGTCCTCCTTAAATTTCAAGTCCAACCAGTAATCCTTTGAAGTTTTAGCCAAATTGATAACAACCCTTGTAGGCTGAACCAGCACCTTACACTTCTCTGGATCGATCTCCTTGTTCAGCTTAGGCAAACCGAACCTGTAATTCTTTCCTTCCACATCATGGAATTTGATGTCAAATGACATAGGCTTGAAGTCGGTCTCTATCTTCTCCTGATCAACTCCCTCCAGAAATATGTATATCTGCAAGGAAAAAAAAGTGAAGGTGATCAAACCGAAACCTAATGCAAAAACACATGGTGAATATGTTCGCACCTTCACTTTGTCGTTATCCTGATCCCAGCTGAACGACGAAAGCGTAGTGTATGCAGAGTTGGGGTGGCAGTATCAGTTGAAATTGGAGTTGGGATTTGCAGTGCAGGTGAAGCAGCAGCCTCTTGTGACATCTGCAATGATCAAAAACCACATTATTTCCCATACGTGAACATAGCAAGATTCCATATCTGGCCTTGAAATGGCGGGTTCATACGATCTTAACAAGCGCTTATCCGTCACTAGATACCATAAAAATCTCATACTCTATCAAGCATTACAACATTTCAAAATGCTAAAGCAAAGACAAAATTATGAAGTTGGTTTGAAATCGAAAATTTGACAAGACGATATTCTAAACTAGTCTAATCTACGGAAAGAGAGATTCAACCTTGGGTTCATGATCCGTGCCAAATCATACTTCAACAACACATGTGAAAGAATCCACAGACATTGATAATACTGAGCTCATAAGCTCACTTCACACAAAATTCTAAAATCAAATACAAGTTTCCATAATTTTTTTTTTCTGGGTCAAATATAAACCAAATTTCACACAAAAAATGCGGGGACATTACCAAAACAATCACATTGTGGCAAAAATTTCACTACATGTTAGAGGCATGTCAAAAATGTAAATATTGAATAGCAAATGCTGAGATACAAAAACAAAATGGGAACTTTTTCTCCAGAGTGCGAATCTCAGTGGAAATGAGGTTGATGACACGGGATCGTTTCGCAATGCTCCGAAGGTGGCGGAGCTCCTCCACGTCCAGCGCCACTTCCTCTGCCATTTGCTAATTCGTTCTCCAAAGAAATGGTTTTTTGTTTTGCGAGAGTTTTCACGAAAATCTCACAGTACTATTCATTTTAACGAAAAATTATATTTTTATACTAAGAATCAATTCTGATATTATTCACTTTATTTCCATTTTCATTAGTTTTCTTTTTTTTCAATGGATTTTTATATTTAGGAAAACAAACAAAAAAAAATACCGAAAAACTTTAGTTTTAATCAAAATGACAAAATAAATGTGTAAGTGAATAGTATCAGGAATGACTTTTTTAAATCAAAAATGTCCTTAGGGGTATGCTATCCACACACTCCAAATTACTTCTCACACATTCCTTGTTAATTTCTGTTTGTTGATATTCTTTAATTCATCCGATCCGACGGCCGAAAATTAGAAGGGTGTGTGAGAAGTAAAATGGGATGTGTGGATATCACACCCCAAATCCTTAACGTTAAAAGTGAATGGTACCAAAAGTGTTTCATTAAGATTTCCTTTATATTTTGAAGAAGGGGATCCTCTCCGGATTCATTTCACCAAATTCACCATATCAATCAAGCCTTTAAAATTTGATTCAACAGCTACAAATAGGAGGTTCCTTTAAAAGTTATAATAAATTTAATCGTTATATTAAATTTTAAAAATTCAGATTAAATGATTGGATGAATTTAATGAAAATGATCCCTTTCCATATTTTGGGAGTTGCAAGAAAAGGTAAAAGCTTCGGGGAGAAGGTTCAGGACTCGACGTTCGATTTGTTAGTGATGTGAGGGTTTTACACGTGGATGATTGTTAGGGCTTGTTATTTGGGCTTTGGTTAATGAGCTGCATAATGAACAAAATTGACCCAATAGTGATTGTCTGAGCCCATGGCCCAAAATTCCTACACCTCTACAAGGGAAATTTAGCAATGTCAACTTGAAATTTTCTCTGATTGTCCTCTCGACTTTTAATTTAGTTATGAGTTTCTATAATTGTTTAAATCATGTTAAGCGTTACCCATACCATCAAATTTCTCACATTTTCTATCAACCACATTAATGATTACCACTCTAATGTTTGCGGAATATGAATTTATAGGTTAAAACTGATAATATACATATGATTCATATTTGATAATCTGATTATAAATGAATCCGAATATAAATTAAGGCTGATGTGATGGCTCACCCTCAATTTGTTGAAAAACTGACAAACCCAAATTGAAAGTTTATTGGGGGCAAATCATAATACGACCATCCAGAGTTTTCTTGTTGATGATAGTGACGACTATGACTTTGATAATGCTACAGCAACAGGAATAGTAAGCAAAAAAGGGAATATGAAATCACCATAACGGATGCATCGGATGGACGTCAAGTGGTTGATATTATCCTCCAGGACTGGATGTGCTTTCTCGATTAATCGAGGACAAGGTGATTCAAATTTTACCTCTTCCAACTTTAAAAAAAGAGAAGGAAAGAAAAATTTATATCTTTTCTTTCTCCTCTCAGTTGCAGCTATCTCACCATTACTCGTGCATCTGTCACTCCCTTGGAATTTGACAAAGCTTGATTGGATCTGAAACAAAGATCAAACAACCCATCTTAAATTAAGAACTCTTCATAATCTAACGGATGAAATCGCATTGCCAAAGTTTATACGAGAGAATTCTCGTCCTTACGAGTGGAAATGAGTGTTCTACTACCACAGATATGAACTTAAAAAATGAAAATTATCATCAGTCATGTGTAGAAATAAGTGTTTTACCATTAAATATATGAGCTTGTAAGTAAATTCTCGTCAGTACGTGTGGAAATAAGTGTTTTGCTGCTAAAGACATTTTGCTTGAACTCCATCTCAAATCCCTTCAACTCATAAAACCTCTTCTTCTCCTTCTCCAACTCCTCAAGCTCCTCCACCTCACTATTCAAAACCCTAAAATTATTCCCAATTCAATTTCAATTTCAATTCCCAATCTAATTTGCTCCAGTTCAACCTAATTAATGAATCAAGCAACCGAAAACTTGATCAATTGAGAAACTTAAGTAATACCTCAACTGATGTGAATCGGATTGATATTTCTCGTCGAGGCCATCGATCTCAGACCTGAGCGCCCAGATCTTGAAGCCTTGCGATGCGATCTTTTGGTCGTGCTCCAAGCACCTCTGCTTGGTGGCCCACATGCTTGCGAGCTTCATCACAAACACCTGAGATTTGTTCGCTTGCGCTTCTTTCTCCGCCTGCAAACGAAGCAAGAATCAATAACATTTCGCTGCTATCTGTTTGGCAGCTGAGAAACCAGGGAAAATTTTGACGAAATTAAGAAATTTTAAATCTTTCGATATGCTCTTTTTTTATCTGCAACCGAACACGATTTAAGGAAATTAGGGCTTGTGATGTGACCTGGAGAAGAGAGAGGCGCTGGTTTCGGGTACGTTCCATGTGTTCGAGTCGTTCCCGGAACGCGGCGGAAAGCGCCATCGCGATTTGCAGAGGGAGAAGGCGCGAAGAATTGTGATTTTGTTTCCGAAGGTCAACGAAAATTTTGAACTTTGGGGAATATATAGTGGCAGCTTCGAATACGTTAATGCAATTGGTTGCGAAGTGTGTGGCATCCAATTAGCTCTTTTGTACCTAAATTGTTTGCTAATGTATAAAAACATTGTGTTATAATCAAAATTGTTTATTTTCATAATTATTATTGAAAGATTATTTTTTGAAAAAAAAATCATTCAAATTGGTGCTTGTTCAATCATTTGTATAGGATAAAAAGGAATATTTTTGCTCACCACTTTCAAGTGACGATGATGCTCACCACTTTATTTATCATTTTAACGAATTTAAATTTCAAAATTTGTGTGTTGGATAGACACAAATATTGAAATTTAAACTCCTTCAGTGTTGATAATAAAAGTGGTGAATATTATAACCACTCGAGGGTGGTGAACAAAAATACACCGATAGAATAAATCAACGCTTTTCTTAATCATTGATAATTTCATGATGAACCAAGTATTTAGTTGAGTAGATTTTTCTAAAGAATTAAGTTTAATCTATAGAAACAACGCAAAGTGCAAACATCTTCAAATTAGAGAATTAGTGAAGTGCACCATTAGTTTCTCTAAAATATGAAAATTTAGCACCTGAAAAAACAGTGATAATTAAAATGCACCATGTACTAATCAAGGTGGAAGCCAGCTAGTTAATTTCAACAGAATTACTAGTACTTTTACAGGAGTGGAGATTCTCTCTGAATCTTTGTATTCGAACTCTAAAGATTCGAAGATTCAGGTTGTTGACAAGAGAGAAAGAGAGATCCAAATTCTTGATTAAGGTGCGCCAGTAAAATAGGCTAATAAGGACCACATAATTTAAAATAAACACTATGAGATCTCCGATTCCGTCGGCCACGACACGAATATCCAGAGGTCTCAATTCCTTTCTACAGGGAGTGTGTTACCCTCAATTTTGTTGTGCTCAGCTTACTATTTACCACTGTTCTAAAAATCGGCCTAGGCGGTGGAGCCCCATCCCGATTTTGGGCAAGGCATTTGGAAAAATCGGCTAGAAGTTAGGTGGTGTCTAGGAGGGCTAGGCGGGCCTAGGCGGAGAGCTAGGCGGGGCCTAGGCTGTCCTAGGCGGTTTATATATATATATATATATATTTCTTTTTTTTTAATTAATTGTGTGCTTTTTTCTTTTTTGGTTTCATGGTGGTATACTTATGGAAATGGTGTGCCTAATTTGCAAATAATGGATTTACTACAAGTTCGTCCAATAGTGAAACGAATTGGAGCATTTTTTAGGGGATACATACAAAGAAAAGAAATAAATAAGATACAACAAGGTTAAATAATTTAGTCCATATATAATCCAATACAAGGATCATGATTCATGAACAATAAGAATTTAGTCTATCATCCAAATCCTCCTCATTATGATTATATGCTTATTATTTTTTAAATATTGAACTTTTTGGATGTATATAATTTGTGTTTTCTTCTACTCCTATTTTTGCATTTTATCATTATTTTATTATCCATACAAGTATAGTTTTATTTTATAGATGTAAATAGACACTTATTTACAAGATATATAATAAATTTACATAAATCCGTCTAGGCCCAGCCTAGCAGACTAGGTGCTAAGCCCCTACCCACCACCCAACTAATGCCTAGCGATTTTTAGAAAAGAAAACTAATGAAAATGACTTGAAAACTTTGAGTTTTAATGATAAGGACAAAATAAAGGGTAAAGTGAATAGTATCATGATTGACTTTTTAGTGTAAAAATGTGGTTTTTCGTTAAAGTGAACAGTACCGTGAGCTTTTCGTTAAAACTCATTTTTTAAGACCTTGCTATTTACTAACCGACGTTTATTAATATATTGAGGTAACAACGAGGACAAACAGCCCTTTGAATCTAATTGTCAAAAGAAAATATTACTTTGAATTTAAAACTGTTATTCCTCAAGGCTCTCCTCACTTTCTTTCCAAATGCTGACACGGTTATGATCTTACTTATAAAATTTCATACAGCTTTCAAAGGAAGATCCTACTGCACATGAAGAACTATTTGCAGATCTTGGAGAGCTTTCTTAGTGAGAAAGGATTTGAGAATTATTTAAGACTATTGACTTGCATTGTTAGATATATACATTGGCAGTTTCAGAGGAGGGATTCCTAGTTTTTGAGCTCTACATTGTACGCATGCAACCGGTTATATGAATTGTGACGAAAAAATAGACGGTTCGAATTGTTGAAATACAATGTAGAATGAGGGCTCATTTGGAAGTGTCTTTAAAATAACGAAAAATGTTTTTGGTGAAAATGTTTTTCATGAAAACATTTTTGAAATCATTTAAAGTACTTTCAGAACCAACATTAAATTTTAAAGCACTTTAAGTGAATTCAAAAAGTACTAAAAGTGCTTTTAATCCTTTTAAAAGCGCTTCCAAATGAGCGTTGAGTCTTTCAAATAGACAGAGGATTAGGATTCCCTCTTCTAAAAGTGTCTTTTACATAGAATGTTCATTACCATTTTAAGAAAAATAACTAAATTAACTTCTAAGATCTAAAATGTTGGTGTGTTGGTATTGAATCTTTAATTTTTATGCACTTTTCCTTCCACATGATCACTTAAAACTGGAAAGAGTTTCTGTATATACCATGTAAAGACACATAGTTCACCTTTGTTGTGACTTAATTGTAAATAGTTTTCTTCTACATATTGTTTACTATTGATGTTAATTAGATCCGACTAAGCAAACTGCCGAAAACTGAAAACTTCCACGTGAAAGAGGATGCCTTTGATGGCCTAAAATATATGAGGAATTGAAGCCACTTTATAAAAGCATCTTCCAAAATTATGTACCAATTAAAGTTATCATTAAACAAGTAATTAAGGCCTAATATAGATCCCCCTAAACATGGAATGTGAAGCTAATCAACCTATCATTGTGCACTTATTAAAACCTACCACAATCATATCGGACAATTGCCTTTGACCTTTGGCAACAAAAGCTGGGGTTGTAGCACTGTATTACTTTGCATATGTAAATTATAAACTCCATTTTATCATCCATTAGCTTTTTATAAGAGGTAAAAGACATGGAATTTCGTGTATATGTCAAGTTAGGGAATGTTGTAAATGATAGAGAACGTTGTAAATGAATCTTACATGTATTAACGACTAACAATTATTCATGGGCAAGAGAGGATAAATATTGGGATTAAGATGGTCCCAAGATCATTCGAAGACTAGAAAACATGCATGGTGAGGGTTCTCTGGGGATCCTCTTAATGTTTGGCACGAGTCTCATTTGTGCCCACAAAAGGCTTGATGTAATGTATGGCAGACATATCTCGTTAGTTTGTGTTGATAACACTCGACAATAGCTTTCGACAGCACTTATCAAATTATCAATATCTATTGAATGTGTGCAACATGGTTCGATTAACGACAACAAGCTTACCAAGTGTATGACAATTCCTCAGTGAATAAACTACTTTTTTTTTCGTGCTTCGCACTCTATTTCTATCTAAAACACTTAAACATTTAAATTAAGACCTACAAAGTTCAAATCCTAAATTCGCCATTGTTCAAAGGTAAACCTCCACACAAAATAAGTTTTGTGGGATATACTTCTACCATGAATTATTTTGTTTCAATCATTTTGGAATATTACGATCATGATAATTCTCATCATGCTAATGTGGCAACAAATGATTAAACTAATTCTCCGCCAAAGATCATATATAATATATACAAAAGGAATACCACATATTCTATGTCAGATCATTGTGTCGACAGATCATTTCTAAGAATTATGGTGGTCCATAGCCGCAGCATGCATCCTGCTCTTTTGGCTTGCTAATAATTTATGATATCAAATCTCATTTTAGATGCCCATACATAACCTAAAAGCCACCTACAACGTGTCCTTTCCAAGCCATGCAATATATATATATATATACACACCGCGGATTCGTGACACGATAAAAAGATCGACACAAGTTTTGACACAATTTTTTGATTATTAAATCTATAGAATGGTTGAGATGTAATCTGATTAGTCAAATTTATTTTTAATACTTAAGTAATTCTCTCTCAATCTTTTTCTTCTCCTTGTTTCCTTCCGTTCTCTATGATATCCTAGACTGCTCCTTCTTCTCCATTTGTGATCTTCTGATATTTTCTTTTCTCTACCGCTTTTTTCCTTTCTATCACTCAATTGCACTAACTATAAGGGCAACAACTTATCTTCATCAGCAAAACATCAAGCTTAATATATAGATATTGCTTAATGAACTTAAAAAACTGGCCTTGCATCATTTTAATTGAATTTGTATTTTAGTAGGCTTCAATCATATCCCACGTTGTGAATCAGGGCTAATTAAGTACAAGTATATTGGCTATTTTAGACATTAATTAAGTTAGTGTTCTGCGATCAAATAAGTTTGGTATTCATGGGATGCGTGACAATTTCATTTTTTTTTTCAATTAATTATAGTCCAGGAACAAATATTTTAGATTGAGTTTAACTACCTTTAGGTTATAGATAATTTCGAGTGGTGCTATTCACACAATCTTCTTAATTTTCGGCTGTTCGATCGAATGAATAGAAGAAGATTAATGAATAGATATTAACAAAGGTATATGGGAAGTAAAATGAGGTGTGTGAATTGATCTAACCATGATTTTGATTAAGCGGGAGAGAATTCGCGCTACCTAACTAGGTTGTGCAACTTCTTATATGGGTGAGATTCTATATGTTTTCAGCACATTCCAAGGGATGCCATAGAAAACAAGATGGCTGGGAAAGATGAACAGCGAGGAAAAGGAAGGGAGAAGAAAGAGTTAAATGGGAAAGAGAGAGTTCTAATGAAAAACAATAACCAGATTGGAGAGGGAATAAAGAATCTTAATGACAAGGTTTATAGTTTTTTTTTCCTAAACATAATTATTTAATAATAATAATAATATAATAATAATGTAATCATATTGCATCTCAACCACTCAAAGTATATATATAGATTTAGTGGTTTACGAGTTGTGTCAAACTTGTATTTTTTTTATGGTGTCACATATCCATCTATATATGTATGTGTGTGTATATATTGAAGTGGGATCAGAATCAATGACCCTGCATTTTCAATCAAGAAGTTTCATCCTCCCTTATATATATAGCTCTGGTTATTGGATTTATTATGTGCCTTCCAAACCTAAAAGGTTAAGGGTATTAAGAAGAAGAACACAATTAAGAAAATGGCACGAAATGACACAAAACTAAGTGTTTAACAGATAAGCATGTCTGCTGTCAAACACATCGGACATAAACCTAAGCATGTCAAAGAAATTGGACAAAGACACATATATGACATCAACATATCAAATCATATGAAACTATCTAGGAATTAAGGCATCAAAACAGATGCCTCGCATGTTTGAGTCCCAATTAAACAAGGGGAACATGTTGCATGTCACCGGCAGATGTACATCTCCTATATATTCTTATCTATGTGAGTATGTCACTCATCACGTGACCGTAACTTTTGCATGTCATCAGGTGCAAATCCTCGTATTCTCATGTTATTATATCTTTAATCGTGTGATCATCTAGAGTTATATCTGGGAAACATATATTATCTTTCTATCATTAAACAAAACCATATATATAATATAACTTTAGCCCCTAAAACATAATTTTCTCTACATAAAACCCAACATAAGTTTTTTACTTGAATAAAACTCATTGACTAGATTTCACATCCTCAAATTCATTAATTATGTTTGACTTCACACATTAAAAAAAAATTGAATGCCTAAAATACCCCTATTTGATTTGATTTGATTTTTTTGATAAACCCTATTTGGATGTTTGATGTACATAATTAATGTTGTGCAGATTGTAAGGAAGAATTAATGATTTTACAAAAAAAAAAAAAAAATGTTATAAATTCAATGCCTAATATATAATAACATAAAACATGTCTAATATATATTATTATACATACTTAATGACACACCCCGACCCAGAATATCTACTAGGACTCCGACTTATATGCTAGCAATGATTGATGAGATATGAATTAAGTCGTACAGGCCACTATAGGTGACTCCGACTTATATGCTAGCAATGATTGATGAGATATGAATTAAGTCGTACAGTTCACTATAGGTGACTCCGACTTATATGCTAGCATTGATTGATGATGATTCAACTGTACAGGCCACGTGAGGTGATTCCGACTAACATGTTGATGAGATATATATGTTTATTGAGATCTATGGCATGATATTCATGTGGACTTTGTTATGCCGTGTATGGGATTGAGATAGATATGTATTCTATTTTCTATGAAATATACAGGTGTTACGGCGAGGGGCTACTGCCTTTGGTAATTGAAATTGGTTTGAAAATTTTTGTTTCACTCACTCACATTTTTCTATTTTTGTACCCCTCCAGGTTCTAGCAGCGGAGTTCTGTATCGACGAGGATTCGTGACACTTTTCAGTACAGATGTTGTCTTATGATGGTATAAATATTATTTTACCTTATTGTACTATACTTATGCTCTATATCACGTGTGAAATGCGTCTAGACCCGCTCACCGCGCACTCGTGTACTTAACCACTTTTAGATTTTAATTTATTCACATTTTATACATTATCGAACTTATGGCTTCGTCACCTTCCAAGTGTCGGCCAACACGGCTCAACTCGAGGTCCTAGTGGACATTCCGGGTTGAGGTGTGTCACTTAATTAAGTCAATAAAATTATATCTTCACACACACACACATATATATATACATACATACATACATACATACATATATATATATATATATATGCCTGATATATGTAAAATTCATGCAAAATAATTTACCCACAAAAAAAAAAATTTGATTCAAATAGTGCACCTACTATTAAAATTTTAAAATGTTAGATTATTTAAAAATAATAATAATTTACCCAATATATGTAAAATACATGAAAAATAATTTACCTACATAATAACAAACCCAATACATGCAAAATACAAGCAAAATAATTTACCTAAATAATAAAACAATATTTGTTTTATTTAATACTAATTTTAAAAAATAATAATAATTTACCCAATATATGTAAAATACATGAAAAATAATTTACCTACATAATAACAAACCCAATACATGCAAAATACAAGCAAAATTATTTACCTACATAATAAAACAATATTTGTTTTATTTAATACTAATTTACCTATTGTGACATCCCACATCGCCCAGGGGAGTGATCCTTATATGTATATTCTCATCTCTACCTAGCGCGAGGCCTTTTGGGAGCTCACTGGTTTCGGATTCCGTAGGAACTCCGAAGTTAAGCGAGAAGAGGGCTAGAGCAATCCCATGATGGGTCACCCAAAGCGAACAACATCATGCTACGGTAGTGGAGCGGGCCCGGGAAGTGATCCGCCCCAGGCCGGGATGTGACAATTTGGTATCAGAGCCTAACCCTGGTCGTGTGTGTGCCGATGAGGACGTCGGGCCCCTAAGGAGGGTGGATTGTGACATCCCACATCGCTCAGAGAAGTGATCCTTATATGTATATTCTCATCTCTACCTAGCACGAGGCCTTTTGGGAGCTCACTGGTTTCGGGTTCCATCGGAACTCCGAAGTTAAGCGAGTAGCGCGCGAGAGCACTCCCATGATGGGTGACCCATCAGGAAGTTCTCATGTGAATTCCCAGAAACAAAACCGTGAGGGTGTGCTGGGGGTCTAAAGCGGACAATATTGTGCTACGGTGGAGTCGGGGTCGGGAAGTGGTCATGCCCGGGTCGGGATGTGACACCTATTATATATACATATAATAATAAAATGTGCCAAATATATATATGATATTGATACATACAAAATAAAATACCTACATAACAAAAGAATACTATTTGATTCAAAATTAATTTACTTACAAAATAAAGCAATGTTATTTGATTCAAAGTAAATTTACCTATTATTTGTACATATATCTTATAATAATAAAATGTGTCAAATATATGAAAATAAGTTACCTACAAAATAAAAGAGCGTTACAAAATAAAAGAGTGTTATTTGATTCATTATTAATTTACCTACAAAATATATATTATTTGCTAATTGTAAATTTACATATAGGTAAATTAATTACATATATATTTTTTTAACATGTATCTTAGTATTGTGCATATATATTTGAACGTATAGTAGTACTATATACATATTGGTAAATTATATATACATATATATTGAACTTATAGTAGTACTATATACCTTTGACGTCTCTGTGTGTGTGTGTGTGTGTATTACTGGCTTGTTGTAGATTGAAAGTACATATAACACTTACAAATTCCTCTGTCTAGTCACAAAAACAAGGATATACTGATTTATTTATAAAATATAGGCTGGTTTAATTTGTCTTAAGCCAAAAAGGCCAACAAAACGCCGAGCTATACTCAACAATTTTCTGCAGAAGTCTAGACTATTCGATAATTAATTAATTAATTTGCAGTTAAAAGGGTAAAAAAAACTTAACAAAATTGCCTTTTTCTTTATGATTTAATTTTAAAAATTAAAATCTGGAAATCTTAGTGGAGGTGTGAGAATTTGTTGGAATGCATGTGCAGCATGTTGGCTGATGTCAAGAGGAAGACTATCCTCATCAGGTTGAAGTTGAACTAAGGCTGAGCTTACATTCTCTCCCCCTCTCAGCTCTTATAACAGACAAGCAAAAGCTAAACAAAAGCTCCTTTGCGAAAAGGAATCGGCATGGAAATGACCAATGCTGACGGTTTTAATAGGCCATGGCAGAATAAAGCTAGCTTTGGCCGTCCATTGTCTGCTTCTTCATGATAATAAAAAGAACCAAATTAATTAACGTCGCCTTTCCCTTTTTACACTTTACGATTTCAATTATCCCATTTTTCTACGTGAACTTTATGTGTCATTTTTTATTTTTGAGGTGGAGAAAAAGAGATTATAGTCATAGAGAAAATTAAAGCAAATTGAGGAATATTTATAGATATATGCAGCGACAGTTATGGATTCCACGTTCCAAAGGAAGGAACTTTTCCTTGCAACCAATCGGAAGAGACATAATACTCTCGTTATTATTCTTTTTCTTTCTTTTTTGAATACTGAGAGACGAATAGACCAGAACGGAGGACTTCGAGTACATGAGCAAATGTTTTAAGTTTTAGGATTTCTGACTTCGAGTGCATGAGTCAATATATTAGTTTTTCAAGTTCAAAAACCATAAATGCTCTAAACTACTTGAACGACAAGCCATTGTATATATTCTTTTTTTTTTTTTTTTCTCTAGCAACCACAGAATATTTTTGTAAAAATAGCAATGACATTGAAATTAAATTGAGGGATAATGGTTTTTACAATATGATGATCTTGAGGACTTTGTCACAGTTACTAAAGTCAAATAATGGCTTTGTGTCTCCTCTAACAGAATACTAATTAACTAAGCTGCTGCATGACAACTCAATGTTGATGAAGGTCATGGCCTGATGAAGTAGTCTTGTTTTTGAAGAATAGGAGCTTTTGAATTTAATCTTCTTTTTTTTTCTCACCCCAAAATGTGATATTTACATAAGCTCCCCCATTTGCTTAAAATGGCCTTCCCATAAAAACATGGAAGGTCACCACGCAAACAGTAATCCAGCCCACCCAGCTTTGACGATATTCCATGGTTGCTGCCTGTTTCAAAATAAATTCCATTAATTATTAGGAAGACAAATTATATAAAGGAATAAAACAAAAGAAGCAGGTCACATATCTCCAAATTTAGCATTTTAATTTACTAGTGCGGTGGACATCTGAAGGACAAACTGACTGGCACAAAAAAAAAATTGTACAGATATGTTACCGATACATGCTCAAAATATGTATACAATATGGATGTGTATCTGTTCTTTAATAAAGAGATCACATGCACAGAGAATATATGTTTAATGTGCTTATATGTAGAAATTGCACTTATTGCATTGATATATGCGTTATGTATACGCAAATTTCTATTACACCTTTTGCCTTTTGGCCTGGCCTATATACTTTACACATTTCTCTACCATGATGAATCATATGTTAAGGAAAAAAATAATCATTCTGAGGAAAGTGAGAAAGAGCCTGTGGTTTTTTTACCTTTGTAGCAGAGGAAAAGACATCAGAAATGGAAGCTGATGTTGTTGATGATGAAGTTGGTGTTCTACTAGTTGATATGGCAGACAGTCCAACATTGTAAGCCATAGTCCCATCCGGCTGAAATAGTCCGTAGTTCCTTTCTGACGTTGGTCCGGGCTTCATATCCTCATTGAACAAAGCAAACACGTAGACCTCCAGCCTGAATTTAGGCCTCAGAGGAGTGCCTTCATTCTGGAGCTGCCTTCTCAACAGATTCCTGTTGTAAGTGGCAGCATTCTGTAGCGATGCACCGATTTCGTTCGAGTCCCCCCTGGATGGCCAGCCCGTTTCCGAAACCTTGACCTCAATACCATTGAACCCTAACCTAGCCATGGCATAAATGGCTGCATCTACTTGTGCATACAACATGTTGTCATAGTGTAGCTTGGTGAAAGGGTCGACCATCCCTTGGTTGGCGTTAAATAGTACATAGTCCAAAGAGACTCTGTTTGGATCACCCTTGTATGCAAAATATGGATAGGCATTGATCCAAAAAGGTGCCTTTGTGCTTTGCAAGAACTGTAACAGTTGTGTCATGACCTGAGCCACCTCGGGTTTGAAACTCCCTGCTGAAGGCGGGTAGGATTCTTTGAGGACCGCCAGAGAACAAGGGGTGGAGATTTTAATGTAGGAATCAAGGCCTAGCTGAGCTAGTGCCGTCTTGATGCTGACCATGGCCGGGACAAGATTGGATAAGAGTACTGTTGTGTCATCATCTGTGAAGACCTCGTTGCCTACGGCAATGCTGGTGATGTTGGTGGCTGGGAAATAAGGCTTGATGTGGGAGCTAACCCATTGGAAGGCTGCTTGAGGGTTCATCAACTGGCCTAACATTGCGTTTTCGATCGTCACCATTAGCTCGACGCCAGAATTGGCAAATGCCGTGAGGACTTGAGGATTCGTGTCGTAGATTCGCGCTTTCGTGATCTTGAGGGAGCTCAAGAGGTCCAGGACTTTCTCTGGCGGAAGTAAATTGTCGCCAAGTTGGCCATAGTTGATGCCAAGTGATGTAGCTCCCTGTAGAAAACCAATATCTGTGAGGAAAAAAAAATCATTAGAATTTGTGATCAAACATGAACAACTTGAAAAAATAAACACATAAAAACAAGAAAAATATGAAGAAAAA
This sequence comes from Pyrus communis, assembly GCF_041283825.1. Classification (NCBI taxonomy): domain Eukaryota; kingdom Viridiplantae; phylum Streptophyta; class Magnoliopsida; order Rosales; family Rosaceae; genus Pyrus; species Pyrus communis. The sequence goes on along the minus strand of NC_142574.1, from coordinate 28,383,846 downwards.
TAAAAAGGGTACCTGAGAAACATAGAGTAAATGCAAGAAAAATCTTGAAAATGGAAATTCTGCTGGAAAATGCTGCCATCTAGAGAGAAATATGTGTGTGTGAGAGAGAGAGAATGAAGAACTGGTAAGGGAGGAGAGAGGAGAGAGAGAGAGAGAGAGAGAGGAGATATAGAGCTGTTATTTTTTGTGTAGGGAGAAGGAGAGAATTCCTTTCTTTTCTTGGCTGAAATTTTGGGGTTTTCTGGTTATAGCTTGCCTTGGCAATGTTGTCTTTGGTTTGGCCCTTTACCCTCTCGACTGGTTTTTAAATGACTTGTGGGATGATTCTATTATTTTCTGACTCGATGGGTTTCTTTTGGTCTGGCAGACTTGTTTCTTTTCCAAACCCCGCCAAGTGCCCTGAATATTTCCCTATGACCACAATACCCCGCACACTTTCTTGCAATAAAGGCAAGGGGAAAATCGCACTAAGTCGGTTAAACTTAAATATATATGCAATTAGATCACCAACTTGGTGATCCGATCGAACAGTGAGAATATGAGAGCAACAATTGAAATTTGTTCCAAGAGAGAAGAGCCTCAAGAATTGGAATCTACCACAATGAGAATAATATCAAAGCCAAACTGAGGTTTATATAGCCACCACCAAACTAGAAAAGTAAAACCTAAAAGTAACAAAGATCGGAAAACTTTCTTAAAGTCTATAAACGCAATTTTGACGCACCTAAACGAAAATTCTTTTTTCATATAGTAGATTGAATCTCCTTTTTGCATTCTTTTTTTGTTTGCAACAATGTTGAGATTCATGACTTGTACCTGTTTTGATGCACAATTTGAATAACTTTAGCCAATAAAAGTACGCATAAATTATCAATGCAATTTGCATGAGCGTCCAGATAATATTGATATTTGTATCGATAACATATCGACATATTTTGCTACTTATTGACGTCTTGCCCATAGAAGAAAATGTAGGGACAAGATCATCTGATATGCTTATGAATTAACCAAACGTGCGAAGAGTGTAGTCAAAGCTAGCTATTTGCTTAGAGTCAAAATTATCTTCTTTTTTTCCACGCACACTTGTGCAGATACTAGCTAATTACTGGCTCATAGTTAAAGCTAGTGGATCAAAACGACCCAAGTGAGTCCACCTTCTACACTTTGGCAAACACTAGATCTGTTGGCTTATGGATCATAATTACGTACCTTTTTTCTTCTCTTCTTCTTCTTAAGCATATTAGGGGTAAAAAGAGAGAAGAAAAAGAAAGAGAAAGAGAAACGTAACTTTTTAAAAATATTCACGAAGAATTGTGTTTTACTTACTTTGGACAATTTCTTGTCTTTCGAACCTCGTGTGTCCCCTTTTTTACCACAGCTAATCCTCCTAATAAATTGTAACGAAAAGGTAAAAGTAAAATCTGGCCCTAAACGGAAAACACATTAACCATGCATGCATGGGTGGAATTGTTGGTCGAGTAGGATATACAAAGGAACCCTAAAATTAATTACGTTCGAGAAGAAGACAAGCAAGGTGTAATATTATTTGCTCTTATATTTAATAAGGAAAATCAAAAGCAAAATTTACGTGATTAGGTTAAACATAGTGGTCAGCCAAAAATTAGTTAATTGGATAAGGGTTGAATCATAATACGTGGGTTTGATGGAGACCAAATGAGTGTCGTCCTACGTAGTTATGTTTTTCTTCGTTCTCTTTTCTCGCTTACGTTACCAGGTGGCCTTTCCGTCAAATTCATGTAAAGTTCTTGTCATCTGATCGACTCACTCCTAAATCCAAATACGCCAATTTAGACCGTCAAATATACACGTGCAGAAATAGAAGCTAATTAAGTTTAGCCATGAAGATAAGAAAGGAGAAAGAACCATCGATCATATATTTATGTGTAATTTGTTCCATTCTATTTAAGTTAATGATTAAATTATGATTAGGGTTCTTGTTAGGAAAGCAATCACGAAACTTAATTTGATCAAGTTAATTAAGAAAATTACACGGTAGGAAAGAATCAGAGCCTTGCCAACGGCAGAGATTAATGTATTGGTTGGTAAGGTATTTGATATAGCATGAGATATCAAATAATATGTCCTTCACAAGCTTAATATTGATACAATCCTTTGCTTATACATTTGTTTCACATTTTTCTTGTGTTTAAAACGGCTTTTTAGTCAATGGTTCCTAAGATTTGCATAACACATAATTTTGGTTCCTGAGATTTGCATAATACATAACTTTGGTCCCTGAGATTGTCCATCATTCATCATTTTGTTCATTCCGTTAAAAAGCTCAAGGACCACTTAATGGAGTTTTTTAATGGAATGACCAAAATAATGGATGGTGGACATTCTCAAGGACCACTTCTATTGATTTTAAATCTCAAGAACCAAAGTTATGTGTTATGAAAATCTCAGAGACCATTTTTTGACTAAAAAACCAACTCGAAATTACCACCAAATCAACCTATCAACAGAGTCGAGCAACCAAAATTACAATACTCTGATGTTGAATGTTTCAAGGTTTAGATTTGTTTATTATTTAGGGATTTTAAATGTTTGAATGTGGTACAACTTTAGGGGTGAGCAATTGTTATTTTGCGGTACTATTTATTTCTTTGTAAATCCTTCAAGTGAGCAATTTCTTTGTAAATACTACATGACCAGGGGCGGAGCTATTCATCAATTGCAGGTGGCCTGGCCCTCTCACACAAAATTCTGATTTTGTCACTGTACAAGAAGAACCATTACTCGTACTATGTTTGCTTAATTGGCTATTAAAGTAATCATCTATTGAACAAAAAAAGTAAATGAATAAATGATCGAGACATTAAATTTGCTGTACTTACACTAATAACCGACCTAACGAACAAGATACCATCCATACGGTGGTGATGGAATTGGGAGTTTCCAAGTTGAAGTTGACAAGCAGCTTTGAAGAGATATATACCTAAGCTAGGTAATGAAGTCCAATAGTGTGTGTGTGTGTGTGTGTGTGTGTGTGTGTGTCTACTTTATGAACTTTTGTATAATCTGATCTGCAAGAGAGACAAGTTGATCGGTGAAGTTATTTTGTAAACAAAGTGTGGCTGGGAATCCCCAGCCAAGCATGTGGTCTCTCACTGCTAAAAGAGATAAAAAGAAAGGGCTTACGTTTCAAAGGTGAAAGGCCCTTTAATTTGATTCAAAAGCTACCGCTTGTAATCGTCATCAAACCTTTGAAAACAGCTAGTAAGAATTAAGGCATGCATGCACCATTTTATCTTCTTGCTTTCTTCTTTCTACTACTACTCTGATTTGTCCACCGACGTTTGCGCATTATTAATATGACAAATTTTATTTCAAAAATCACGAACATTGTCCCCGTGATCGTCTTTGAGTATTTAGGAGTCCTGTGCGAAAATTTTAAATAGGATCCTCCTTAATATAATTTTTTATGAAAATACTAATATATTTTGAAAATAAATGCTAATTTTTATTTTAGACATTGTACAAGGGCAATGATAACGTGCCATTTTTAGCCTCTCAGACATCTATGTTTAATCTTGTCCGTTAGTTTTGTTTGATTTATTTAATTTGATGACTAAAATAAGAAAAGGTGTCTGAAAAACTAAAAATTATGTGTGAAATTCACTTACCAATAAACAAATCAATTATTAAAATTATCAAAAACTTTAAAACTAAAAGCATGATCAATTAAAAAACACTTAAGTCACATTCAACGGCAGGAAAAACATAAAACACCTAAATTTACTATATATGCCAATTCAATTCATATTTATGATACATGTCAAATGCCTCACATGAATCGAATTATTAGCAATTCAGTCCAAGTAATTGAATGATCTCATTTATTTGGGAATTACTTGAGAGCAATATTATGAATTATGGAGTGATGAGAGAGAAAAAAAAATCTATTATTCTTTTTCCTATTAGGCTATGTTTTAATTGTTTGTCATTGAAGAAGTTATATAGTATATAATATATATCTGAGGTGCAAAAACATTGGGGACCTGATCAGTTGGAGACCCTGTGCAATGACTTCTATTGCTCCCCCACAAAGTAGGCACTTGTCCCTATTGCTACATTCGAGTGAACTTTTATGGATATTCTTCTTTGGATTCTTGTTAAGATTTTTGGTGCGACTTTAGATGTCTAAAATTGGTTAGCCCCTTGTTGTTAAAATAAGCAATTAACTGTCAGTTTAGTGATTTTTTTAATTCCAAATTATGTAAAAAATCTAAAGTTATAATTCCCCAACAAATAAAAGAAAGTTGTAGTCTAACATCCAAACTGGACTTGCCTTGAACTGTAAATTGAAAGGCACCATGCATTTTGGAACCAGTCACCAGAAAAATACTGCTAAGGCCAGACCATAAAGTCTAAAGAAAGAAAAAAAAAATTAAAAACATATTCAATGGCTTTTTTTTTTTTTTTTTCTTTTTCTGAGAGAAAGACGATATTCATTTCAAACAACATAGAACAAGTACAATTTAAGAACAAACTGAGGATAGTGTGCATAGTGGGCCTCAATAAAACCTTGTCGAAGCTTTCAACTCGGTCGAAGGAAGAAGAGTGTCTCGCACGACGAAAGGACCTATCCTCAAATGTCAATACATAAGCAAATTACAAAATATCCCTAAGTAAATTAGGGGGATCTTCCGCCCACAAACTTGTTAGCATTCAACCATTGATGTGCAGTGAGTGTCAACCGTGCGACAAAGCATGCAACCATGACTTCCACATGCTGCGAAACCAGCCTGAACCATCAGCTGAAAATGTCTCCAACAAAGTGGATTAGTTGGACCAAACAACCACTTACCTATGCTCGTAGAACTACGAACACAAGATCAAGGTAACTCAACGCCAATCGCCGTATACGAACATCGTGCAAACTCTCTCCTAGTGAAACCTAAGAAGAATTAGGAACCCTAGAGAGCAATTTTCCTGGAAGACCAGGACTAAACTAAGAAAACTAAAATAAACTAAACTGAAAATTTGATATTACCGCTTGAAACTATATTTTCCTCTACTAAAACCCATCTTCTTTTGTTTTCTTGAATAAAGCCCATTGACTAACCTTCAATTAAACAAATTCTTTAATTAAGTTTGACTTTTCAAATTGTGTATTTTTCGAATGCCTAAACTACCCCTATTAATACTTGGATGGGGTTTTTGGATCAGTTACTTGTTATATCCATTTAATTAATTTTATATATTTTACAAAATAATTCATGTCATTCATTGTATATTCAATGTATTAACTTTCAAATTGTTATAACATGCTAATTGAAAAATAATAATACTAATTTCATAATTTTGTGCATTACATATATAAGTTAATTTACCTACCAACACAACAATAAACCTAAAACAGCTTCGGCTAATATTCCAATCCCTAATACACAAAACAAAAGCTATATGTTCCGCACAATTCTTACCTACAAAATAGTCTAATTTACCTATTACATCAAACCAAAATTTAAAGGGTCTAGTTTACTTTCAAAATGGTCTAATTTACCTACATGATTTATGTGCATTAGATTAAAAGTTTATTTAATTGCCTACAAGCACAAACCCACAACATTCGAACATTATCTAATATCACTAATTTTTTTTTTTTTTGGAATATGTAAATTAATTTAAATGTAGGTAAATTAGTATAATATTAATAAGTACGTAAATTAGTATAATATTAATAAGTAGGTAAATTAATTTAAATGTAGGTAAATTAGTATAATATTTTATAAGTAGGTAAATTAATTTAAATGTTGGTAAATTAGTATAATATTTATATGTAGGTAATTACATGATTCAAAATGCAGGTTTATTAGTATAATATTTTATAAGTAGGTAAATTAATTTGTATGTAAGTAATTACATAATTCAAACAATATTATTTTTTCCGTACAAGATTGTTTTTCTCTTTTAAATTTGGTAAATTAATTTATATATGTTGCTAATATTTATGATACAAGAAAGGTAAAATATCCATATGGATTTAATTGCTCATCATAATTAGGATGGGTAATAACATTTATTGACCAAATTAAGATTCCATGGCATAAGTTGTAATTGTATTGTAATAGTTGGTCATATATTTGTCTACATGGTAGGCTATTTGAAATTTGGGTTTTATTTGAATGTTTAAATTTAGATGGGTTTTTATTTGGAAAATAGGAGTTTCAAGGGTCTATATCTAAAGAACCCATAAATAAATAACTTGAATATTCAGTCAATCAAAATAAGATACATGCATGGTCGTAGACGATTATGTTCATGTCCATAGTTAATTAATTATTAGTTGATCAATGCTATCTTTTTCCCTTTCTTTCGTCATGGATCCAAAAGGATCTGTATACGTGAAGAACATGCATGCTTTTGTTAAAGAGGGAAACATAATGGAAGAAGAAAAAATAAAGGCGCTTAAAAGTTAGAGCGGTGCAGATGTGATGCATGAACGAACGAATACTCACTGCTGCACATGTGTATGTTTACTCAAGACATGCTTCTTTTAAAGGATCGATCAATCCTCTATATATCATTCTCGAGACCTGGGTGGATGCATGGTTTGGAAAATATAACAATTTGATAGTATATAATATCCATACGTGCATTTTAATTTGTTAATTTTACACATCATTGTGGGCCTTTGCCCAACGAGAGAGGAAATCTATGGCTGATGAACTGGGCCGTTGGGAAAAGTTAAAATGTTGCTCGACGAATTCAACCTTGCCCTACGAGCGTCTTCCGTTGTGTAAAGATTTTGAGTAAATCCTAAATGTTGATTAACTTTGCCCTACCAACGGAAAATTCTTTGGGGTTATAAAATCTTGTAGGGCAAGCCCTAATTTCTGGTAGTGCAAAACATTTTTGTTTGGTACATGACTAAGAACTCTAGTTTGTAGTGAAATCCGATAAATGCGAAGTTTAAATTTAAAGACTTGGAATCCTAGTACTTGCTTGTAGACGTATAACGTATTAAGTTTATCTTTTCGTTTCTAAACCACTTGCATTTAGGGGTCACCTAGCCCTAGAGCCATGCATGCAAATTATATATATATATATATATATCCTTCTTTTGTTAAAGCGATGCAAATATGTTGAAAAACAACAGCAATTTTGCAAAAAAAGAGCACGTTATCATGATAAGATAAGCTAAATGAATTGGTCACAAAAGGTTGAAAAGCAAGAATGGTTATTGGGTTATAGTTATATATTGTTGAGAATTTCTTGATAAGGGTAACACAACCTTTCAAGTGTATAGCTTTTGCTTTTTTAGCTTAGCTAGGCAGATGGTACGCATCTAGCATGGTCGCATATTTTGGTGGTCACCGGTCATCATGCAAGTCGGCGCTGCAATTAGACTTGGTTAAAGAAGAAAAAGCCTCATCATCCTTTTGATTCTTTTTGTTTGGTGTTATATGGCTTTCCATAGAGTGAGAAATTCTTAACATGCAAATCCACCAATGCATAACTTGCGTTTTATATAGTTTTACACAATTTCTAAGTATAAATTATAAACTCGTCATCCACTATATTATAACACATAAGTAATTAGTAATGTTATGGGATTGTATAACATGATACAACAAAGTCCATTAACCGGTGATATATTTTATATTTCCTAAGTGAAAGTGCTCATTTTTATGAACAAGTGCTAAATTCATGCATTAGAGCATCTCCAACAAGCTAGCTATCCCAGTTTGTTTGGCTATTTTAACGTAAAAATCACAACAGTCTACTTCCAATAGACTACAAATCATATACGTTAAACTAGCAAAATAACAGTTGCTTGTTAAATCTAACTTAATCGTGTCATTTTGTTGAACATTTAAATTTTTGCAACGTTATCTGAACGACTAAAAGATTTTTACTTTTTGTCGATTTTTCACAAAGTAAACTAGAAAGTAGATAATTTCGATCAGAATGCAACATTACACTATAAGAATGATAGCAGATAAAGTAGAACAAAAATTTCACTCATAAGGTCATTCATCCTCCTCCACGGAAACTTCCCGATCAACGGGGAAACGGGGGGACATAAGAATCTTGTCCCTGATCGATACAATCCTCAGGACATCGACGGTGTTAAATATCAATCCACTGATAAACTCCTAACAATTTAATTTGCGTCTAATAAACTCCTAACAAAAATCCTTTCAACTTCAATCAAAACTTCCAATAATCTGTATCAAAATGAATTCGAATATCATCAATTAGTAAATATGACAACATATATACCAAATACCAAATAAACTAAACTGGTTGTTTTGAAAATTTTCAAATATGGAAATTATGAAAATGTGTAACAGCTCAACTTTTTTTCTAATTGTTTTTAAGCAGTCACTTAGTATTACGGTCTGATAAGGTTTTTCTTCACTTCACTTGTAAATGAAGGGTTTATGTTCGATTTTCACAAAAAAAAAGGAATTTAAACCCTAGTATCATGACTAGCTCATTTTTCCCAATCAAAGATAAACAAAGAAAAAGAGCAAAAATGTACTTTGTCATTCATGCTAAACTTATCGAGCACGTTTTGGCCTTTGGTGGTAGCTCATCAGGGTTTACAAATGAACTAAAGTGGGCTGCCCTCCGTCTTAATTGGCTGGATCCTTGGAGTGTTTCCACCCTTTGCCTTTGGGCAAGGGCAAAGCAATTGCCCAACAGCGGGCCGAAAAAGGAGGGCAAGGGGTGGGTCAAGCTATGCCCGTCCAAATGTCCGTTAATTTAAGGCTCGATATTCTGTCAACAAGCATGATTGACGTCAGCCACGTTTGTTTGTTTGTTTTTTTTTTTTTCGTGTTTGGCTTGTGTATTACACGCGCAAGGGATGAGAGTGCCAACAACATCTATTGTCTTGTGGATTGCATCTGTACAAAAGCAACATCTCATACGTCTGGATACATGGGTAAATGGTTGTCGTCCAATCTCCACCGGTCTAATAATTTCCGAAGTTCAAAATTAAAACAAAAGGAACAAAATACGAAAAAGAGCTTTAAAAATCTGAAAAATTTTAAAGTTATATTTTATGAAAATACAAACAAGATTATACATTTTTTTTCCAATAAATACCTAATCATCCCTTATTCATCCTGCATCAAAAAATTAACATATCCGCGAATTATCAAATAACTTAACTATTCTCCAAAAACTAAAAATATATATTTGTGAATAGTACCGTCATTGTCCTGGCCTAATGGATGAAGTTGCATAAGGGTAATTACCATTCGAAGTGAACAGTACCTCGCTGTAGGGCTGCCCTTGGGGCCTTGCCCTTATCTTTGCTTACGGCTGGAATTCTGTAGGCTGCAATCTGTGGCCCAATGGCCAAGACCCTTTCATGAAAACTCAATTAAATTGGACCATCTCACTTTGAGAAAATTATAGTAATAGTTTCTTAATTTTAACCTTATTAGAGTAATGATCTCTCAACTGAAAATCAATGACCATTTGTCTCTTAACTCATAAAAAACATACAGGTTTGATCCTTTTCATTAACTCCGTCAAAATTCCGTCAAAACGAGTTATGTTGGAATGACCACTGCTACAATTGGGTTAAAGTTGAGAGACTATTGCTCCAATTGAGTTAAAGTTGAGGGATCATTTCTCCAGTTAGGTTAAAGTTGAGAGACCACTACTACAATTTTTCTCATTTGGTTTCCATATTTGCCCCTCGATCAGCTCATGCGCATAGAACATGACTCATTTTGACAAAAGTTCTAATAGAATTGAAGAAAATGACTATAGCTGCATGTTTTAAGAAGTTAAGGGACCAATGATTATGATTTTAACTCATAAAAAACGTGCAGCTTTGATCATTTTCGTTAACTCCGTCAGAATTCAGTCAAAATGAGTTATGTTGGAATGACTATTGCTACAATTGAGTTAAATTTGAGAAACCATTGCTACAATTTCTTATACATAACAAATCTAACAGTTGAATTGGACAAATTTGATCCTTTATCACGTTCAACATTTTTCCTGCCACATTAAAAGAAATCAAGACCTTTAAACATAATGTAATTTTATCTCTTGGTCTCACCCGACACTTTCACCCTCATCCTCACCCTCACCCTCACCCTCACCAGTCAACAATGAAGCTCAAGTCAAATGGGCATTGTGAGGAGAGTACGGAAGGGCTCTAAATTGAAGTCTTGATTTAAGCGAAGAGATCCACGGATATCTCCCACCAAAACCTACTAATCAATTAATTCGGACTTTTAAAATTTGATCAAATAACTAAATTTATTATAACTTTTAAATAGCCATGTTTGTAGCCGTTGGATCAAATTTTAAAATCCCGGATTAATTAATTGGTGAGATTTGGAGGGAGAGATCTGGAGGTGATATCTTCCCTTGATTTAATAACACATTTAAAGATGCGGGAATAATTTTAGAACATCAACAAACACTTGATCGCGCTCGTAATAATCATATACGTTTTCTTATCAGAATTTATGATTCTAGATAGTTACAACTAAAAGATTAAATTTAATAACAACATTAACAATCTAAACAACAATTTTAACAAAATATAAACCATACAAAATGTTATGGATAAAAAAAAAGAACCAAATTAGCAGATGACGCTTTATTGTATTGAAAAATAATCATGCATATGCACTTTGGTGTGAATTCAATCCTCACAATCACCCTCCCGTTTAATAATTAACAATTAACCCACTAATGTTTCCTCCTCTAAATATAGATAATATCATTTGTTAAAAAAATTAAATCATTAATGTTATCGTTTATCAAAAAATAAAAAAAACTTATAAAACCTCATAAAAAAGAAATCTTGAGTCATTATTTTCGAAAAGATATTTGGTCGTAAGAAAAAAGAAAAAAAATAAAAATGAATTAACACACACTCTCTCTCTCTCTCTTCTCTTTCTCTCTCTATCTCTGTCTCGTATCGGGCTCTAATCTATCTCAGCAGCTGCCTTCTCAAATCTTCGTCTCGCTTTCTCTCTCCTCAGTTTCTCTCTCTATCTCTTTCACTTACAATGCGCTGTTGATGAGTTTGATGTCTCACCCCAACAAACGCTCCTCAGCGATCAACCACAGCGGCACCTCCTCCTCCTCCTCTCTGAACCCTTCTTCCGCCGGCCCACCCATGAAAAAGGCCAAGTCGCAGGCGGTGGCCTGTTCCCTCGATCCCAGCAAAAATGGCCTCCACCACCATCACCACCACCACCCTCACACTCACCCGTCCCAGGACCCCGATAACGACGCCGTATTCGACCCCTCTTCCATGTCCCTCGACGAAGATCTCAAGCCCGACGACCCCTCTCCCCGAGGCATCGCCGCCAATTTATCCCGCAAAAAGGCGCAGCCCCCTCAGCCCTCTACCAAGAAGCTTGTCATCAAGCTCGTCAAAGGTACGCCTTCTCGATCCTAATACGATGTCGTATTTTGGGGCTAATTTTGATAAACTGGGTTCAGATAGTCATTTCTAGGTTTTGTAGTATTGGATAGGATCATTGATTTTGCTTTGGAGTTTGAGGACTAGGGCAATTTGCCAAATTAGGTTTTGGGTTTGGTGGTATGCAATTTGTTAAATTAGTTGGAATTGAGAGGTGGGGTTTAACTTGGATACTTCAGTTTCATGTGGGTTTTATGCAAAATTTCAACCTGTATCATTTGCAAGGCGCGAATCAAGAAACTCTTTTATGTTTTTGAATGTGTATTTGCCCTTAATTTTCTTTCCATGCTAGTACTTCTGCAAATTTAGTTTGACATTGGTGCTCGAATCTCTTGTGTGTCCCATGCAATTTGCATGCTTATGATGAAATTGTTTCGTCTGCGGTTACTGTGATTCGCTAGCTGACTTTGATGGCAAGTACTCCCTTGTCCACTTTCTGGTCAGTCATTGAACTATGGAAGTTCCAGTTCTGTTTATAGTAGTCATAATTAGGTTTCGTCATTGCTTTCCTAGTTGCTCTGTGTAGGAAGTATTTGGTGCATGAACAAAGTGAGGGTTTTGCATGACCTATAGCTTAAGTATTTCATGGAATCATTGTAGTGTCCTTGTAGTATATTATTCACAATTGAGTTTAAAGTTCCTTGGTACTTTTGACATCCCCCATTCAAACATAGGTAATGTTCTTCCTAGCATGATTGGGTTTGGACTAGAGTTTATGCTTTTTCTGCAATTCTAGTTAAGAGTGGATGTAGCAGTACACAATACTTGTTAATTTCGCAAATGTACAGTGTTTCTACTTGATATGATATCAGTTCTGGACTGCTGGTGTTTGGGCTGGTTTTCTGGTTTCATTGCAGCAAGTTCTTGTGCTGGTTTCTGCACACACAAACTCACAGACATGCTTACACTCAAACATGAAGATAGAGAGTTACTCACCAATACATGCTCATTTTGCTTTGTAAGTTGACTACATTTTGAAAAAGGTTACTGACTAGTTACATGTTCATTTTTTTCATGTCTCAATGAAGCTAAACCCACGTTACCCACGAATTTTGAAGAGGAAACATGGGCAAAGCTGAAATCAGCTATTTCTGCTATATTCTTAAAGAAACCTGATTCTTGTGACTTGGAGAAGCTTTATCAGGTAGAACAACCACATTTCTCTTTGTTCTACAGTATGAATTTTCCATGCACTAGGGTTAACAGAAAGCAAAACATGTTCTCCTCAGGCTGTTAATGATCTCTGCCTGCACAAGATGGGAGGAAGTCTTTATCAACGAATTGAGAAGGAGTGTGAAAGACACATAGCTGCAGCGCTGCAATCTTTGGTTGGCCAAAGCCCAGATTTAGTGGTTTTTTTATCACTTGTTGAGAGATGCTGGCAGGACCTTTGTGACCAGATGTTAATGATTCGCGGTATAGCCTTATATCTTGATAGGACATACGTGAAACAAACTCCAAATGTTCGTTCGTTGTGGGACATGGGGTTGCAGCTTTTCCGCAAACACCTTTCTCTGTCTCCAGAAGTTGAGCACAAAACTGTCACTGGCCTTTTAAGAATGATCGAGAAAGAAAGGTAAGTTATGTTCCACCAATCTCAATTAATGGTAGGTTGTAGGACAGATTATATAACTTTCGTGGTGGGTTGGTTTGTAAAAAAGCAGGTCCAAAAAATGATCGTAAACTTTCAAGACCATAAATTTTAAGTCCTTACTTCCCAGATTTCTCCTATTTCTAGAAGATGAGGGAGGGTTTTAGGCTGTATGGTTGGATTGGGGGTCAATTAAGTGAGGTTTTGATGGATGAATGTTCGTAGGCATATGTTGTGGGCATTTGGATCTTCTTGTTTCAAAAGGAAACTTCTCATATTGAAGTTCATTATATATAGCCAAGATTGTGCCTTTCATCATCTTACCTAGAAACTGACTTTCTGTACAATAATATGATATTTTCAATAACCTTTTCTTCCGTGATGTTGGGTCTGTGAGGGTAGACATTTGCAGCACCAAATTTTTGTCTTATTTATGGGTAGGCGATGAGTAATAATAGGATATGTGGTGTGCCATAGAGCACTTGCACCTTAAAGTAAAAAGCTCAGTGCCAGGTGTTAATTAAAACCTAAGACTTGAATGTTGATTGATTAACATAGTACAAGGATCTTTATTAATTTGTTGGGTTTGGTTTTGCAACTAGTAAATCTACAATGTTGTGGTCTTGGTTTTCCAGATTAGGTGAAGCAGTGGCTAGGACTCTGCTTAACCATCTTTTGAAGATGTTTACAGCTTTAGGAATCTACTCAGAAAGCTTTGAGAAGCCATTTCTTGAGTGTACTTCTGAATTTTATGCTGCTGAAGGCATGAAATATATGCAGCAAGCAGATGTTCCGGATTACTTGAAGCATGTGGAGGTGCATATTTCTTTCTCCATCTCTCAAGTCCTCATGAGGCCTATTTACTTCAGCAATTTTTTCTTTTCATCTCAATTTTTTGAACATAATGACTTGTTCCAATTACTTTGCTTGCACCTATCTAGCTTGTCTCTTTGTCACTATGATGACTTATGCCTACCATTGGAGATTTTTGGATAATATGTTGCAGACAAGGTTGCATGAAGAACATGAAAGATGTTTAATCTACCTGGATGCAAGTACACGAAAGCCTTTAGTTGCAACAGCGGAAAAACAGCTTTTAGATCGCCATATACCAGCCATTCTCGACAAGGTTTTTATCTTGCTATGAACTTTATTATTCTATCCTTAAGTTTTTGAATTCTACCCCTATGTATTGAATTTAGGTACTTATGGTTTCCCTTGTAGGGTTTCACATTGCTGATGGATGGGAATCGCATTGAGGACCTTCAAAGGATGCACACTCTTTTTTCCAGAGTCAATGCCCTTGAATCACTAAGGCAAGCGCTTAGCTCATACATCCGGAGGACAGGGCAGGGCATTATCATGGATGAAGAGAAAGATAAAGAAATGGTTGCTTCTCTTTTGGAATTTAAGGCTTCTCTTGACACTATATGGGAAGAAAGCTTTTTCAAGAATGAAGTATTCTGCAACACCATAAAGGATGCCTTCGAGCATTTAATTAATCTCCGACAGGTAGTCTTTTATCTAATTGACTTTTCCCATGTTTGCTTGTGTTTCTTTTCCTTCATATTACAACGGGAAATCTTCGACGTGGTTTCAAGTGATGCGACATAGGAAAGGCAGAATTTAGCAAAGAAATGATACTAGATACATGATAAGAGTTTGGATAAGTTTTTGTTATAACATTTAATAACCATCTATAGATTTATTGTCTTTCAGTTGAATGTAGCCAGTTTAATTCCATTTACATTCCCCCCTTCCCCACTTTTTCCAGTGTGTTTTGAATTCAAGTTTAATGCACTGCTCATTACAGATCTAAATGGACATGTTTGATCAAGAGTTTTTTTTTTCTCCTATTGTAGAACCGACCTGCTGAGCTGATAGCAAAGTTTTTGGACGAGAAGCTTCGTGCTGGGAATAAGGGTACATCTGAAGAGGAATTGGAGGGAATGCTTGACAAAGTCTTGGTTTTATTCAGGTTTATACAGGTAAGATTGAAGTGTAATTGTCCAAATTAATGAGTTGATTCCTGAGTTAACTAGCATTTCTTGTAAACATGTTTTCTCTTATCCATGCTTGGAAACCCTTGTTACTTAGTTGCTCATGTCTGTCTAGATACTGATTTAAGGTTTTTTTTTTTTTTTTTTTTAATCCAGGGTAAGGATGTGTTTGAAGCATTTTATAAGAAAGATCTTGCAAAAAGGCTTCTTTTGGGAAAGAGTGCTTCTATTGACGCAGAGAAGTCTATGATTTCCAAGGTATATAATGGATTTTGATTTTCTATGACTTATATTTAAATGAGATCTCTGTCACTTGATTGTACTGACCAAATTTCATCTCTGTACAGCTGAAGACCGAGTGTGGCAGTCAGTTTACAAACAAACTCGAAGGAATGTTTAAGGTATGTATATTTTCTAAGTCATATGTTTAATCGCAGTGATTAATTATTATTGCCTCCAGTATTTCATGCCAAAATTGGGGGTGGCAGAATTTGTCCTTGCTGATCTACTTTTCTTTGGATTGACGAGATGCATCAGATTAACTTTTATAGAGTGCAATTTTTAAGGCATAAAAAAGTGAGGTCAAGATTGTCTGGGTTGATTAGTTCTTAAACTTATTCCAGGCCCAACGTTGCTTATCTCTGTAGGATGTAAAATATGGAAAAGGATTTCAAACAGGCTTGTTTAACTGCTAAGTTTAATGAATTCTTGTATTAATTTAGGCAACTCCATGTTACATGCTGGATTCTGGAAGTTGGTGTAATTGACAGCATGATTAACATATTTTCTAGGCTTTACTTTTTCGCTGTTATCTTTTGGCGAGTACTCTTGCTGGATATTGTTAAATATTATAGATTTGATTAGCTGTGCAAAGCATTATTTGGATACATGAAACATGTATCTTGAAGAAATGTGATGGCCATTAATTGATCACAATCTGCGTTACCACATCAGGGGGTCTAAGTGAACCATTTTGCTCATGTAACACTATGATTAGTACTTGGGAAGGAAACTAGGGAGGATGGATTAGGGTATGTTGCAAAAGGAATGAAAAGTAGGAAGGATGGAGAGGAGTGTTTTCTTCTCTCGTGTTGTTTGGTATGCATCATAGGAGGAAAGGGTAATCGAAATGAAGGAACAATTGGATTCTCATTGTGAATGTTTTACTTTATTTGTTTTCTGTTTTTCTTGGGTTCGATTCTTGAATCACATTATTGCTAGCCCATTGTGAGGCTAAGCCCACCCCCACCCCCCAACCCTCCCCTCCCCTCCTCTTAGTGTAAATAATATCGTTTGTTCAAAAAAAAAAAAAAAAAAAAAACCATATTTATTGATGTTATGGGTTGTAGGTTTTTTTCTTTTCATTGGTGGGCAACAGGGGAAAAGTAAATATTATAGCACTGGGCTAAGGTCAACAAAGTCCATTTGTATATGAGCTCTTGTAGTTAGTTTGGGATTCATAAGCACTTTATGTATCATCTACTTTCTTCAGTTCTTCTCAAAATCATATTTACTTTATATAGGGATGGATTTGTGATTCACATGTGGCCAGAGATATATGTAAGGGTATTAAATTCTTTCATTGCATGTACATCTTTTCAGGATATTGAACTCTCAAAAGAGATAAACGAGTCCTTCAGACAATCATCCCAGGCCAGGACAAAACTCCCATCAGGGATTGAGATGAGTGTTCATGTCCTTACAACTGGGTATGCTTCAAATTATTTTGTTATTTCCTATAATAGTTGGATCTACTTTAAAACTGTTTATAAAGTTTGGTGAATTTGATTTATATGTCATATCCAACTAATTCTTCCTCATTGCATTCTGTCAAACAAGATATATACTATATTTATTTAAACGTATTAGTTTGTGCATAGACCTTATTATTAAGAATATACATTTTAGTGAGAGAACATATGGAACCTATTGCGAAGAACTTAACTTATAACCTGACTTTTATTTTTCTTACAATTTTCTCCATATCTTCTAGGAGTTCTAAGTGGTGCTTTGGTGCAGGTACTGGCCAACTTATCCTCCCATGGATGTTAGACTTCCTCATGAATTGAATGTATACCAGGTAAGTAAATGCTACTCAACAGATGCTTTCGTTACTGGCAAGGTTATTGTACTTAGTAAATCTTCTGACTCATTTTTCATTGTCCAACAGGATATCTTCAAGGAGTTTTACCTAAGCAAGTACAGTGGTAGGCGTTTAATGTGGCAAAATTCATTAGGTCACTGTGTCTTGAAAGCAGATTTTCCTAAAGGCAAAAAGGAGCTTGCAGTTTCTCTGTTTCAGGTTGGTCACTTCTAGGCCATTATGCTTATGTTTTCCAGCTTTAATTCTTTGTTATCGAGTAGAATTCTTTAAATTCTACTTGTGTAAGTGATTGAACTATATTCATTTGGTTTGCCAGACTGTTGTCTTGATGCTGTTTAATGACGCTGAGAAGCTAAGCCTTGAAGACATTAAGGATTCAACTGGCATTGAGGATAAGGAACTCAGAAGAACTCTGCAGTCCCTTGCATGTGGAAAAGTTCGTGTCCTACAAAAGGTGGGTGCTTGGATGAATTTCCAGATTCATATGCAAAATTTCTATCTGTAACATAATTGGAAATGTTGGGTCTTATCCTTACTTTTTGTCTTTTTCCTTTTTCTAATTTGTGCTATAGTTTCCCAAAGGGAGAGACGTGGATGATGGTGATACATTTACATTCAATGACACTTTCATTGCTCCTCTCTACCGCATAAAGGTAAATTTGATTTGTATGTCCATTAGCCCAAATGAACAATGGTTATCAAAAAGGTCTCAAGCTGCATATGCAGAAAACACGTCTAAATCTGAGAAGTTAGAAAAGTGAATTTGTTTATATGAAAATATTGTCCTCTCAGTTTTCTCCTGTGCTTTAAAAACCACTCAGGTTCACTGCAGGGTGACCTTATTTTGGACCACTCCCATGATGTTGCTTACATTATTTTGATGGATGCAGGTGAATGCGATCCAAATGAAGGAAACAGTGGAGGAGAACACGAGCACCACTGAAAGAGTATTCCAAGACCGCCAATATCAGGTCAACCTTTCTTTGGGTTCCAGATTTTTCCCTATTTTGCGTGCTGGTCACATCCCAATGATTGTTATCTTTTAGATTGAAAATTTTGTGTAACCCGGTGCATTGCAGGTTGATGCTGCTATTGTTCGGATAATGAAAACTAGGAAGGTGCTGAGTCACACTCTTCTGATAACAGAACTGTTCCAACAGGTAAGTAAAAATTCATTTGATTTTTTCATTCAAATCCATTCAGTTATATAAATCAGCATTTACGGGCCTGGAAATAAGGAATGAGTAAGGAAAAATATTGAGGGAAATTGTGTGGTGTTGGTGTTTGTTCTGGTGAGCAGCTTAAATTTCCGATAAAGCCGGCGGATTTGAAGAAAAGGATTGAAAGCCTGATTGACCGGGAGTATCTAGAACGGGACAAGAACAACCCTCAAATTTACAACTACCTAGCATAATAAAGGAAACCCTGCAGATTTTGAAGCTTTCTCCTCTGTAAATGACACGGGAAAGACTTCTTCCATCTTCGGGAGGGAAGACACAGGATGGTACAGTCCAGTCCAGTCCCGTCTGATTCATGTACAGCGACTTGTAGTTCTTATCTTTCTCTTAAATTTTTGTTGGCGGTCGATACTTGATTGTAAAGAATATTTAATCTTCGTTTTCGGATCTGTATTCCTGCGAAAAGAGTCGACTGCGTGAATGAATTGCGGATTTTTTCTTTGTTCTTATGAAATAGGGTAATATGTAACAAAGGAAAAAAAAAAGAAGAATATCTTGACACTCCTGGTAGTTTCGTTTCTTCTCTGTTCGAGTGTTGTATGTGTGACAAACGCGTCTTTTGGCACATGTTTCCTTTCCAACAATCGCATTTTTCACTCCGTTTTTACTCGGTTTTGTGAATTTCAATTTTCAACCAAAAATCTTTTGTAGAATTTTCGCTGCACCATAAGCTTCCCAAAAACTCGTGCCTTGAATGTCAAGGCGACGAAAATCTGCTTCCGGTTGTATCGGTTTATACAACAATGTGACAAGGATAGTTACTCACCATCGATATCGACGGCGAATCCTTTACTCGGATTTGCACATTCCCTTAAACAATCACGATTCATACAACCGATTTTACTTAGTGAAATAAAGCATGATTGTTGTCGATAAATAACCGCGATCCCCGGAGTTATTGTACTAATTTAGCCTTGAGAATTGATCTTTGCTTGAAGACCAGTCCCACCGACGGAGGGCATAAAAGCACATTTCTCATTGTAATTACATTTCATACAAAATTAGACAATTACATCGATTTTCCTCTATTTTAATTTTAACCAAAATAATAAATAATAATAAAATACAAAAGAAAAATTGAAAGCAACAATGTAATTGTATGATGGGAAAAGGAAAAGGAAGCCGATCAGACGGCCCTGATGGCATCGGAATGAGAAGAAGCTGCGATGGCAGCGGCGCTTTTGGGATCCTCCGCCTCGAGATCCGCGGCCGTGTTGTTGAGGGCGGGAGGGTTGAGAGGAGCGCTGATGTCGGCGGAAACGCTGCCGTCGTCGTCGGGATCGTAGTCGGGATTGAGGCTGCGATCGATGGCTTGGCGGCCCTGTTCGAGGCAAGGTTTGCAGGCAATCTCGATGGCGATCCAACCGAGAACCACACCCACTATCGCAATCACTGAGGCCGTTATTGCCCCCATTTTCTTCTTCTCCTTTCCTCTCTGCGGTTCTGCTTCGTCGATTCTCTTCACTCTCGATGCTCAACTGACAACGGTGTGGTTTTCTTAAACCTTGCGCCAACGAAGAGTGCACTTGATAATGCCATCTGATTGGGCTATATTCACCACCACCCAACCCTCATCAAAGCCCACTTATTGGCCCATTGTTTATTAAACAAAAGATATTTTTATCATTTTGATTCTTATTTAACATAATTTTTTACGGAATGATCAAAATGATTGATAGTAAACAAAATCAGGTACAACTCTTATCGATTTCAAATCTCAAGAACCAAACGAAAAGTTATGACAATCTCAGAAATCATTTTAGCTAAAAAAATAGTAAACTACAATGAACAACTAAGAAGCCCAATACATGCCAGTACACCGTACACGGTAAAAATTTAGGAAAGCAAGCAACCATTTACAGTTTACTAATTTCGAGAACGTTGAGGTACCATTGACACTTCGCTTTCAGTAACAATCATAGGCACTTTGTTTCACATAACCCCACATAATGCATCCAGTTTTCTGAGATTCTAAAGTACGTCAATGTATGTCTGCTTAATTTAACGATCGGGTGTGCACTAAATTTCTTTAGAGAATTTAACTGGTGAAGCAAAGTCACTTATAACGCAATATATACTAAACATTGATGTACAGTAGGAGTCAAGCTTCTTCTGCTTTTATGCTTTTTGGTAAATAGCTCACATTCACAAAACTCACATATCCCTCGTTTCATACCCCCCCCCCCCCCGCTCTCTCTCATCACATGGGTAGTCATGTGATGAGAGAGAATGAGAGCGGTATGAAACAAGGGATATGGGAGTTTCTCCCCTCACAAGACTCTTCAACTCCAAGCTGTATGTAAACTGGTAGCACCAGCTGTTGCCTCATCCTCTCTGTTGTGGTGTCCTTTTCAACCCCAAATCCAGCTCTTCTCAACCACAAATACCACAAATGCTCCATAACTCCCAATTATTGAACAATCCTGGAACTCAATTAAGGCCATGGCCCTCCAACAGTTTGGTTCCAGCCTTCCAGGACAGCTATACCTACCTTCACCCTTTTCTTTGAAGCTCACACAACTTTGTGATCAATCCAGATGTCGATCTCCATAACTGCAAAGCGCTGAAAAATCTGATGCAGCGCCCTATCACGAAAGCAACTTGTCCAAGGGTTTACTAAAATCACGAACGAAAACACTATGCACATTGTAAACCAAAGAAAATCTTGGAGGATTACGTAAACCTAGCATCTACTCCATTTGGAATATGATTATGCAGTCATTTGTTCAAACGACACCCAATAAGGAGCAAAGGTAGCTAGCTCGACTGAATCATATGTCACATAGTGGCCGAATAGAGAAAAGCCTCGAGAATAAGATCTTAGGCATACATCAGAGGAAAAACTACTAAGGAAAATAGAGATATTATGCAGGAGGGTAAGATACATCAATACTAAGCTAACACTTTGTAAAAGAACAATGGTTCACACTTACCCACTTGATGCATTGCCGACCTCATTCTTACGATGCTTGAAGTTCATTGCCTTGGTTTTGATTAGAATTCTCAAAATCGAAATATCAAACTGTCACTAAATAGGCACTTACTGAAAACAAGGTTACGGAATACAGCACGAACCAGTTAATAGAGGAAGTTGATACAAGAGTAACTACTGGTTTCGGTACTGAATAAACTAGTTTCTCTGTTGCAAAGATATATAGTATTCAACAGTGCCAAATATATGTCTGAAAAAAATAGTGCCAAATATAAAGTTCATCCGAAAACATGGGGAAAATATCTGGGGTATCCAAGCAAGAGTACAACAGTATACGCAACAAACAATGAGAAATCAAGGTAAGAAAGGAAGAGAAAACAAAAGATTAACAAGCATATAAACAGAGGAAAAACAACCATATACTTGAATACATTCCAATAACACAAAAGCCATTTTACACACATCCATTCGCTTTTTACAGCTTAGGTATTTTATATAACCAGAACTTATTCAAGGACATACAAAGTGGCAGAACATGATGAAAGAGATTGACAAGCTAAGCAAACAGGACCTGTGAACTTGAGGGCGTTAAGTCAGAGAAACAATGCGGCGCATCAACCACATTCCATCGAACACCAAAGCTCCACTTCTTCTCGCAAGTTCCTTTATGGCTAACCCTTGAGATTTGACCCACAGCAACATGAAGGTTCCTACCCACAACATATATCATGCAATCACATGCATTAACAGCAAAGGGTTTACAGATCTGCTCTGGCAAAGGGGGTCCTTCTATTGGTTCCCAAGAATCAGCATCCGCATCATAAACCTTAAGCTTCATCCTTTCAAGCTCCGAGACCACAAACAAATGGCCATAAATCACCACACTTGAACCTGTCCAGCCTTCTCTCAGACCAACAGCCATGCTTTCCCAATTATTGGCTCTCGGGTCATAAACCTGACCCCTGGGAGAGACAAAGAAAGGCCACAACCAGCCTTCTGTAACAAGAAGCTTTCCATTGAGAACTGCTGCATCATAAGAGGCCATATTTGCTCCCATGCTAGCTATGGGATGCCAACTCCCTTTAACAGGATCCAAAACCTCAGCTGAGTCAAGCTCAAAAAGATCTGAACTGTTTCCTCCAGCCACATAAATCTTCCCATCAATAACTCCACTTGCAAAAAAAGACCTAGCACTTATCATCTGATTTATTACAGTCCACCGATTCCTCTGAACTTCGTATTTCAGGACCAAGTCAAGCGGACAGTCCACATCAGAGACCATACCACCGCAAATAAAGAGAGTTCCTTCACGGGGCATCGAAACACATCTGAAACCATGGGGAAAAACCTTGTCTCTGCAGGGCATGGGAGGGATAGTGTGCCAAGAGAAATTAGTGAGATCAAGAACCTGCCACTGAATCCTTCCAGTGCACTTGTGAAAGGCAAAGACAAAAAGCCAAGGGTCTTTGAAGCCTAATTCTTTTCTTCGAGTGAAAAACCGCTCTTTACTACCAAACAATAGATGCCAACGCTTGCAGACAGCTTTGCTTGCTGTGTGGCTTTCGACTGGAACCCGAAGGAGACAGTTAAGTGCAACATCATCAGGAAGGCCAGGAATGAGGGGGTTTTCCTCAAGAGATAACTCTAATTCCGGGGAAGGATTCAACAACGAAGACTGGATAACCGCTAACCTAAACTTCGGGGATAATGCAATTTGAGAATCCCCTAGCTTGTGTACCGGCGCCTGTTGGGAGGACAATCTAACCCGTTGCATATTTCCCCGTTTGAGCAAAATATACCAAAACCCTTACTTTACATGCAACTTAGTTCCTATATTTCGTCTCCGATAATCTTACTAAGAAAAGTACTTATCTTTCACAGATTTTGTGCAAATAAAGCAATCCCACTATCCAAATTTACACAAAATTACAGCAGCAAATTATTTTACATGATCATAATCTAAACATCCAAAGTTAACTCACATATATGAACAAATCATAACTTTGTTCTTTCTATACACACAATCACCACTATCTCCAATTAAAACACCAAATTCAAAACCAAAAGCTATGAAATTTGATCCCAAGATGAAAAAACAGAAAACACCCAAAATTCACACTACCTGATAAACCAAAAATACCTCAAAAAGCAGCTCAAAATCCAATCTTTTGTCCTTTAGCACAAAAAATCCAACCGCCGAAAAAAACCAGTTCGGAAAAATCACAAAGAATCGAACTTTTTGTTACCTTTTCAGCTTCAACATCCATCAAACACTAAACCCAGAAGAACACAAACAAGCTGTACAACTTATGAACAGAAGCAGCGTAGGAGAGATAAAGAACGAAGAGAGAGAAAGTGGCAAGAAGAACAATAACTTGCAACCAGAAAAGGGTTGAAAGATTGTTATATAAAGATGGTGACTTGATGAGATTTAGAGAGGTCTGCTTTTTGCATTTGCATCCAAATAGGAAGAGCAGGTGGTGACCCATCAGCCCACTCTTCCTCCATAAACTAAGATTATTTATTATGTGGCAAACATGGTTCTTTGACGCTAGATTAAGGAATAACCACGCGCCCAATGACCGAGTAAAAATACACATGGGAGAAAAGACGGGGGAAATGTTTTGGTAGAAGTTGGAGAGTGAATTGCACGCTCCTTGATGAAAGTGGAAGAGGTTGTACACTCTTACACAGAAATATTGAAAAGGAGATTTGACTATAGAATAAGATAAATACTAACCTGTTACCCAAAAAAAAAAAAGATAAATGATAACCCTTTGCTGATGCGTTTATTGGAGTACGATTCTCTCCGCTATGTTTTTTTAGATCCATTTTTATTTAAACGATTACAATTAAACCAAATCAACATTTTTCATTGACGTCTTTATAAGAGAAACAAAGAAGAAAGTGAGATAGAAGTTTAAAGGAGGAGATTTAGAGATGAGAGAATCCTAATCTACGTTTGTTTTAGCTCCATAGCTCCTAGTGTTGTTTTTAATTGATAATTTAAGTTCAATTCTAGCAGCTGGGTGGTTTACCGAAATATTCATTTTTATTCTTCACACATTTTTTTTGTTAATTTTGTCATTCGGTCTCTCTCAATTTATTTGATTGAACGGCCAAAAATTAATAAAAATATAAAAAGTAAAAAGAGATGTGTAGTTAGCACCACTCTTATTTGAACTCTACTTATTTTCGTAGTTATCTCATTATTTACTTTTATTCAAACATTTGACGTAACATAATCTTAACGCATTACTGATCGTACAGTCTTAAAAGCTTGAATATTTCATTTTCGATTTTTTGTATAAGATATAAATATCGTTACCTCTTGCACGTTAACACAAATTTTCGAATAAAGATCAGAATCAAAGTTATTATTTCATGCAAAAATAGAATAAGTTCTCAACTCTCTATCATGTAAATTCCCATATGATATTCTCCTTTTCTAAGAAGAAAAGAATTTTGGTGTGATTAAACCTTGGAGTTGGAGGTACCACAATGCTAAAGGAGAAAGATACCATTATCCTCCTTTAACAAAAAGGGAAGAAAGAGGATGTCTCATTAACCAAAAAAGAAAGAGACAGAAAAGTGGTGTTTACATCCATTTGCTATGATAAGGTTCTACTTCGTCATGCATTACAACGATCTGAACTGTTTATATTTTAGTATATCTTGCATAGATCATACTTACGAAAAAAATTAGATAAATCCAAAATCACTGGACATTCATTTATAATGAAAAAAAAAAAAAGATGAATATGATTCTACAAAGAAACATGAAAGAGATTGTTTGGATCATTAAAATACATTACGAAATGAACCCTACAAAAACGCATATCAAAAGCGTGTGTTCTCAAGTCCTAACCCCATAAATAAAAGGCTACAAATATCAAATATGTTGGTGAGGAATAAACTTAGAGATACGTTTTTTCTTTACTCTTTTAGAGATGATACTGATAACGAAAGAAATACAAGTGGGAATGAAACCGAATCCACACAAATCGTGCTTGCTCACAACACCTACCACCTACCACCTACCACCCCAAAACTGCAATTTTAATTTTTATTAGGGAAAACTGTGTCATTTTACTCAAAAATCCCTTTATACCAAGTTTGCAGACAATTTCAAAGAAAAATACAAATTGGGTTTGTCTGCTGAATTTAGGAAGATAACAGTGAAAGATAGAGACCGTCACCAAACCAAACCACATTGTTAATAATCTGGTTTTGGTCAGAAAAGAACAATTAACTATCATAGCAACCGGTCTTATTAGCGAGAAAAAACTTGGCTTCATAGGTTCAAACACTCACGTTTTATGTCTCTCTCATCACCTAACATGTCATGCGAAGATAGATATAGAGAGCATAATTTACCAATTCTCACCGTACTCAGCCGGATAGGATAAATTTCCAATAAGAAGCTATAGCTTCTCTTGACAGATGACTGCAACTGCTCATTAACATCCTTGATCATGATCTGCAATCTGCACATAAACAGAACAACGTCCAATCGACCAAGAAAGAAAAAGAAAGCAGCAGTAAGTTTCCTGCAATGACTCCATAAAAATAATGCAACGAAGGTCTAAACACGATTCTCTAAGGGGAAATAAAAAACAGCCCTAAGATGCTTAGCGTGGTCACTTTAGACTCCCAAATCAGTGTTGTAGCTCCATTTGCCATCCCATCTGCCACTGCATTCTTCTCTCTATAGACATGCAGTAATGTACAGTGTTCAAATTGCTGCATAAAAAATCTGCACTTCAAAAGGGGCGACGGTGGATAACATTACCTTGTTTCATCAATTTTACAATAATAGCGAAGTCCGTCTGAAATCTGAATACATCTTTAGTGCTTTCTTCTAAATTGCAAACTGCAAGCTAAACTGTAATCCCCAGATTTCTACTTCAATATCCCCTGCCAAGATTGGTTTAAATAACTTTCCCTGCTCTAATTCCGCCAGATGCCATTCTCCTCGGCCCATCAACATTCATATTCTGCCATTCCATTTCAGGAGGCTCCCAAGCAAGAAAGACCTGTACTTCCAGTCGGTTTTCGAGAATAGGGGAACTGGCGTCCAGCCAACCTCCCACAGATACCAACATGTGAAATCAACAGGCTACTCCTTTCAAGATTATCACATTACAGGTGTTTTTCTTTAAGGATTAGCCAGCATTCAGGCCATATAATCCGATAAAGGGAGTAACGAGCTGGTTTGGCACTCTGATGTCTCCCAAATGCTTTGAGCTCTGCTGCAATCTCTCTCAATATATGAAATATAGATTCAACGCGTCAATGCCGTAATTGGCATACAGCAATTTTCCAACAAAAGCTCCAGCAAGAGCCAGGCCGTTTGCCGCCTTCAAAGAAGAGGCCATATGCAGACACTAAAGTGAACATTTCAAGCGTGTCCCCCATAGATGTGTATTACTGACTGATCCAATTACACCACCAGGATCACAGGTAATAATCGCACCAATTTCTCTGCGCATACAACTGCAAAATGTTTAAGAATAAAAAATAACAAGTAGTTCTGAGAGTGCAAGGACCATATGTCAGTTACCGACAAGGTACTTTTCTCTACTGTGCATCCCTATTGAATAACAGAAATAAATTTGTTGCGACAACTTTGTTGCTTACTAATCATGTAAGGTAAATCAGACAATTATATGCATTGTAAAGATAGAACAGAAAGAGGGACACCAAGACTTGAAAACCTTATCATATTCAGGATAATAATGTATAAGACAACAATAATCCAAGATGCTCTTAAGACGTAAACAAGTTTAAGTGAATTGGTAACTCCACCAAACTGAAGGTGCAGACTATATATAAATAGTAGTAAAGTAAAGAGGCACACCACAATAACCATATCAGTCTATTTTCCTAACGCAATACATTTACTTCTAGGATGAAAAAGAAACAGAAAGACAACCAGATGTGCAGATATAGAATCAGAAAAGTATGAAGTCATAAATGAAAAAATAAAAATAAAAAAAAGATTTCTTTTCATTTTTAGAGAGAGAGAGAGAGAGAGAGAGAGAGAGAGAGAGAGAGAGAGAGAGAGAGAGAGAGCTAATGTCCCTTTATCAAACCCATATCTATTTATAATATTCACTGCTTACAAACACATTGCATAGATAAAGCTACAAATTAGAGACCGGTCTAGACTTATTTGGCCCTCCTCTTTCGCATAAAAGTTATTTGTGACCCATAAAAAGGAGTTTCATCTCTAGAAAGCTCTTTGAAGGCTTATCTGGTCCATGCTAGAAAGCTCTTTGAAGGCTTATCTGGTCCATGCTAGCTCAGAGTTTTGTAATATAGCTGATACAAAGCTACAGATGTAGAGAGAGATCAAGATTTGTTTGGTTTTCCTCCTTCACATTCGAAGCTATTCCTGATCCTGAAAAGCAGTTCTCTGAATCTTTAAAAAGAAGAAGCTCTCTCTTTGGAGGCTTATCGCTTTCCATTGACGGTGCATTCATGATCTCAGCATTTCCACCTCCTTCACCAAAGCAGTGTCTTTTACCTCCTATAGAGTTTAATGCAGTTTGTGTCTTGTACAGGCCAATTTCACCTTGGCGTGAAGATTGACTGAGATGTGGAGGCTTATCTGTTTCCATTGACAGCTCAGAGTTGATCTTAGGCCCTTTTAGTGCATGCATCATCTCAGCACTTCCTCTGGCTTCATGTAAGGAGCACCGCTTCCTTTTCTTAGAGGTTAAGACAGTCTCTGTCTTACACTGACCGATTTCGCCTTGGCCAGAAGATTGACTGGGATGTGGAGGCAAGGAACCACCAGTACTAGGTTCCTTGAAGCCAGCTGACTGATTTGAGCGGAGATCTGAATCAAGATCAGTTACAGCTTTCACATGATATGAAATTATACCATCAATGTGAGCCTGAAGGTATGGCATACCATCCATAAAAGATTGAAATTGATCATTATTAAGCTCACAAACACCATTTATGACAAAAGAGAATGATGGGCCGGAAGGGATACCAGTTGGTAATGCGGTACAACAGGATGCAGCCATAAAGGATAAAGGTTTAGAATCTGGGATTTTGGCATGACCACTGCTAGATGAAAATTTTGGAGGCATGGCGCTCGTATTGTTCTCATAGGACTTGCTCACAAACCTCACATTCACCTGGCTATTTTGATTGGAGTAGAATCTCTTGGAGAAATTCAAAGGAGAGGTTAACTTACCAATGAGATTACTTGGATTGCTCTCAGCAACTCCAGAAAAAATTTCAGGATGGAGCATGCTGAAAGGATGAGCATTGTGAGTCGTAATTTCTGAGTTGCTGAAATGGCTAGCATACCTCTGGCTCCTCTTTGCGTTGATCTCTTCCTTATGAACCTTAAGATGACCCCCTAGAGCCTGGCGATTTTGTAACACCCTTTTGCAATAGAAGCAGTGGACGCCCACATGTTTCTCTGCCTTTTCTTTCTTAGGGGTTAAACGGAAATTCATTGTTGAAGTGAAAACGGCAACCCTTAACAGGGCCTTTGAGAAGAAGAAGAAGAAGAAGAAGAAGAAGATAGAAGTATAAGCAAAAACAATGAAGCGGTGAGGAAGAAGCCTTGCTTCTTTTCTCTGTTATATCAGTGTGTGGGGATGCTACAAAACCTATTGATAAAGGAGATATTTGGAAAATGACAAATCCTCATAAAACTCATTTAAGAATAGAAGACACGTTCCACAAATAAGATATAAAAAAGTTGCCACGTACAGCTCATGCATTGGAAACATTAAATCAATCCTATCGGCATGAATGTATATAAAGGAGAGCCATTAATACCCAACAAACCAACAACCAAGCGTAATCCCACTAAGTAGTGTTAGCTGTATCAATTCGAGAATGTTATTGCGCTCGATTTTGCACCATGGCTTCCCTTAGCTCCAAGTATTCCATATCATTTCTTAAAGTCTATTTCCAAGTCTTCCTAGGTCTTACCACCTCTTTTACCCTGAGCTTCCGTCTCATAGTCGCATCTTCTAACCAAAGCATCTATAGGTCTTCGGTTCAAGTGTCCAAACCACCGATTTTCTCTCATCTTATCTTCAATTGCGGTCACTCCTACTTTACCTCAGATATCATCGTTCTTAATCCTATGTTTCTTGCGTGCCTACACATCCATATGCATTCTCATCTGCACTACACTTACCTTTTTGCATGTATTGATTTTAGACCGCCCAACACTCCATGTCATAAAGCATTGCTGGCCTTATTACCGTCCTGTAAAAATTTTCCTAGAGCTTTAGCAGCATATGACGATCACACAACAAACTCGATGCACTCTTCCACTTCATCCATCCAACTTGTATTCTATGGTTAAGATCTCTATCTAATTCTTTATTCTTTTGCAAGATAGATCCAAGATGATAAATCATCCGCTCTAATGCATAAGGAAAATAAAATTACATGAGTAGTGAACTCGGTGCAGAACAAATGTCATAGACCTTGTTATACATAGGGTAATAATTGCAGCTCTATGACAGTTATTCTGCGACATGTTTGCTGCTCATGTAATTTTTTATTTTTTTTATTTTTATTTTTTTTTGAACAAATCAATTTATTTTTCTTAAGCATTAATGACTCTTCTTCATGCAGATGTTCATAAAGAAAACTAAAAAAAAAATTAGCAAGACAACTGCAAATTGCAACCCCCCTGCTATGGAAACTCATAAAGCTAACTGATAGCAGCTTTCCAATTAAGCCAAATAACTGAAAATGACAAATCCTTAAAATCTGTAGGTCGCAATAAAGACCATACTCTTGTAAAAAAAATTTAAAAACCCGTAAATTAAAATTAAAAACTACACATACCTTTGCTTCACCAGTTGATCTAGAGAAGCCATAAAGCCCCTTTTTACACGCCATTCTTCACTGCTGGAGTATTAAGCCAAAATAACATCATTTTCACATGAATGGTAAGCATCATACCCCTTTTCTGCACTGCTCCTTTAGAGGGTAAGAATATACGACATACAAAGGATGTCAAACTTACTCCAAACCATAACAAGCCCAAGCAGTTGGGTTTTATGTAGTTCTCTTCAACATCATTCAAAATGCTAAGCTTGAACCATTTTGGGTTAGACTCAACTTGTTTTCAGTAGTCTTTTCATAACCATTCGAATTTTCAAATGGTTTCATGTAATATACTTGAAATCTTTTCCAGCAGGCTCAGAAGGCTTCAAGTAAATTACTTCAAAACTTTTTGTTTCAGCTACATTACTTGAAGTTATGTCAAGCTAGTTTCAAAGCTTAATAAAAAGTGTCAATGAAAACATGAAAAGTTTACAACATTAGAAAAGATGAAAATGCATTGTCTCTAGATAATAATTTACTACAGTTTAGGGCTATCCACGCCCCAGTTCTAGGCAGCAAACTCACTTTCGGAATTAAGATGAAGAGTAGTAGGGTTCTTGCAAGTTTTACGGTAATGACCAGTTGAGCCACATTTTCCACAATTCCGTGTAGACTGCTCTTCTCCACGAGACATTTTTTTGGGTTGAGACGGAGTTCTTTCCTTCTTGCACCTTTCACTTGACCTCTGTTTAGAAGAAAGTTCTGGTGATGATACCCCAATATCTTTCAATGCACAATCCAAAACCCTCTTAGCTGTCGAATAACTTATATTCACTCCAAGATCTTTCTGCACATCCTCAATGATATTTTTCGGTTTGCATTGGCACAAAACACCCTTGTATTTCGACTTTACAAACTCACCAATGAGCAAGCTGCTTGCTTGTCGGTGACTGCCATTTTTTGCATCTAATGAACTGAGATTTTTAGCATCTGATGAACAAGAGTGGCGACTATCATATTTTGTTATCATGAAATAATCAGAGTTTGGCGCCTTGGTTGCATGGACTTTCCATGTGCAGTTGTCGTTCACACATTCAACAGCAAATCTCTTTCTCGTGGACCTCTTAACTTTGAACTCAAAACTTCTTTTAATTGCAGCAAGGGCTAACATCTTCTGTAAATCCTTTTTGCTCTTGTACACTGAACCTAGTTCCATATCTCCCCCTGCTTTCAACCCCGAATTCAGCATCCTATTAACCATTTCTTCTGTGAGTTTACGCCAAGACCGTGCTCGAGGTAGAGATTTAGGAGGATTGAGATGATGATCACAAAATTGCATATTTTCATGATACATATTATCAAATCGTCCGCTGTCATGAGGCAAATCATCAAATTGCAAGTTTGGCTGAGGCACCTCAGAAAGTTGCAGGTTGTTTTGTTCCACATCAACTTCTATATTATCATGCTCCTTATCATTTTCGAAATCATCATGGATCAATCCATCAACACAATCCGAATTTGCTTGAGTCCCTGAACTGAAGTCCATTGGCATTCGACTGGAAATGAAGTCAAAGGAATTTTGTTCTTCATGTTGAGTGTGGGGATCTAATGAATGAGATTTTGTAGTATGAGTTGCAAGGCCAATTGGAGCTTGTTGATTACTTCCACTTCCAGAAGCTAATACCCTGCGTTCAAGAGTAATGCACAATGGAATTTTCCAGTCCCGTGCAACACTCTCACAAATAAATGCGGCCACGTCGTTATCATCTACTACTTCTGCAGGATACGGATGAGACTTTCCACTATATACAGCTTTCATTATAATTCCATATTCATTTGGGTCGACCTTCATGAGACCATACAGCCTATCTCGAAGCTCCTCATAAGTAAGTTTTTCAGAAACAACTAATGCCTTAGTTTTGCCACCCTTATATAAGGAATTCACCCACTTCCCATCATACTTGATCAAAATTGTCAAATTAGTCATTTTCCTGAAAGTAAACAATCTTTAACAATCATATAAAAGTAATACTTAACAAAACAATTTCAAAACAAATTTTTCAGAACTACGTGCTCGAGATGGCTTCTACATTCTAGTAGGTACTCAAGGGGGCATCTAACAACACTCCATAAGCAGTTCAACAATTCTATGATTTGATTGGACAGTTAAGTGATTAAAAGGCTCTCTGTACCAATCTGAACCAGGATCAGCCTAGTCAGCAGCCTTACAAAACCAGTACAATGCGAGTATCGAAATACAAATACAGAACTCATTTAGTCTATACAGTAATAAGTTTGTAAATGAATAAGTTGTTAACTGGGATTAAAATGTTGTACACAAATAAATACACAATATCAATCCAAAAGGGCACAAAAGAATGCAACTTATTAGAGAACTTATGTTCAACAATCTACCGATAACGGCCTACCAGCTCTTAGATGTGCAAAAACAAAGAGAGAATTGTCATTGGCTACAACTGGGTAAGTTCTTCCATCAGGGGCTACCTTTTGCAAACAAAGATGATGCTTTTGAAACAACGTAGCTTGTGATTTCTACGTCATAAACCCTAAATCCTAACTGAATCTACAGCATAGCGTTTCATTTGTTTTGGTGCAGAAAGGGGGCAAAATCGCTAAATCAATTGCATAATTTAATCCAACAAAATCAAAATTTAACATCAATAAAGAATATGAGTTTTACCAACGGCGAAAGCTACAGAGTGTTGCTGACGATGGGGCGGTGGCGCCCGCGGCGGAGCCGACGGAGTCGTTTGGAGAGCTTTAGGTATGGAGCAGGCTGTCGTACGACGGGCGTCGAGCAAGGCGCCAAGGCGTGGTGGATTTTAGATAAGTAACCTGGAAATGGATATTGAACCTCGTGGGTATCTGTTTTGGGTCTTGGGCCTGGCCATGAATGAAATTGGATCACAAATTCTTTCAAGGCCCATTTATGAAAGCCTAAAGAATTAATCGACACCACAAATTCTTTGAAGGCCCATTTATAAATGCCTATAGAATTACCCAACACACCTCTCTCTAGAAAGCTTACTAGTACTGTCCCATTAGTTATGGGGGTGTGATATCCACACACCCCATTTTACTTCTCACACACCTTTTAATTTTCAACCGTCGGATCAGATGAATTGAGGAAAATCAATGGACCGAAATAATTGGAGAAATTTTTATCCTCGCGACGTATTTTCTATGTTACTGGAATACAGCCTGGTACACCACATCATAAAATAATTGGAGAAATTTTTATTTTCAAGTATTCTTCCAATGTGATGTATCGGACTGGGTCCCGAGTACATTGAAAAATCTCCCCCTCCTCACCAATAGTCTAATCCTAGTGGCTTAGATTGTACAAATAAATACTTGAGAAAAAGTACTCTTATTTGTGAAATGATGTCTCAAAGTTGGATTGATTTGAAGAAAATAAGTGATTGACTTTCACGCAGAAAGAGAAAACGAGGGTGAAAAATCGCCTATTAGGAATGATAGTTCCACCATGGCCCCTTTTGTGTCAAATCACCAAAACATGAACCATACAAACACAACCCCAAATGTAGAGTTGGCCGTCTAATAATAATTAGCATATTTTGTTAGTGTAGGGTTGAAAGAATACTTGAATTTAGGACTCTGAAGGACAAGGATTTTGGGTGGAGGACCAATTGCTGTTTTAGGTGGTTGAGAGTGGCTCCAGGTTTGTCCAATTGGGTAGGCCATTGGAAACACAACTTGATTCTTTGTTTGTTTGTTTCACTTACTCCAAGACCAAACTAGGCCCCAAGTGAGGCTATTGCACTCCTTGAGCTCAGTCTTGTCAGCCCACCATCGTTGTCGAGTGCTCTCATAATATCGTGATCAATTCAATGTGATACATATGTGTTACCTTTATAATTAATTAATAATTATTAGCAATTGTACACGCGTTATACATGTGCTTATGAAAATTTTAAAAATGAAATTTACAAAGAGAGAAAATATAAATGACCGTTAAAACTTTTTTATGACGACCTTTAAGTGATTTTTAGTGCTAAAGAGATTATTTATATATTTTGCGACTATTTTTGAATAACTATTTCGCCACTAAAAATTTATTTTATTATGGAGTAAAACGTGTAGGAGAAAATGGGGTAACTGATATGGTAACTTTTCTTTAATTTTGTTGATAGGGTTAATTTGATCGTTTTACACTATTTTAATCGACGAAGAAGATTTTGTTAATAGGTAGTTTAAGTGTTGGTTCTTCATAATTAACTTAATATTATGGCAATCATTTACCAAGTTTTTGTGTGTCTAGGCATCAAAATCTGGTCGAAATGATTTGAGAAGTGATCTGAGACCACACTCTGTGGATATTTATATATTTGCACCAAATCATATTTACAACTAATTCAAAACGTCCCTTCAAACTAGTGATGATAAATACGAGCACGCGGTTTTGTCAACCCCATATTTGTCCTTCTTTCCGACTCAAAAATACGCCAAATATACGTTACGATAAAGACAAGTTCTATTAATTATGTACACTTTATTAATATCTAAATTTGGATTCGGTACAACTGAACTAGCTTTATGCTAAACTCTATAACATCTCCTCTAAATAATTGTTCATAAGTTGACGCATTTTGTCAAATCTGCCAAGTGGTCACTTGCTAAATGGAAGTCAATTTCACCTTATATGATTTGCCCTTTATTGCTTCGAGTCCTGAATCGGTCGATCTACTATCCTATACCTCCAAGTCCTAACCCTGAATTCCAAGGCAAATGCAATTCATGCACGACTCACTTTTAGCAGCAACTTCTCCTAATATTAATTAGATATAATATATACCGCTTGCATGCAGATTATACAACATATTCGGCATGCAAAGCCCTAGAAGAACCAGATCGAATTCCCTTCTTAGCTAGGGATCCAGTTCTCTGGCAATCTATACTTTGGCATTAGGGTTTAGCTAGGGTCATTGCAATGGAGACCATTGGCACAATTTATCCACTGTTTTAGGGTTTTGGGTTTCAACGAATCAATTACATAATGCAATTCATGATCATGATCGTATCAAATCGTGCTTCTGTAAAATATAGTAATAAGTAAATGATTTGGCAAAGTACGTACGTAACTGTAATTTCCAAAAAAAAAAAGGGGAAGAAATTTCCATCATTTTTGTAAAGGATAAAGAATTTCTTTGTCGAAAGTAGTTGCAAGAATTGAAGTTTCTACAAGTGGAGAGAGGACTATTGATCTCAATGATCAACTAGATGTGAGTCTGGTGACAACACGACCAAGGAAAATAATTTTCACATATTTTCTATCTCTCTTTGCACATTCGCGTTTAATTATGGTCTTTATATCAAATAAAATTAAAAAAGAAATAAAGAGATAATTATAGACAAAATGTGTCAAAAAGAAAAACAAAATAAAGGTGCAAAAATCATTTTCCTTTTGCAAGTGGAAAGAGGACTATCAATCTCATTAATCAGCTAGAGTGGTGACAGCATGACAAGTGACATGGGTCTTTATATAGGATTATATATGTGGCATTAATGTGGCTGCCCTGGCCTAGCTAGGCAGCCTGTTGGGTGTGTGGTTTGTCACTGTTTTTGCCAGTTATATGCTGCAGCCACTTAAGATGTTGATGTGGGATTTCCTTGACGTTTATACGCCCCAACTTGGTTGCTCCAGAATGCTCGGATCCAATTGGAAATATATACAATCACCAACACTCCTTGTCCATTCAGCTTGGCTACACAAGCAAGTTATGGTCTCACTCTTCTGGTGAAAATTTTCTGCCAACTACTTGCATATATACGATCCAAAACAAACATGCATGCCACATTCTATTGTTCAAAAATATTGAGTGGTTCAAATTCACATACTGACGATATAACGCATTTATCCGATAATATAAGTCTGCCGACAAGAGATATTACCCACACATGTATATAAATTAACTGAAAATATGACTTTAACCCCTCAAACTCAATTTCTTTCATATAAAACCCGACATAAATTTTTTACTCGAATAAAACCCAATGACAAGACTTCACATAAGCAAATTCATTAATTATGTTTGACTTTACACATTTAAAATTTTTCAAATGCCTAAAATACCCCTTTTTGCATGTTTAATGTGCACAATTAAACATATGTAGATTTTAAGGAGGATTAATGATTTTACAAAAAAAAAAAAAAAAAAAAAAGGTACTTCTAAATGCATTGCATGTTATTTGAGAATTCAAGATTTCCATGTTTTGTAATTAATTTGGTTGATTCATGTTTCTCTCACTCCATAAAATTTGCTTCTAATTTGATATAGGAATTAATTTGGCAAGTTTTCTTAATCTTAACAACATTTTTCAATTTAAATATATACATTTTTTAGTGAAATAGTCTATCTTTTAAAATATTTATCAATAAAATAATGTACCTATTGTTCAAATTTTAGGACAAAAATTTACCTATTCTTATTTAACAATAATGTATCCACAATGTTATTTTTGTATGAATATAATTTACCTACTTTTTTATTTTATATGAAACTAATTTACCTACTGTGACAATAATGTATCTACAATACTACATAAAAGATTTACCTTTTTTAACAACAATAGTGTATCTACAATTTTGTTTTCGTATGAATATAATTTACCTACAATTTAACTTTTCAAAAAATGTATCTTCTATTTTATGTTTTACTATCATATGTATGTTTATGTGTTCGCAAAAAAATTTATCTAAAGTTATATAGTTAAGAGATATTGTAATGCATTATATTAATCCATTATTAGACTGGTAAAAGAAATTGTTAAAAACGTTAGCCATAATAGTTGGCTAATAATGGTTGTATGAGAACAGTTATAGAAAGTTGTGGCATAAATTGTAAATAACTTATATTAATAGGTTACTTGTTTTCTTATGTGGCAAGTTATTTAAATTTTGGGTTTTTATTGGAGGTTGATTCATAGGTGGGTTTTTATCCGGAATATTGAGTTGCATGGGCCCTTATCTAAACAACCCATAAATTAATGATATACATACATATATTTAAAGATGTCGAAACTATATAAAGAAGTATAAACAGTGTCTTAGAGCATCTCTATGTTCTCTTATTTTTAGTTCAATTTTAGCTAAAAACTAGAAAGTTACTTTAGAAGCTCTCTAAAAAAATTCTGCTCCAATGATACTCTTTAGTTTAGGGAGTCATAATGATTGTGGACTAATAAGAAAAGAGTTTTTAGTTAAAATATTAGCAATTAATGCTAGGAGCTCTTCTCTCGTCCCTTAGATTTAGAAGGTGAATAAGGAGTGTGATTGGAGACGAATTTTTCCAAATTCTCTTTAAAATTTAGCTAAGAATTCATTTGAGATGTCCATTGAAGATGCTCTTACACTAATTAGGTTAATTTTAATAAGAAAGTAAAGTTAGTTGCATGGTTAGGTTGCATAAAGTGTAGGGGGGCAGTCAGCCCTATATATCTTGACTCATGATTTATGTCTTCTAACCCCACCTGCCTAACTTTAATATTAAGATGCTTTAGCGTTTTCTATTCCCATATATAGTCAGATCTCATTGGTCTGGTTCATGCACCTTGACAAGTCCTAGTGATTATATAGAAATACACATAAGTAAGCAAGCACAAAAGAAAAAACAGAAACGAAAAGTTAATTAGATTGGAAATTTAGCAAACTGATCGAGAAGGCTAAGAACTTTTAAGAGAGGCGTAGAAAAAGGGCGGTGGAAAAGTAACAAATCCTGTATATTGAATTCGTGAATTGCTCAAACACCTACAGAACAAGAATCTGACATATATCATTCGAATATTTTGTGTTGCAATCAGTCCCAACCGGAAAAACACACCATGAGAGTTTTCTTAAGAAAGAGTCAATTTCCACAAACATAAGATGGTTTTTTTTATATCAAAATTTCCAACCACTTCACCTTCATATTCCTTTTCGTCATACATCTCACGTGCTTCGAAATTCAATCCTCACCCTCGAGTATGTAAATTTGTTCTGCGTAAAAAGGTAGTCAAATTCTTCTAGAAAAAACAGATTCCAAGATCAATTTGGTATGCAATTAAAGTGCTTATTCCACAAGCCACTTGTTAGACCTTGGTCAAAGGGCAAGACATAGAACAGTCTACTAGAGAGAGAGAGAGAGAGAGAGAGAGAGAGAGAGAGAGAGAGAAGAGAAAACGAACTTGAGTATTAATTCTGTTCTATCGCATCAAGTATTAGTTAATTAATCAAAGTGTGGTAAAGATTGGCAGGTCTTAGCAGTTGGTAGTTTATTCAGATCAGCTGCGGGAATATGTTTTGTTAATGCAGTCAATTATTCTATCAGAAAAAAGAAAGACAAAGCGGAACAAATGATTCGCATCCCAATATGCATACACTGTGCTCCAGTGAGCAGGGTTTGGTGCGTAAAAACTAGAAAGCTCGGAAAGGAGAGTTTGGCGGGGGTACTGTTCTCCACGTACCTAAACATTGATTTGCATAATCTCGACGTACCAAAATATTAAGAAAAAATTAGGAAACTAAAGGGGTTGGGTCAAAAGGCAAGGGACTTTTCTTGATTCCAATAAAACTTACTTGGTGTGCGATATTACTTTAAACTTTTTTAAGTAGTCAATCTTCATTATCCCACTTTTTGTATAAAATAACTAATTAACATGGGATATCATTCAACGATATAGCAAAAGAGGACCTATAAGTCTTCCTTAATTGCGTTGGTTAAAATAGAAAAAGCTTAAAACTAATGTATGACAAACGTAAGTGGCTCTCTACCACAGTGGTGGAGAAGAATGTTACCCTTATACTACGACATGAGCTCAAACCCTATTGGCTCTCTAATATAATATCTAATTTAACAAAATTATCGTTTGACAAAAAAAAAAAAAAAAAAAAAAAGGATGACAAACATTAATTAATCTAAGGAAGAACGTAATCATGCATTCTTATGCATCAATACTCTTATTGTTGTGAGGATGTTAAACAAGGTTAAAGAGTATCACACATTAATGAAAGGTGAAATCTTGCAAGGGCTTATAGTAAGTTAGGCTACTCATCATATTGCTAATTGGTTTTAAAGTAGAACCTCAATTTCCTTCATGGTATCAGAGGTGGTTGGCCCACATATGAAGCTCAACGACCCTATATGTTTCACGTCACTCAATTCAATTATCTACATATTCGTTATACGCAAGAGGGTGTGAGAAGATGCGAAGGTAAAAAGAGTCCCACGTTCTTACAACCTCTAACCAGAAGTCATATAATGAGTTAGAGTTACGATGGATCAACAAAGTTGAACACTTAAATAGTGTAACAAATCAAAGACTAGGGTTTATCTAGTGTGCGTGTGCACATGTGCAACCGTGTGTGCACGTGGGAAGAACGGAACCGAACACTACATGATGTGCTTTTCGGCCAGCCCTTCCTTGGAGGTCACTGACTAGTAACCTCGTAGATTCGTGGGGGTTTTGATCTCTTGCCTTCTTAATATATATGGTTATATGCAATATGACAAAATTCATATTATATAATCCTTGTAGAATTAGGCTTAGTTAAATTAGTTAACCCAATGTATATATTCTTCTCTGACACTCAAGTTTAAGGGTTCGTTTAGATGCACTTTTAAAATGACTGAAAACGCTTTTAGAAAAAATGTGTTTTGTTCCAAAAGCACTAAAAGTGCTTTCTGCAAGAAGCACCAGTTATGTGCTTCTTTCAGGAAGCACTTTAAGTGCTTTTCTAGAATTTACTTGCATTTTTACTAAGGATTGGTTCAAAAAACATTTTCACCAAAAACGTTTTCAACCATTTTAAAAGCACATTCAAAAGAGCTCTAAGTCTCTTTTTCCATAATTTAAATTAACTTAATGCAAACTATCGCCTATATATATATATATATATATATATATATATATAAACCCCCTATTATCTCAAACAGTTCATCATAGTAATTAGTTTTAAGTTCCTCTATTATCGCCAATATATGATTCTTCAATTACAACCAAGTTCTTGATTAAATTCCTATATGATCTTTTCCAATCTTTAACCACTAAATTCATTGGTTATCAGGCCTCACAACGAACATCATACCTTCTGCGATTGAAACTGGTCACATCTAAACACACACACACACACACACACACACACACACACATATATATATATATATATATATATATATATATATATATTTGTTCCTCACCTTTCCTTTTTCTTATCTTTTAAAATAATGGTTTAACTTCCTTTTACTTACTTTGTATTGATCATATTTGCGTAGTTTCAACTATCAAGAGTTGGTGGTACCGTCCATGAATCCAATTAATTGTAGCTTGATTAATATTGTTAATAATTTGTCATCATCAGAAACCACTTTCTAAAATCTCAATCACTAATCAACCATTATTGCTCTAAATTATAGTTCTTCGCTTTCTTGTGTTTTCATGTGCCAACTGCTAACTACCACAATAACCAACTTCTCCATTTGAAATAATCAGGTTTCTGTGCTTTAATCCATCCGTTAATTCATTATTGGTTCATGTTATAATTATAATAATTTGGTTTAGTTTATATGGTTTAAATAATTAAACTTTTGGGTGCTAACATGTGATTTGTCCGGCTTCGTGGAGCGCTAACTTAGTTATCCTAAGTTTTTCATGATTTTGGGTAATCCACTCTACTAAATAATTAATTTTTAACATACGCGTTTAAAGCCTTACCCAAGCCAGGTGGTGCTTTTTCAGATTAATAATATATTGATACATCTACTACTGCTAAATAAAGGGAAGAATGTAGCGAAAAATTAAATGTTATATACAAGTTAACACGGAGAAACCAAAACCGACACACAAAACGAGTTTTGATTATTTACTATTCCAGAATTAGTGGGCCAAAAGAAGAATACCCACTTTGAAATGCCATGAGTTCAAATTCCACACACAAAAGTTGGCACTCAAGTTTCTAAATTGGACAATAATAATTATAATAAAAGGCGTCCTAAGCTAATTAGACTTTCTGTTTTGCGAGTATCAATATAAAAACATCTACTGTACCCAGATTTATTCTTACTTTGCAAACAAACGGTTTCTAATAATAATAATAATAGCCGCACTACTGTTACTGTATGTTGCAAAACCTAAATTTTGTGTGAGGATGTCAAAGGAGAATCCAAAATCGAATGTTATGTAAACATAACTGTAAACAGGAAGCAAAATTTGAACCGAGCACTAACCATTCATTTCCGCCAAGGTAGTCGTGTCTGTCACTATATGTGCTTCCCTGTAGTAGTACTTTCTGTCCCCGTACGTATTGTGAAGCGATTTGTGTGGTTTGTCAATGCCAAAGCCAGTCAGATGAGATGTGGACAGGGCCTATGTCTATTTGCATGGCCAATGAAAATTGAAGTGTCTTTCTTTTTACTAGTGGACTGCAACATTTTCCTTGATTAGTCTCGGTTGTTTGAACGATTAAAACCATTGTTCATTTTTTTTTTTTACTTTTTGGCCTAAGTAATTAAAAAGTTGCTTAGAAGCAATGTTCAAGTCATGGGATTTGACAGCGGACTTAAAAATCACTTACATATGTTTTACGCTCAATCATGGTGCATTATAAGTAAGAAATATTAAATTGATATCATGAAGAAATATTAAATTGAATGGGTGATTTTATTCATAGGGTAATCCCTTCATATAAACATCACAAGCCTTGAACTTTAAGGATTAAAATTCCTTAAAATGTAGGAGATCTAAAATACATTAAATTACAATTCTTGTAAAATAAAGAATCTAACTTATGTTGGTTTTTTTTTTCTCGATATGTTGGGTTTAATTCTATCAAATAATGACCAAATTAAGCACTGCAAAGTTTGCAAGTTGGTCGGGGAGTTGGTGCTAGGGTTTTCATGAGAGATTATTTTCATTTAACTAACTTGGCACAATTTTCATTTTCATCGGTGGCTCTTATATATGGAAGGCATACAATGCGAGCTACAAATCCGTTTAATGCTGTGCTTTGGTACCATTTGTCCCCGAATTGTGAAGCAAGTAATTGGGTGGTTTGTCATTGTCATTTGTCAAAGCCAATCAGATCATATGAGCTAGGACAGTGAAGTGTCATGGCTTTTCACAAATAGCTTAAGACTGCAACATTTTTCCTTAAAGTTTTTTGCAAGTTGTATGTTGGATGTTACTAGGATTGCCTTGCAATTACCCTATTTTCATCATTTCACCAAGCACTCATGGTGTCGATGACCCCACCCGATCTTGTCGCCTTTAAAATTTTTCTACTCACTTTGATGTTTTAATTTGTCATGGACGGTCGATGTACGTAGTAATTAAACGTGTATCGCATGTTCCATGTTGTTGAGATATATAGCGAAAGGGTAATATTAGACAATCCAAATTTTTAAACAAAATGTTGTTAACCAAATAATGTGGTTGAAGATAATCGAATTATTACTTAAGTGTTGATTAATGTTTTTATTTATTATTGGTGACACATCATTTAATTTGCAAATTTGGTTTAAAGATTTGGTCTCTAGCATTACTCTATAGTGAAAAGATGAAAAAAAATGACTTTCATTGATGAATATTTGGAGAAAGGTTTCGTAAAGAAGAGAGGGAAAGAGAGTTCATTTCACACTTAACAATTTAACAGAACCTAAAACTAAATCTTATCCTCTCTATCCTTCTTAACAGAATGAATTACAAAACTCTCTAAGTCCAGTACAAGGACAGAGGAAGACCCATGACAAAATTACTATCAAGGTCCACGGTAGTAAGGCTGAAAATGGAGTGAGTATTTCCTACCATAGTACCTCATGCGATAGAGAAGTCCTCGACATTGATAACACACTTGATAATTAAAAGAAAAAATAAAAATCATTTTGCACTGCTCTATTTGAAACTATAAGGAAGAAATCATGTACGTTTGATTACGTTAAAGTCAACTATATGTTTATTGTTGCAAGCCCTTTTACCACAGTGGTGGAAAAATGTTGTGTCTTTGCATGACAATATGGGTTTGAGCCCCTTCGATGACTAATCTAACATTTAACTTACTAACACTATCACTCGAC
This sequence comes from Pyrus communis, assembly GCF_041283825.1. Taxonomy (NCBI): domain Eukaryota; kingdom Viridiplantae; phylum Streptophyta; class Magnoliopsida; order Rosales; family Rosaceae; genus Pyrus; species Pyrus communis. Next base: position 28,340,639 of record NC_142574.1, on the reverse strand, counting down.
TCGAAAAAAAAAAAATTATATGGTTATAGTTCTTGCTTGCAAATGAAATGAGCTTTTTTTTTTTTTTTTTTTTTTCCCGAAATCTATGGTCATAATAGGAAGGAGATTTTATAAATATTTGTTCTGGAAAATATATTATTGCCCCCTAATGACTAAGCCTGTAGATTGCAAAGTTCAATCTTAAAGTTAATGCTAAGGAGACCAAATTTGGCAAACCCTAGCATTATCCCAATTTTAACAAGGCATGCAATTAATTCACTACGTAATTTTCAAAGGTGAATACACGTGTCATGCCATTTATTGGTTACTTATATTGAAATATTCACTTGAAAATCAGGTAATTAAACTACTATTAATTAGAGCGTTTTGGTTAACCATGATAGGGTTCTAACTGATTTTTAAGGTAACAAACATTGTTAAGAAATAGGATCTAAAACAACCCAGTAAATAAAGCAGTACATGTGGTTCCTTCTTTTGTTTCATTTGAGCTTTTACCGTGTGTAAAATGAAAATGACTCTGAGTCTCTGCTTGTTGTTGGATGCATCATCCATGTATTCTTTTTAATTTTTTCAATTGTCTGACAAAAATGATAAATCCAGTGAAAAATGATGATATAGACTCTTGCAAACTGCTGTTAATTGTGACTAATAGACTTTTCTTGCTATGCATGCAACGAAAAGGAGGAGAAGCATTCGAGATACTTTGAAAATCAAGTACATTACTTCGGTTTGGTTATCCTGTTAATTAAAATTAAAGAAGGAAGTCCCAACTCTAACCTAGGTTAGGTTTGAATTTTTATAAGTCTTCTCCAACAGGCAAAATACAAGAACAGTTGCTTATACAAGGTGAAGATATGTTATGGATAATGGAGAGATGAAGATCATACACCATCAGCCATCTTTATCATCCGTCTTTGTCCAGTGGCCCTCGAAAGTGTTGGAGAACAATTTAGAAACAATAAAATAACAGAAATACATAACCAAAATACTTATACTTTATTATTCACAAATACTTGCAATACAGAATGCAATAACACAATAATTACAAAAAATTAATATGATACGAACTTGAATGAATTGAAGGTAGAGGCCAGCGCAAACGCTATGTCCTTCGAACAGTATTTCCGTCCCACTCGTGTGCTTGTGGTTCTACAACGTCTGCTCGACCAGGATACAACTACCTAATTCTACGTCCCACTCGTGTGCTTGTGGTTCTACAACGTCTGCTCGACCAGGATACAACTACCTAATTCTACAACCCGCACTGGATTATAGAACTCTAGCGAATTGCTTTGTGTGTTTACTCTTTGGAAAGTTTGTACGGAAGATAAGGAGGAAGAAAAGATGATTTTTGATGGAACTGAGGACTCCAGTTATATAGGCTCTTTCATACCTCTTCAAACACCTTTTGGATGTATCTGAAGCTATACAACTCTTTCCAAAGAGTTGTGTCTATTAATCAAAACGTTTTTAATTAAAAACTTAATTCGAAATTAAAACTAATTGATCAGATTAATTTTAATTCCTTGGCCCCAAGGCCCAAGGCCCTTGTCTTGATTAAATAATATTAATTAATATTAATATTATAGTATAATCATCAAGCCTAATCCACACAACCATAAAGCTCAAGCCTTCAATCCATTTCCAAATGGTCCAAGTTCTAATTACTAAGAAAAAGGAATAAGCCTATATAAAGGCTAGTGAAAAAATATTGTTGACCAATGTGGGACAAGAGAGTCTCAAACTCCAACAGAAAATGCCTCCGGTGTCCCTGGCAAGTGCCTCCGGTAGCTTTGATATTGGACAGCAACCAGAAGCCCATCTTGGGGTCCTGGATATATTCACCAAACTACAAATCACACACCAAAATTCGACCTTCGATCCCATCATTACTGAAATCCCTAGGGACCTCCCAATACTAAGAAGATAACCATTCGCATTTTGGGGACGCAGTACCTCGGATATATAACGATAATTCATCTTAACCACTTGAGTTTGAAGTCTCTTAAAATTTATAATTATATATGCAAACTCGTGCATGATGCAACTCTCTTTCTGTGTATAATTTTCAGCAAATAAATACAGTGACAAAGAAAAAAGCAAATAAAACAGAAAATAAATAACCATTCATTCTTCAATCTTGTCAAGCTATATACATGATGTGAACAATACACATGTATATACCGTCCTAAACCTTAAAAGTGCATGCATGATTTAATTAATATTTGTAACCTTGATTAAGTAGTGTATCATGATAAGAGGTCAAGAAAGATCGATCCATTTTTATTGCTTTTCTATGATAGCGGTTGAGATATGATGAAGAAATTTGGTTGCGATTTTTAATGCAAAGAAACACAAACTATATGGTATAAATATGACAATAAAAAAGACAACACTATGGTCGCAACAATTACTATATCTAGACAAAAAGAAAGTTTTGAATTAAATCAATTGGGCACAACATTTACAATAAAAATGGGTCGGGAATGTGCTAGTCACATAGGGGGGCCATGGATGTTAATATAGACCATGACAGGGTTTCATTTCATAATAATATGTGCGATCTCAAACCAACAAGGTTCTCAGCTTGCGAGAATCTGAGCATCTGTCGTACGCAATCTTACTCTTGCTTTGCAAAGAAACTATTTTCATAACCAAATGGATAGTGGAAATGGTTAAACAGATCATATACATGTTCTTTTTTCACTTGATCTTCAACTACTCTATAAGTTATCGCACTCAAATTCTATTTGACAATATTTTTAAAACGACTAAAATGTTTCTCAATGACGAAAGCGTTTATAAGTTATATAAGTATCTTTTTAGTGCATTTTTAAGAAGCTCGTGTCATATAAACCAACTGCTACATCATATATCACTTATCATGTATTGTGATTAACTAATGTAACTAAAATGCGATCACTTATGTGTTACTTTGGTATAATATATGTACGTGTGACGTGGGTCGGTGGGAGGGATGAGAGGGAGGTGTGGGGGCAACGATTTGACCACGATTTTAGTGGTGGAAAGAGAGTAGAAAACGGCCACGTGGGGTGGGGTTACCTTACCGTGAGGGCCTGAAGAGGGAGGCACGCGGAGTTGCATAAAAAAGGGCATCACTTGGACTTGCGGTGGAGACTGGTGCCGGACATGGTCACGATTTCTGTAATCTTCACACTCCATCCTCTCTCCTTGATCATCCTTTCCTTTTTTTGTAGGCATGCATGTGTCATTGTGTTCCCTCTCTCTTACTCTTATTTTATTGGTCCCTAATTCTAGGACCCAATAAAAAATAACACCCAATTATTCATTCGTTTTGTTTCAAAGTAAAACCTATCTAGTCTTTTGTTGTTCAGTTCATTATTAGAATCAAAGTAATGCCACCTTTATTACATATATTATCATATCATTTATGTAATACATGTAAGACTCACCTGCACATGCATGTCTCATCTATATTAGAAGGATGATACAAATGTATGGTACGAATAGAATTTTGTTAAAATCTACATTCACTAATATTTTGTGTTTGACTCTCTTTTTAAGAAAAGACTAAACTTAATAACAAGAGTAATGATATGGAGATAAATTTGTAGACAAAATTTGCAAATCAAATGATGTGTCACCAATAGGAAATATGCACGTTTATCAACACTTCAAGAATAATCAAATCATCAACTTCTATATCATTTAGTTTACAAAAAATTATCTACAAATTTAGTTTCTCTAGTTTTATTTTTGTAACAATAGTGCATCGCCTACTATAACGCTTCATATAATTTAAGTTTCGCTCTTGTGATCTTGATGTATGGTTAAAATTATGTCGTATCACCCATTCTTTTTCATTTTCGTTTTGTTTGAGGAAGAAAAAGAAGAAAAATTTGGAATTGCACCCTCTCATAGTCTTAATTCAAATGTCAATCTCCAAAGAATAATGTTATTCATACCATATTTTTATATTACATTTCTATACCACCTTAAGTGGCATCTGATGTGGACAGCCACATCATTTGAAAAATTTGCAAAACCCAAGGAAATGAAGGAGAAAGACTCATCGTATACCACAATCATCATTTAAATAACTAGTTTTTCTTAATTATTAGTTTATTAAATAAATAATAAACTAAATTAAAAAATCTGATTAATTCAAATTATGTGACTGTCTACATCAAATACCACAAAAAAATGATATAAAAAAATGATACAAAAACATAATACGAATAGCATTACTCATCCCCAAATGCCCTTCCCACCGATCCAACACAATACGCGGTCTTCTCTCAAGATGTCTGAGGTGGACTGGACCTCCTTCATAAATAAACTACTTCTCTTTTCACCTCCCCTCCCAACTCTATTTATACTCCACATTTCCTACTTCCTTTCTCCCCAAACCTCTCACTTCCTCTTTCTCTTCTCTTTGCTTTCACCCAGAGGTTTTAACGGAAGCAAAAACACAAAAACCTCCGCAAACATACACAAAGCTATGGCAACTCTTCCAAAAGCACCCAACTCTAATAGTTGGGCACAAATGCATCTCTCTTTCTCTTCTTCTTCATCAGTAGTGGATCCTATGTGCTTCCCCAAAAGGTCCATCTCCTTGAAGAGCAGCAAAAACCGTAGAAATTCGAGTATCATTCACTGTGCTTTTCAATCTCCCTCAGTTCTTCACTTCCCAAAACAACCCTACAACACACCAGTAATTACCAAGGAAGCCACTCCAGCAAAACCCAAAACACATCAGCTTCCACAGTGGAATCTACTACAGAAAGCAGCTGCCATGGCGATCGACGTGGTCGAAGGAGCGTTAGTCTCACGCGAGCGCCAAAACCCACTTCCCAAAACCTCAGACCCACGTGTCCAAATCGCCGGAAATTACGCTCCGGTGCCGGAGCAAGCCGTCCGCCACTCCTTACCCGTTACCGGCACCATACCCGACTGCATTAACGGCGTCTACCTCCGCAACGGCGCCAACCCTTTACACGAACCCGTGGCCGGGCACCACCTTTTCGACGGCGACGGCATGGTTCACGCCGTCAGCATCGATTCCGGTTCTGCCAGCTACGCCTGCCGGTTCACCGAGACTCAGAGGCTCGTCCAAGAAAGGGAAATGGGGCGACCAGTTTTCCCCAAAGCCATCGGCGAGCTCCACGGCCACTCCGGCATCGCTCGCCTCCTCTTATTTTTCGCACGCGGGGCTTTAGGCCTCCTCGATAAAAACCAGGGCACAGGCGTCGCAAACGCCGGCCTTGTCTACCACAACGGCCGCCTCTTAGCCATGTCGGAAGACGACTTGCCGTACCAGGTCCGGGTCACTAAATCCGGGGACCTCGAAACGGTCGGTCGTTACAATTTCGACAGCCAGCTGGGGTCAACAATGATCGCACACCCGAAGGTCGACCCGGAGTCCGGCTCCCTCCACGCCCTCAGCTACGACGTCGTTCAGAAGCCGTATTTAAAATACTTCCACTTCTCCCCCAATGGCGCGAAATCCCCAGACGTGGAGATCCCATTGGCAGGGCCAACCATGATGCATGACTTCGCGATCACCGAGAACTACGTGGTGATCCCGGACCAGCAGGTGGTGTTCAAGCTCGGAGAGATGATCACGGGTGGGTCTCCTGTGATCTACGACAAGACCAAGATGTCGCGGTTCGGAATTCTTAAGAAGAATGCGGAGAACGCCGACGACATCGTCTGGGTTGACTCTCCCTACACGTTCTGCTTCCACCTCTGGAACGCGTGGGAGGAGCCCGAGTCGGACGAGGTCGTTGTGATTGGATCCTGCATGACGCCCCCCGACTCAATCTTCAACGAGTGCGATGAGAACCTCAAAAGCGTGCTGTCCGAAATCCGGCTCAATTTGAAAACCGGCGAGTCGACTCGGCGGGCGATTTTGTCTGACGACGTGAATTTGGAGGCGGGAATGGTGAACCGGAACCGACTTGGGAGGAAAACTCGGTTCGCTTACCTCGCAATTGCCGAACCGTGGCCGAAAGTTTCGGGTTTTGCCAAAGTAGATCTTTTCACCGGGGAGGTGAAAAAGTTTTTTTACGGCGAGAAGAAGTACGGTGGTGAGCCGTTTTTCGTGCCGAGCACGGCCGAGGGCGCGTCGGAGGACGAAGGTTACATTCTGACGTTTGTTCACGACGAGAAGAAATGGAAGTCGGAGCTTCAGATTGTTAACGCGGTAAATATGAAGTTGGAGGCTACGGTAAAGTTACCTTCAAGGGTACCCTACGGGTTTCATGGGACGTTTATAGAATCGAAGGACTTGGTAAATCAGGCATAGATAGAACGGTGAAAAAAAGAAGCAAAGTAGTAACAGTGTTGCTACTGTTGTTGTTAGGGATGGGTGAAAATAGGGAAGGGAGAAATTATCAGAGGGATTTGTAGAGAAGCAGACAATGTCCCCGGATTTTCTCCTGGAATATTTTTAAACCCTAGCAACTTTCTTGGATTTGTTAAGCAGATGGTTAAGTTTTTTTTTGGTGGTCATCTTTTGGGTACTGTAATTAGATTTTGATGATGACGATGATCGGAGATCAGCTTGTAGCTTTTGGAGTGTGGGTAGCCTTTCGAGCTCAGCTGGTTTATGTTTCTTCTATCTTTCTTCGCTCTGTGAAATATTTTTAATGCAGAAGATCGTTCTATTTTTTATCTCTGTCTTCTCTCTGTTTTAAATCCAGGAGGATCCTCGCGGGATCGGATCTGGGGATCCTTCAATCACATATGTTCATCGTACATCGTTCGGTTATCATTGTAATTTTTTATTATTTAAAATTGAATATAAACAGTAGCTGACAAAAACTGGTTACACGATGTACGATGAACGGATGTGATTGGAGAATTCTCAGAACCTCAGAAAGAGGATCCTGCGAGGATTCTCTCTCATTCTAAATGATGTGATAAATATACATGTATAGTTTGGATAATGTTAAGATAACTAAAATTTTAAACTTTTAAATCAGCTGACATGATTGTTGATTATTAAATTATTATTTAAGTTTAATTAAAGTGCTTATTCCTATTGTTTCTGAAAATGTTTCAAACACTAATTAACTAGGTTGACTAACATGTTGGAAGTTTCGAATCTATTTAAGTGTTTTTTTAAGCTCAAAATAGAATTGTGGAAATTAAGAAAAACGTGATACATTCAAAATAAGAATTGTGAATTTTTTTTTTTAAATGTCATACATTAAAAATTAAGAAAATTCAAGAGCTAAAATAATTTCAAAAAGAGTATTGAGAAACATAAACTAGCATGTACATACACTTTGTTGACACATTATCTAATAGAATTTGGTTGGACAGTATGTTAATAAATAATAAATATGTTAATTTTACGTGTCCAAATAGTAACACTCAAATAATTTTTCCTTTAATATGTGGAAACAATTATGTCCTTTTTATATACTCTGAATGCTTATACTCTTAAGAATTAGTCATTGTTATTCAATGTACAACATACAAGCCATGTGAATCCAATTCTCCTCATTTTTCATTGCTGTTATACAAAATGTTATTTAAAGTTCCTACTGTGTTTAGTAAAGTGTTTGAAGATTACATTTTGGTAGACCACATTGTACCACTTCTCTATGAAGATGAACAACTTCTCTAGTTCTCCCGAACACTCTTTTTTCAGTAAAAGATCTCTGAGACCAAACCTAATCCTGGGCTAAATACTATTTTTTAGGTTTTATTCCCCCCCCCCCAACCCAACCCATGCTAAATGTGTGGGCTAAAAGCTAAAAACCAAACAAAAACCAAACCAAATTCCCCTCAGGATTTAGCCCAGAAAATGGTGTGGGCACCACCAGCGGGACCCCACCCACATGGGTATGTCTCCCAAGATTTATTGCATTCAACGGCTAAGATCGAATATAATTAAATCTAACAGTAAAAAAAAGATCTAATGGCTCAAATTTAAATCCAATGGCAAAAATAATTAAAAAAATTATTTCATTCAAAATTCACCCAAATTTAGTGATTTTTCAATATTTATTAGAATTTAAATATTTTTAGGTTAAACTGTTGATAAAATTAATTATGATAGTGTACATAATTTTGTTTTTAAAAAAATTACTTTAAAAGAAAAAATTAGCCTAAATTTATTCTTTAATAATCTCAGGCTAAAAAATTTAGTTCAGAAGTGTCACATCCAAGTCCTGGTTCCGTCATATCACGATATTGTCCACTTTGGGCCTCTGCCATGCCTTCACGGCTTTGTTTCTAGGAACTCACACGAGAACTTCCCAGTGGGTCACCCATCCTGGGAATGCTCTCGCCCGAACTCGCTTAACTTCGGAGTTTCGATGGAATCCGAAGCCAATGAGTTCCCAAAATGCCTCGTGCTATATGGAAGTGGGCATGTACATATAAGGCACATCACCCCCTATCCGTTGGTCGATATAAGATGTTACAATCCACCCCCTTAACGGCTCAACGTCCTCGTTGGCACACTCGCACCACAAGGCAAAGTGGCTTTGATACCATTCTAACAGATCCCAGCCTCAATTCCCCGTAGCATGATATTGTCCGTTTTGGGCCTCAGCCACACCCTCACGGTTTTGTTTCTGGGAACTGACACAAGAACTTCCCAGTGGGTCACCCCTCCTAGGAATGCTCTCGCCCGAACTCACTTAACTTCGGAGTTCCGAAAGAACCCGAAGCCAGTGAGTCTCCAAAAGGCATCATGCTATATGAAGGTGGGCATGTACATATAAGGCACATCACCCCCTCTTCGTTGGTCGATGTAGGATGTTACAATCCACCCCAATTAAGGGGAACCTGGCGTCTTCGCCGCCACATCCGTACCGAATGGCAGAATGGCTATGATACCATTTTGTCACATCTCGGGCTCGACTCTGCGGTAGCACGATATTTTCAGCCTTGGGTCTCGACCATGCCCTCACGGTTTTGTTTCTGGGAACTCACACGAGAACTTCCCAATGGGTCACCTATCCAGGGAATGCTCTCACCGAACTCGCTTAACTTCAGAGTTCTGATGGAACTCGAAGCCAGTGAGTCCCCAAAAGGCCTCGTGCTATATGGATGTGGGCATGTACATATAAGGCACATCAACCCCTCTCCGTTGGTCGATGTGGGATGTTACAAGAAGGGTTGGAGCAGAAAAGCTGTTTCTGGGCTAAAACCAAAAATTTTTAGAACCTAAATTTTCTGGGCTAAAAATTTTAGATTTTAACCCAAGGGTTAAAGATGGTATAAGGAGCTGAAGTAAATTTCGGTACAAACTAGGTAAAGCGACATGCATGCTTTATTTGCGCCCACGAAGAATGGTTCATTAGTTTGTCAACGCTAACAAGAATTAAAAGTAGACCTGACAATTTCTTACACGATCGGTTAACATGATACTAAACAACACAAAAATAACGGGTTTTAGGTCAACACGATAACTAATCGGGTCATTATCGGGTCACACGATAATAACCTGTTAATAACGGGTCTTTAACAGGTTTACATGAGAGTAACACACAGGTAACCTATTTTGCCATGATAAGAAAAAAGTTATTTTGCTGATTTTAATTTTTTAAACTACTAAAAAAAACTTACTATAAAATACAATAGATATAATGAATATGTATATATTTTTTTATTAATTATTATTCTATATAAATTTTAAAATTTAAGTTTTATTTATTTATTTATTTTTATAGTATATTATAGGCAAAGATTGAGATTAAAAATCATAAAACACATTAAAAATAAAAATATCAAGTAATTGAAAAATACCAAACGCATTAAACAAATTTATAATAATTAATTTTCATGTGCAAAAAATATGAAAAAAAATATGCAAACGCTCATAGTCGCATCATCTACGCTTTGAGGATGGGTATATGATCGTTTGAATTTTTAAAACCATACAAACTTTCATGAATAGTATTTTTAAGGGAGTTCAAAATAAACTAAATTCATAATCATTAATGTATAAGTCTGAAAGATGTGAAAGCATAATAAACGTTCATAATTGCATCCTCAACGCTTAGACGATGGTTACATGGTCGTTTAGATTTTTAAAACCCTCCGAATCTCATGAACAGTATTTTTTATTTGAGTGTAAAATTAATAATAATTATTGTAGAAGTGTGAAAAATGTAACCACTCGTAATGAAAAGCTTTACAACTTTCATGAAGGGCTTAACTCCGAAATTTAGTATGTATATACTAATTTAGCATTATGTTTTACATTTTTTTTGGTCAAATTATGTTTTTCATTTTTAGTTTTATTGATTTAAAATATATTTTTCTTAACGAGTAATGGGTTAGGTCATATTACCTGATAATATTAACGGGTTGATTTCGGGTCGGGTCATATTACCCGTTTACTTTAACGGGTATTACACAACACGACCCATGAAGCTATTGGGTATGGCACGAAACAACACGAACACGAGAAACACGACACGAATGCCAGGTCTAATTAAAAGGCTCGATTACCTCAAGGGAAAAAGAACATAATTTATACAAACATTGTAATATATCCATCAATGGATTGATTTACTTGTACACAATAGTATGAGTATGTCCCTTGTCAAAAGGAAAATTCATAGTAATAGCGTAAATCTATAAGTTTGGAATTCAATTAGCTATAGTAATAATACTCGAAAAGATTGGAGACTGTGGATGCAATTTTCCAGTTATTCTGACGTCACACTCCTTCAGGCGCTGAGTTTGGCAATTCTGGCCAAAGTGAGCAATCGAACCTCCTTCTTTTTACTTAGCTTAACTTGTTTGGGTTGCCTCTTGAAAGGGAGGGGTAGACTTGCTCTTATATGCCATGTGCCATGACCAATTAACCACGGTCAAAGCCAACATAATTGACGCCTTATCTTTAGTAAGAGAGTGACGAATTTAGGATCCAAGAAACTCATCACACTGTGTTTCAGGTATAAATTTTCTCATATTTTTTAAATATATAAATTAGTGTCAAATATCATTTTGTACTAAAAAAATCCAAAAATATCGTCATGTTTCCTGAACAACTTTTCTAATATTGACTTCTTAACTAAACATAACCTTACGGTTTTACTTAATAACATTGAACATTGTTGCATTGAAGAATCAAGAATGTAGTTAAAAATAATGTATCACGAACACCTCGTAAATGTTTGGTCAATATACGCACATTTTTTCACTTTCTAATTTGAAAGTATCAGGTATGAAAACAAGATAGATCTGTCATATTTTAAAATACTTTAAATACTTGGCTAATTGTCCTATACTAGTCAAGATTCTCGATTTCTTGAATTTCATATTGCTTTTATACTACATGGGTTTCATGAAAGCATTCTAGCGACCTACGTCATACAAAAAAAAGTTTAAAAATCAAATAAAAGATGAATTTGTAAAAGTTGTACTAAAAAGTGCTACAAATAAAAACGATGGTGAATAAAAGCGCTTTATAGAGTAACACTTTCAAATGAGCCATGATATAACTAATATGGATACATAATGATTCAATTTACAAGAAAATTATGTTAGCGGTACCGTATGAATGTTATATTCATTCCATAATAATGTATCTTCTTCTTTGATAAAGTAACGCATAACGTGTACTATCTTTAGCTGTTGGCGTAAGTCAACCATTTAGTTTAGGAATGTAATCCTATAATTTATTCCTTATATAATTGGGATTCTTATTTCCTGTTATGTGGGATATTGTACAACTATATATTTACCTCATAGAGAGAAGAATAAACATACAATTCAAACCCTAAACACTTTTATCTTGGTACCAGAGCAGGTTTCGGCCTATCTCTTTCCCCTAACCTTTTACCCTAGTTACTGATCCCTGAAAACCCAGAAAAATCCTAGCGTGGTCTAGAAGCAAGAGAACCATCTACAGGAATAGAAAAAAAAAACCTAAAAATCTAAATCACAAATAGACCATTGCTTCCATGGCCAACAAGCACCAACGCATGATTCCTTGCGTCAGTGACCTCCAGCGGGCTGGGCTTGCAGAGCTTGGAGCCCAATGTCCAACAGTGCATTAATCAAGCATGGACAGAAGCAGAAAATTCGTTGTGAGTCCAACCGAGCAGCAATTCGTTGCGTACAGGAATAACCATGTGGGCATGCTGAGCCCATCCGGGGACAACCCTCTGGAAAACAGTTTGGACCCAGACAATATGGGCCAATAGCTTTTATTATTGAATTTGATTTCGTCCCAAGAACAATCTGATGATCCAAGTAAAATTGGCACTGCATTCACAACATCCGCTAACCGTGATTCTGGCTGGATAATTGACTCTAGGGCTACAGACCATATGACAAATGATGAATCCTTGTTTCACCACTTAACTGTGCCACCCAAGGAGAATGTTATCACGACAAATGGTGAAATTGCTCCAGTTACAGGAGCGGGTTCCATCGCCCTTACTCCCTCTTTATCTCTACATAACACTCTTCTTGTTCCTTCACTATCGAATCATTCACTTTCTATTGGTCAAGTTACAAAACAATTAGATTGTGTTGTACTCATGTTTCGCATTTTTTGCCTGCTACAGGATATCCAAACACGGGCGATCATTGGGCGTGGTACTAAAAGGAGAGGGTTATATTATGTGGATGATGTGGTATCGGGCCGAGTCAACCAAGTGAGCAGTGGTCACAACAACAAGGTTAAGAGAATCTGGTTATGGCATCGTTAACTAGGACATGCATTTTTTGGTTATTTAAGAAAATTACTTCCGTCTTTTTTTAATGGCGTTTCAGACTCTGATTTTCAGTGTCAAGATTGCATTCTTGCAAAAAGTCACCGTACTTCTTACCACTTGAGTCTTAATAAAAGATCAGTGCCCTTTGAGTTAATTCATTCCGATGTATGGGGTCCCTCACCAATAGCGACGCGCCACAGTATTCGATGGTTTGTTACCTTTGTAGATGATTGCACCAAAATGACTTGGCTCTATACCATGAAACAGAAGAGTGACGTTGGGAAAAATTTCCAACAATTTTATCGGATGATTGGAAATCAATTTTCTCTTCCTATCAAAGTCCTGAGATCCGATAATGATGGAGAATATCTTAATTCTGAACTATCACAAATTTTTCGCAGAGCATGGCATATTTCATGAGATTACTTGTCCACAAACTCCTTAACAAAGTGGTATGGCAAAACGTAAGAACAGACATATCTTGGAAACTACACGGGCTCTTCTAATTGGGGTTCATGTTCCTCATGCCTATTGGGCAGATGCAGTTACGTATTCCGTTTATCTTCTTAATCGAATGCCCTCTCAAGTTCACAACTTTCAAACTCCCATGGAAGTCTTGACGGATTATGTCACTCTACCATCTTCTCTTCAATTATCACCTCGCATATTTGGATGTGTGGCTTATGTGCATCTTCACAAGAATCAACGGAGTAAATTGGGTTCGCAAGTGATACCGAGATTGTGCAAATAGGAAATTACCCTCATTCTCCTCCACTAGTACACGCTCATGTCCCCGCAGATATCCAAGAGGTACGTTCTCATACTCTAGATATTGTTGAAAATTCCTATATTTTACCTCCTAGGCAAAACCATGGGAAACCATTTAACAGGTTTTCTCCGGAAGGAAAAGTGAGATATGCAATTGCATAATATGTGTCCACTCATCGACTATTACCCAAGTACCAAGCCATGGTGAATCAAATGGCTAGGAATAAAATTCCAACAAAAGTGGAAGAGGCTTTGTGAGACCCCCGTTGGGTAGAAGCCATGAGAGTAGAAATGGAAGCCTTACAACGAAACGGAACGTGGAATGTAATGTCACTACCATAAGGGAAGAAACCAATGGGATGTAAATGGGTGTTCACCATAAAACACAAGGCGGATGGATCCATTGACAGATACAAGGCAAGATTGGTAGCTAAAAGGTACACACAGACATTTGGAGTTGACTATTAAGAAACATTTGCTCCAGTCGCAAAAATGAATATTATTTGAGTAACCTAGACTGGCCTTTGAAATAGTTCGATGTGAAGAATGCTTTCTTACATGAAGATCTAGAAAAAGAAGTGTACATGGATCTTCCACCATGATATAAAACACCGAATAAAGCAGGGAAAGTATGTAGACTCCGAAAGGCTTACTACGAACTCAAACAATCACCCAGAGCATGGTTTGGAAGGTTCACTGAAGCAATGAAAAAGTACGGCTATAGACAGGGAAATGCCGACCACACCCTATTCATCAAACGCATGGGAGGTAAAGTTACTTTGTTAATTATCTATGTGGATGATATGGTAGTTACTGGTGATGACACAGAAAAGATAAAAAGGCTGCAGGGGTATTTTTCATTAGAATTTGAGATGAAAGATCTAGGAGGCTTGAAATACTTCTTGGGTATTGAAGTTGCTCGTTCTCATGATGGTATTTACTTGTCTTAGCGGAAGTATGTTCTTGATCTTCTCTCTGAAATTGGAATGTTGGCTTGTATACCAGTTGAAACTCCCATTGTGCAAAATCATCACTTGGCGATATACCAGGATCAAGTTCCTACAAATAAAGAAAGATATCAGAGATTAGTAGAATGGTTGATTTACCTATCACTTACACGTTTGGATATTGCATATGCAATTAGTGTTGTAAGTTAGTTCATGCATGCTCCAAGTAAGGATCACATGGCAGCAGTGATGCGTATACTGAGTTATCCGAAAGGTGCACCTGGTAAATGACTGATCTTTAGGAAGAATGGACATATGGAGGTAAAGGGGTATACTAATGCTAATTGGGCAGGAAACATTACTGATCATCGCTCCACATCAGGCTACTTCACATTCGTAGCAGGAAATCTAGTAACTTGGAGAAGCAAGAAGCAAAATGTAGTGGCTAGATCCACGGCCGAGGCAGAGTACAAAGGGATGGCACATGGAATTTGTGAATTGTTATGGCTCAGGATTCTTCTCACTGAGATTGGGTTCAAACCTTAGGGAGCTATGCTATTATACTGCGACAATTAAGCTGCGAGATAAATAGCCAATAATCTCGTTCAGCATGATCGTACAAAGCATGTGGAGGTAGATAGACACTTCATCAAAGAGAAGTTAGATGTCAAACTGATTGATATTCCATACGTGAGGTCAAAAGAACAATTAGCAGATGTGTTAACTCATGCAGTTTCAGCAAGGGTGTTTCAAGACTCACTTGACAAGTTGGGCTTAGGAGATATCTATGCACCAACTTGAGGGGGAGTGTTGGCGTGAGTCAACTATTTAGTTTAGGAATGTAATCCTATAATCTATTCCTTGTATAATTGGGATTCTTATTTCTTGTTACGTGAGATATTGTACAACTATATATTTACCTCATAGAGAGAAGAATAAACATACAATTCAAACCCTAAACACTTTTATCTGTGCATACATACACGATATATAAGAACGATACATTTAACAAACCATCTAACATGTCACATGACCAAGTAAAAAAAAAATCCGTAGTATTGTTATATTATAAAGATGATGACCACCCCACGGGTACGCATTGAATATATAGTTTCTGTATTACCACATATGTTGTTTACCATATGAGGAGTAGTGATGATGATAGTGAAACCCCACATGCGGCTCTAATTCCCTAATTAGTTTCAATACAATAAATCTGCATATATGTGTACAATTTTTGTTAAAAAATTAAAACATTTTATTCTTATTTTGCCGCCGAACCAATGGTGGCCATAACTTTGCAAAATGATGTTTATGGGCAATGACAGTTACAGCAAAGAGGGGTGGGGAAACAAAAAGTCCCACCTAACTTTATCGTAGAGAGGTTTGTCCAAAGGGTCCAGGCTTTGCTTCCAACTATATCAGTTGGAAATGGACTAAGAAAGGTCATCGTTTACTTTTCTATGTATGTATATATGTATGTATGTATGCATGGTTGCTTCTTCTTCTTCTAATTGATTGAAAACGAACTGTTAATTATTAGCAATGGATGAAGATATACACTTATAAATTAAATAGTACTTTTTGAGGAAACCAAAATTATGAACCAGGATCCGCGCACCCACGTCCAAATACTATAAGTGGGTGGCGGGGGAGGTGAATATCGTAATGTTAGGGAATGCAATAGACAATGGCTAGCTAGGGTTAGAGTGCCAAATATATATGGAAATTTTTCATTATTCATCACATTTATGTTCACTACTATATATTATTTATTTGAATTACAATGAGAATTTTGGCAATCAAGTTAAGTTTTATGTTAAACTTGAGTTGTAAAGAAATGTTTTCTTCACTAAGGTAGATTAGAACGGATAGCGGGTGGATCGAAGATCAAATTGAAAGGATCAAATCAGGCAATGAAGTTCAATTTTTGTAGATTTAGGTTTCAACGTTTCACATGGGCAAATTCTCCACTATTTGGAAGTGACATCGTCACATATGCAAGTGCAACTCACTACTTTGTTGTGATATAAGGTTTTTCTTAGGCCAAATCAATTTAAGGAATATTATAATATATATTTTCTCTAATTCGTTTCTTATTTGAACTAAAACCTAGGGCTAAGAGGCATTATATAAACAAACGTTTTATTTGTCGAATATAAACAACCTTTAGGGTGCTAGAGCTTGTTATCCTTCATATATATTTTTTTAAATTCATTAAGTTTAAGATTTTCCCATATTTTCTGATGGATTCTAATTTATTTGTGTTTTAAAGTTATTGTTTAATATTCTCTTTATCAAAATCCGTTCAGTTATATTAAACTGTTATATTGAATCATCGATTTGGTTGACCTTGCAAAATTCGAACAAGTGTGTTAACAAGTAAGAAAGCATTACTCCGATTTCTGGTGTGTATTCACGAACAACTAGTGAAACATGTTGGGATATATTGTGCACTATATATGCTAACAATTAACTGAAAATACTACAGTATAGAGCAATATATATGGAGATAGTGGATGTTGCAGAGAGAAGACTTGTCACCTAATGAAGAAATCTTGACCGACCGCAGCAGACGATTATAATCCCCACATAAAAAACACGAGCCACTTTATCATACTCACTCTTGAAAGAAAGAAAGATCGGCGACATGAGAGCAGCGGGGGTTAGCTAGCAATAATTAAATTGTTATGTTCTGTAGTCTACAGCTCTAGGGCCGTTTTATATCGAAGATGTTTTGTTTCTGTATTTTGATGTGGGGCTGTGGTATTAACTATATAATTGTTCTTCCTCCTTTTCTTCTTATTATTTATTCATTTTTTGTTTTCTAATTAGAAATTTGTGTTCTCTATAAAGCTATGTATGGCCAAGGAGCAAAATCAAAAAGCTATGGTTAAACATAAAGGAAAATTTGTCATATATTGACCCCTCTGCTTAATTAAGCTTGGCAGATATGTATTAGCTACTTTGATTCTAATACAATCCCACTATCTGTATTATGAGTTGATTAAAATATTAACCAACGTTTATAAAGGGTGATCCCAAGTCAACAAAAACTTTCATTTTGCGAGGGTCTGAAGATTGTATATCAAGGGAAAGTAATTGATGCAATAATAATCTACACCAGCTGGGAACAAATTTATGGGCTGTGAATATACCCAAATGCAAAACTACAAGATATCATGCTAATGTCAAAATCTTAATCATGCAGTAAATTAGCTTTGTTTGTTGTCCTATGCATGAACCGTTAAAAAGATGACCGGATTCACGTTAGCTAGACACATGTTGGCTGTCTGGGAATCCTTAGTTGCGCATAGCAGCTTACATGATAAGTTATGATCCCTCAACTTTAATCAAATTGGGGCAATAGTCTTTCAACTAAAAATCTATTACCATTGGTCCCTCAACCCATCATAATGTGTAGCTATGATCATTTTCATCAACTTCGTTAGAATTTTGTCAAAATAAGTTATGTTGGAATAACCATTGATACAATTGGGGTCCCTCAACTCATCAAAACGTGTAGCTATGATCATTTTCATCAACTTCGTCAGAATTTTGTCAAAATGAGTTATGTTGGAAGGACCATTGCTACAATTGGGTTAAAGTTGAGAGATCATTGCTCCAATTGGGTTAAAGTTGAGGAACCATTTCTCCGGTTGGATTAAAGTTGAGGGACCAATGATAATGGATTTTTATTCGAAAGACTATAACTGCACGTTTTGATGAGTTGAGAGACCAATGATAATGAATTTTTAGTTGAGTGACCATTACTCGAATTGAGTTAAAATTAAAAGATCATTGCTATAATTTACTCAATGTTGATATTGCAACGTCATGCAAATGATACCAGACCAAGTGAAATGAACTTACTTATATCATATAATATTATTGACACGAAAAATTCAGCTGGCAGTGTAATCCTTTTGCAAGCTTTAGCTAGTAGTCTTATGGAAGCTAGCTAGCTTGCTAACTTGAAACTTAAAGATGATTTGTCTGTCTTTTATCATCTGCACTACCCTCTGCAAAACCCTAGCTAGCTGCTTGCGGTGTGATTTTACTGGTGAACTGTAATGGTGGAGTGGATATGTGTGCCATTTCCAACAATAGGAAGCGAACTTAAATTACTTAATATATACAACTAGGAACGAACACAAAAAATGCAATTACGTTGGGGATTTCCCTTTTCTTTTTATATTGTATACTCTTCAAAATGGAACTTTGCAAATGGAGATATTTTAGCATTTACTTGGACATTTTCCTATAGTTCAGAGATAACGTCTGAATTATTATCTCACAAGTTTAAAGATAATTAGTCAAGAGATAAAACAAAAATATTTTCCTTTTAAAAAGGTGAAAGGTGGAATCAAAGTTGTTTTGTTTGGTAACAAAACTCAAATTTGATAACAAAGTGAAGGGAAGTGATAAAACTAGGGTTTGTAACATATTAGTTACTGATATAGTGGTACTTAATTGTATTTTTAATGCTGAAATAAATTTTAAGTTCGAATCTCATAACTCATTAATTAAAAAGAAGTTTATAATTTAATTAGAATATAGTGCTATCAGCCATATTTTGCACTTTTTAAGTTTCGTTAATTTTTAATACGGATCACGAAGTTTTAATTTGTTATATTACATCGGAATAATTCTTCAAATTGATGCCACATGGCCCACATCCGGACAGAAAATACAAATAAAATTCCGATAAGAAAAGATAGAAACGACAACGCAAATTACATTTAAGGAAATATGACCAAATTCGTAGCGTTTTCTTCCCTCTGTACACACATGCAGAACATGTGAAACCCACGTGAAACAAAGACTAGAAGCCGAAAACCACTGAGCAAACATCCAAGGAAAAGGAGTCCTCAAGACGAATAAAAATGGGTCAAACTTAGAAAACAAATAAAAGTATAGAAAGAAGAAGAAATTCGAAAAAGTTCACAGAAAAATAAGTAAAATAAATATCAATAAAGAAGAAGACAGTAAGCTTGTGGTCGCGTCTGAGTCCGACAATGGCCGCCATTGGTAGGCAGGTGTTGCTTGGTCCTGACAAAGGACGAAAATCTCGGAATCTCTCTATCTCTCTCTCAACTCACAACTCTCAAGTATATGTGTGTAGCTGCGGCGTACACGTCCCTGCTTTCCCATGTACGTCAGAAATTGTAGACAGAGAGATCAAAAGATCAAGGATTCAAGTGGGAGCGAGTACGTAGAAACACGAGCAGCAAATTAGTCGTGAGTTGTATGAAGGTTTGTGTGGACTATGTATGACAACTATGTGATCACTGTGTGTGATGTTTACTTCTATTAGCTTCTCACAAACATCTCTTCTTGACGGATTGAATAAATTAAATAAAAATAATAGTTATTAAACATGACAATGAAAGGCTAAAAACTCTGTGTGTGTTTATTATTTCACTAATATTATATAGACATTGTCGATTTAAATTTTGAGGTTACGGTAATACGGGTAGCGTTGTCAATTTAAACTTCAAATTTGAATTGGTTGAGAAATTGTTTTGATTATCTGATACAATACATATACATGTATGTTGTTCACGTTTGGTATATCGGCTCTACTTGAAATCTTAATAAAGTGTTTTGTTGCATGTAGCATCGTGTACTACCGTTTTAAAGATAACTGGAGCAGGGGACCGGACCTGATCGAGAGAAGTGGGGAAATGGACACTACTCTCTACTTCGTCACCTCCATTATCCAACTTTTCTGATGTGTTTCAAAGGATAAGCAAAAGTAAAGATTGAAAAGAAACCTTAATTCCATGGACCCTCTCATATCCTTTTCAGGTAGTGACCATTGATAAAAAAAACAAACGATTATAAAACCAAAAAGTCTAAACAAAGTGTGCCCGTCTTGTGGTCTGTCAAATATTAATGTAATTACACTCATACACTAGAAAACTTGTGTAATGATCACTAGCTAGCTGTACATACACATTACATATAAGCATCGATTGAAACGGCGGTCATATAAATGTTTATCTTCCCTTTTGTTTTCCTAGCCAAGTCTGGCTGGGTCTAGGCCATAGGATTCGATTCACATCCCAACTTCCCATTCAATCAGAAAACAAAAACGTCTCAGAATTCAACTTGATTGGGTTCCTTTCCAAGATTTCATGAAACGTAGTATGCATTCAGCTTTGATTTTTATCCCAACTTCCCATTCAATCAGAAAACAAAAACGTCTCAGAATTCAACTTGATTGGCTTCCTTTCCAAGATGGCATGAATGATGAAACGTAGTATGTATTCAGCTTTGATTTTTTTTATCATAGGGCTCCTAGCCTCCACAAACTTAAGCCTCTGATGAGATCACAAGATCCAGTTGCATCATATATATTGCATGATTAATTGCATACGTGCGAGCAGCATTGTCACCATCATCATCCATCGATCGCTCACCACCACAGGTCCGCAACAACAATTTATTTTGTATGACCAATACAATACAACTAATTCAACTCGCACCTGCTTCCACCTAAGCTGCAGCAATGTTCATGTCATGAGTGTATAGATTTATATAGTCGCTAGGTCATCGAAAAATGTGTGCTCACTCATTATTAGATTACATATATATATATATATATATATATATATATATATATATATATATATATATATATATATATATATATATAAATGGTGGAAAATAAATTGATGTGTTCTTGATATTTAATCTCAAACCTGCACATTAAATAAATTAGGTTCTTATCCCTCTTTTTGCTACTTCATTGTTTAAAATCTTATTCATTTTCAATTTTTAATCAAGGTCCTTAGGTATTAATAAACGTCATTAATTATTGCAATAATAAATTATTTTTTTATTTCTAAATATATTCATTTAGTGTTAGAAATGTTACATATATCTATATTCCATACTAATTTTTTTTATCATATATTTTTATTTTTAGTTTTTATCCATTTTTAATTTGCAACCCGTGGTTTTGGTAACATAGGGTTTCATTTTCCTGGACCTTCTGGTTTGATCTTATATATTATTATTTAGTGAAGAAATTTGGTCTACAAGAGAGAACCGATACCAAATATGTTGATGATGAAATAATGATGTGTACGTAAAACTCAACATTATATATTTCTTTCATAGTGATGATCAATCTGCTATGTCTCACGCTGGAAACCTGGAAAGGATGGCCATGCAGTAGCCGTCTTCGACTTAGTTAAAATACACATGGCTGAATGTTTTCTCCACAAGTGGATTCATATTTGCATTTACACATTTCACCTCTATTATTCTCCAAACCAATGGACTAAATACATTGAGATTGAAGATATATATATGCTTCATATATAGCTGGTTCTCTTTGTCACCTGATTATCAAGATCTCATTCTCATTTGTCTTTAAATTTAGGGTCATTTTGGTTCTGGTCTTTAATTAACCTAATTATTTGACTGAAATTTTGTTTGTTTAAATATTTTGATCGAGATCCTTAATATCATTTAAGAGATTTAACTCATACATTTATGCATTTAATGTCCCACAAATTAAGAAATTTAAACAATCATGCGTCAAATCAAATTTTACAGTCATATATAATCTACGTCGTTGATGACTTTGACTTTAGCTCCATAGTACATCGAAAGGGCATATATATTAATGGTATATAGTTTAATTTAGTATGAAAGTCTGTTCGATTCGAAACATGAGCTAGGGTGAATGTTTCAATCATGGTCACCACCACCACCATTTTCATTAGTTACAAATATGAGAAAATATGCATGTTTTGTTAGAAAAGTGAGCGTAGACCCTAGCAATGCGGATTTCCACAAGCTTTATATACACATCCGGACTTGTGCATGTGTCTGAATATATAGACACGCACACAAAAAGGAAAAAAACAGGACTAATAAATATAGACAGTGAAATATATAAACAATCTCAGAGGACTCCTAATACCTTGGAGAGCCAAGCAAACATGATAATCATAGCTAGTTTGCCCCTTCAAGCGCATAAGAGGGGGGGGTTTTTTTTTCTCGAAAGGGTTCAATGGGCATATGACGACGTGAACTTGTGTTATATATATACTTTACCTGCACCGTCATCACCATGATCTGAGGAATTAACAGATCTTGTGCACCGGTGGGTTCTCTGTTGCCAGGATAGGCATAAGCACTCGAACATGCATGTTCTAACATTGACAATTGCCTATCTTATAGGTAATGCTAGAGAGACTAAATTTGTAGACCAAATTTTGTAAACTAAATAACATGGAAGTTGATTATGAGATTATTTCTCAAGTGTTGGTTAACGTGGTTATTTTCTATTAGTGACACATCATTTAGTTTGCAAATTTAGTGTACAAGTTCAGTCTACTTAGCATTACTCTAATCAGGCGACGTGTTTATTAGCCAAGGCTACATGAATAGTTTTTTAGGGTGACATGTTGAACAAGTTAAAAATGATCATGTACAGATGTACTTCGTACTATATTTTTTGAAATACATTCCTATGATCATTCATCGTGGTACCCAGAATAGAGCCAGAAAACAAACAGTAAAAAGCTTAGTCAGTTGCTATATATGTTATGCAGGACGTCAATCATATTCCGGAAATTTTACCAAATTACCAATTTTGATGTCCCAATTTCTCTCACATCCACAAGCATAAATATCAATTGTCTCATACCAGGGCCACTCGTTTATCCAATACCATGTCCAATCCCAAGGAAAATTTAATCGAGACTAAAAAAGAAAAATGGATCACATTGCTTTCCGGCCAGTCAGTGACACCACTTATATCCCGATTGCTTTCTGCGGGACCACTATATCAACTACAAGAGAATAATGCGAGACGACATGCAGAAAGAGGGACAACGATGGATATTTAGGGTCCTTTTCGTGGAGGATTAAGGTGTCAAGCTCCAATTGGTTCCCCAGATCCACAATGTGACATTGCCTTACTGTGTAATGCACTACATGTACTCATCCACGTAGAGCCACATCTATCCAGCATTCACTAAATGACTATCTGCAAGTCCTCGTATTCGTATATACCCCTAATGCGACGATAAAGTATTAGTGTGTTGTTCTAGTGGCGCACGGTCTTTATTATGTTGAAAAAAATTATGATCAGTAAGGTCGTATGAATGATAATGGTTTAATAAAGAAAATAGAATATTAATTTTCACTTGTATATTCAGTTCAAATCACATCATCAAGTTTCAATTATTGTTAAAACTAATTGGTACGCTTATGTTGATTATTAAGGGCAGCAGTGCAAAGTGAAAGAACTAAAAATAATGCAGGTTGCAGGACATTTGCAAGGTGGAAAGCATGCATGATGTCTGAAAACTATATGGTTCTCTAACCTAGCATATGTATAAGCAGATCCCAGAATTAAGGCAGAAAACGAAACACGTATACAGTTTTACTAAGAGATGAACGACTGGAAAAATGCCAAAAGCCATGCCAGTTGAACGAACAAATCATATCCAATAATTATGATAATATATACTGATTAATGCCAATAATTTGGCAGAACGAGCATATCATATCAAAAAATCTAATGCCATCTCACCCCACATTCCAACTTCGATTCCTCCTCCACATAGTTGTAATTAAATGAAAATTTTGGCCGCGCCGCCCATGTCTAAAAGAACAACCATATTGTGTACTCGAAAACAAAAGAAAAAAATTTGAGCTCAACTAATTGCATGCCCTGTACCCACCGTGTATATATATGTATACTGATATGTTCATGCATGCATATGGTTCAACTTAATGGTCTTTGCTCCTTTGTTTCCTTGATTTGCCTAGGTATGCAGGAAACTAATATCCAAAGATTAATCACACTAGTGGCTAGGCCTCGGATTTATGTTAGCAGATAACACAGCATACCCATGTTCATGTGTGACAAGTTCCACAAGAACATGTTTAAGCATGCTTTTATAAGGATCAAAATCATCATATATTAGTAGGGCTGAAATGTTTGTCAATTGTTCAGTTTGAAAAACAAGCACTCTCCACTCTTCTTTGCCTTTGAGGGCATACCCGGTTCGACCAATATATTATCACTATATATTAAGTTCTGGGAAATTGTTATTAGCACTCTAGCTAATATAATTATCTTTCAATTTTCATAATTTAAAAAAAAAAAATGAAGGAATGCATGAATATTATTTTGGCATGTCAATAACAAATGAAGAATAATCTTATGTATCAAACTTGTTATCCAAATAAGGGGAACTCGAGGTCTCTCACTTACAAATGGAGAATAAATCACTAAATTTTAGTGCTAGTGACGATTTTTAAGTTGATTTTCATTAGTTTGGAAATTAAACTAATAACTATTTTATCTTCACATACGAAGATTTTATAATTTTTCTTCTTCTCAATTTTATATGAGTATGTTGAGATTAGTTGAGACAACTGGAATATAGAAACAAACAAATTGAATAGCTACCAATACCATTAATGTAACCCTATTGGTAAGGGCAGTACAATATGGCATTGTTCTACTACAAATGTAGGCGAGTTTGATTTTGTTTCAACCATTTCACATGGGTGGATCTTGTTGCGGATTTATAAATTATAATACAATTACAATTAATTCACAACAATTTTGCTGAAGGATTCATTTCCCTGATTTTGGGTATGAACATCCACATGAGAAGCAGAATCCCCAATTGTCAATTTGAAATGTTAATTAGGAAACAAATTCACGTACATGCATTGCAAAAACATGATCCCCAATTGTCAATTTGAAATGTTAATTAGGAAACAAATTCACGTACATGCATTGCAAAAACATGATCGCTCAAAAACTTTGTGTATTTCTTATGGTTAAAACTAAGTTTTTGATCATTTATATTTGGATGTGATATGTTCAACTGTTAATTGTTAATATTGAATTCGAGAATGAGGAATTGTCCATTCTTTGATTGATCTATTTGTCAATTTGTCTCCCAAATTTGTATAGAGTTGTCAATTTTCCTCTTAAACTTTAATTTTACTCGACTACCCTCTAAGCTTTTATAAATAGTCACTTTCCCCTCTCACATTACATTTTGAAATTGTCAATAAAAAATTGTACGAAGTCAACTAGCAGAAGAGAAGAAGAAAAAACAATAACATCATTGAAAAGTTGACTAATTATAAAAGTACAAGTGAGCAACTGAATAAAATCAAAGTTCATGAGAAAAATAAGCAACTCTTTGCAAAAAAAAAAAATTGACAAATACCTCTTCTTTGATCACTTGAGGATTCAGCTGGCCTAATGGGCAAGTCAAATTGAACAAAGCAAGCCACAGTAGGCCTGTTGCTTGGCCCATCTAACATACGGTCATCCAAATAATTAGAAAGCTGATCAAGTTCTTCAAAAACTCAAGGAGTCGGGCCTAGTCCCAAGTTGCTTCAAAATCGTAGCCTCAAGGAGAAAGAATGTTTAGTTGAGTAGAAAAATTAAAAAGTGCTTCTAGGAGTTTCTGAATGTTACTTTTTCAGGAAACACTTTCAAGTGTTTGAAATTTTGGTAAAATTTTGAACATACTTATAATAGAAGGGCTAATGATGAAAATGTTTTCCATAGAAGCAAATTCCAAACAAATCCAAAATGTCCCCAACAGAACATACCATGAGGAAACAAGGGTGAAAATGTTCATGTAATTTTTCCTTCATTTTTTCTCAAATCATCTAACTACAACATTAATGTCCGGTACTGAAACTAAACTACTTGAATTTGCTTGTGTAGTGAAAATGTTTGGGGTAGAATGTTCCTAATTTCAGAGGAGCAATGAAACACTCACCAGAGTTGCATTTTGATGCGAGTTTGATTCCCACTAATCCTTCTCACCTTAACATTTAATAATTTAATCTAATAATATCGCTTGTCAAAAAAAAGAAAAGAAAAAAAAAATAAATAAAAGATTGGAACCCCACACTCAATTTAGCAATTGACCCATCTCTTACATGGGTAAATTTCAATTGCTAATCCTTAGTTCGAAGCTTCCTACAGGTTAAATGCGATCTTATACATGCGATTATGATTAATAAAAAACCAAGCTTGTACCACTTTGAACAGTTTCAAATTCGGACAACACAAAACTGCTAACAAAGTCTGAAACTAACTGGAGATTGCTAGAAAAGCTGCTCAAAAAGAGGGGTAACTTCATGCTGCTGCAATTACCCACTGGCAGAGCTGCTCAACCGCCTTCACAATCTGGGCAGGTTGAACAACAGTCACTTCCTCCAATGTTGCAGCATATGGAGTGGGCACATCCTGCGAAGACAAGCATATAATAGGGGCATCTAAATAATCATGGATGTTCTCAGTGATCGCGGCTGTCAAACTAGCACCAATTCCACCCGTCCGCATGCACTCCTCCACAATCAGCACGCGGTGTGTTTTCTTCACTGAGTTCCCGATGGTGTGAAGATCAAAGGACTTCAACGACCTAATATCAATCACTTCGGGATCGTAACCCTTGTTCACCAAAGTTTTGGCAGCCTGCATTACATGGTACCTCATCCGAGAATATGTCAAAATAGACACATGGTCCCCGGGCCTGACCATCTCGGCTTCCTCGAGATTGCACACATACTCTTCATCTGGAATTCTATCCTTGAGATTGTATAGCAACACATGCTCAAACAGAATCACTTCGAATGGCAGCTTTCGTCAAGCCTTTAGCATTGTAAGGGGTCGAGCATGCAACCATTTGGATCCCGGGAATAGATTGAAAATAGGACTCAAGACGTTGCGAGTGCTCAGCCGCAAGTTGGCTTCCCACTCCACCCGGGCCACGGATAAACTACTGGGATTTTAAACTGACCACCAGAAGTGTAGTGGAGCATGCCACAGTTGTTGGAGATATGGTTAAAAAGCTAGAAGGAGAAATCCCATGTTCATACCCTCAATAAGTGGTCTGAGACCAGTCATGGCAGCTCCAACACCCAAACCCGTAAGGGCATTCTCAACAATAGGTGTGGAGCCAAAAATAATCAAGAGGCGACACGTGAATTTTTAGGTGAAAATGACAAAACTACCCTCGAGGCACACCGGAATTCCTGCGCTCGAGTAGTGGACAATCATCCCTCAATCAAGTCAAAAATGCCCAAATAGGTATTTATTTATAACCTATTTCATCCG
Source organism: Pyrus communis (assembly GCF_041283825.1). NCBI lineage: Eukaryota > Viridiplantae > Streptophyta > Magnoliopsida > Rosales > Rosaceae > Pyrus > Pyrus communis. The sequence continues at coordinate 28,313,118 of NC_142574.1, read as the reverse complement.
TCCCTCATCATATCTTCTCCACAAGGTAACTCCTATATCATTCCTTTTTTTATTATATTAATTAGCCAATTAATTGATTAATTATTCAATTAGTTAGCTAATTAAACATAAATCATGAACCTAACCCACAAATTCATCCATGTGGTGGGTTCGTCCTCTCCCAAGGGGGCCGGCCACACCCCTATATAAAACCTCACATTATCTCCAAAACTCAATTACAATTCTCTTGCTAAATTCTCTAAATTTTCCGAACACTTTTCCCTCAAAATTCTAACTTTGGCATTAGAGGTTCTTCGGCCAAAGCTCCCCACCCCATTCATCGTGGGCGCGTGAGGCTTTTGGCCTTGACCTAAGGTGTTATTTGTTTTGTAGGTGCAATTTTGTCCAAAATCAAGGATGAAAAAATTTGCATCCACAATAGGAGTATCAGGAATCCTGAGATCCCCATACTTATCAGCCAGGCCCTTGGTCACCTTGTACGATCCTCCATAGTGGCCGACATCTTCACCCATTACACAAACAGTGGGATCCCTAGCCATTTCTTCTTCCAATCCTTCTCGCAAGGCTTCAAAAAGCAGAAGTTCATGCCTAAGGGAAAGAATGTGTTTATGTTGTTAATTCCCTCCTCAACGAGTAACAGATGAACCAAATAACCAACAAATCAATACAATGAAACTACAATTGCGGTTTCATAAGATGCACCGGGGTAATGCATAAGACCACATGCAGTAGAGAGGGTGGAAGAGAAAGTAAAATTAATACATTTGATGATTTCAAAAGATAAGTTAACGTAAAAGGAAACATCCAGTACGACTTGTAACATTCCATTTATCTAATTTAAAAGTCACTATTAGACAGTCTCCAAATTTAAAAAACGCTTCCTTGCACATCAAGCAACTCGAGTTCACAGGATGCACGTCAAGTTTCGAAAGAAAATTTCAAAATTCCTTGCCTACACACGATAGAGATGCAATTCTCATCTTGCTTTACACACTGTTTTCACAATCGCTTCAATTATTCTCTAGAAAATTTGAAGGAGCACGTACGGAAAACAAACTTAATAAAAAAAAAATCGTCAATTTCACTAAAAAAATTCCAGAAACTGCATTAGAATTAGTAGTCAGCCAAGGTGTAAGCTATACTCGTAGCGGTCTACATATCCACACCAAATTAATTTCACTTGACATTGAATTGCATCCAAAAGCTATAAGGGAAAAGAAGATGATTAATTAACTGCAACAGCATTGGTAATCAGCTGATCAGCCAGGCGAGCTCTCGAATACGAACCCGACCTGACCCCGGCATCAGACCTGACAACAAACAAGCTCGCCTTCCTCCCTGAATCACATAAAAAGAAAAACAAAAATTGGCAAAATTTAAAAAAAATAACGGCGCCGGAGACGGAAGGGCAAAAAAGAGGGGTACCGGACCCGGGAGGGATCTGCGAGAACGTAGGTGGAGCTTCCCGGAATTGGAGGAGGAGACCGACAGAGCAGCGGCGGCTCCGAAGCACTGAGAGACGGTGGCCATCGGGAAATTTCTCAATTTGGTTCTCGAAATTCAACACTGAATTCCGAGAAATCCCAATTCGATTGGGGAAATTGGAGCCAGTGAAGTGCAATGGGAGCGAGAGAGGAAGCTTATATGAAGGAGGGATTGAGAAATGGGTGTGGCGATTTAACTGTGAGAGACTCTTGCGTTTCGCGGTTGCCTGTTGGTTAAGCAACCGAACAAATGGCTCGTTCATGTCACGTGCTGCTCACGCGATACGTTGCTTGATGGAATCGGACGGCTCAAAAGTTTATTTGGTTATAAATGGGCCGGCCCGCCGCCGTTTCAGTAGTGGGCTTTTCGATTTGAACGACTCAAGTTTATTTGGTTTTATTTAGCTATTTAGAATTATTTCATGAAATTAATGTTGACACGATAAAGAATTAACGATAAATTGTAAGTTGACAAAAAGTCATGGAGAGTCTCATTTTGAAAAAATCTATTGACAAATAAAACCGTTGAATTTTCTAGAGATATGTAAGCTTTGTAATTTGTTTTCATATTCTCAATTTCAGTTCTTGATTTTTTTTCTCATTTCTCAATAATCATAACTCTAAGTATTTATTAATGTACATTGTCCATGATAAAATCAGCGGAAGTCCAGGGCCATTAATAACATGTAGAAATTTACAAGATTCACTAAACCGAAAATTCAATAAGTAAAGTAGAACCAGTCACCCAATTCAATTCACTTTAATGTGTGATTATTAGGTCGTTGGAAATCCATAGTTGAGAATTCGTCACGTCGGAGAGTCGTTGAAATGCTCTATTGCAGATGTTGTAGCAGGGCCAATTGCTACAACTCTTGTCGGCTCCCACTCTCATTTGCGCCTGCAATACACTTGTCAAACACAACAAGAACAAAAAAAAAAAAAAAAAAAAGGGTTAATCTCAGTTTACTGTTATAAAATTTCTTGGTTTTCAACATTTGATACATCAAGTTTTTTTCGTCTCAATTTGGTACCTCACATGTCAAACACAACAAGAGGAAAAAAAAAAAAAAAGGTTAATCTTAGTTTACTACCCTGAAATTTCTTGGCTCCCACTCTCATTTGCGCATGCAATACACATGTCAAATACAAAAAGAAAAAGAAAAATATGAGAACATAACTGACATCACGTTAACATCAACCTTGCTTGCTAGTTCAATGTCATACTTGAGATGCTTGAGTTTTGAACTAGCAATATTTGGCCCACCACTTGCCCTTGTCCTTTTTGGGGTTTAGAGGGTATGCGGTCGTTAATATGTCTCATCACCTTCGTCTAAAAAAAAATTTAAAAAATAAAATTTTTTTTTTCAGACCAACCAATCCCCTAAAATTGAAATAAAAGAAAAACAGAGGAAAAGGGCGCGTGAACAATGGAGCTATTCTATCTGTTATGCTCAAACCTCTCCACCTTGCTCACTTCCCTCTCTCTCGAGAAATTTTTCATTGTGACGGGAATACGGATAGTACATCACGTGTTTTTATGTAAGTGGTGGGAAATTTTATTTTTTAAGTTATTAATTTTTTTAACACATAAATCTCACCATTTGTATAGTGCTACGGGGTGTATCATCTCGTGTGCCGGTCACACTAAAAAATCTCTCTACTCTTTCCCTCCTCCTCCTTTTCGACAACCTCATTTGGCGCTTCTCTTCACGCGCCGTTTCTTCCTCTTCCTCTTCCACCTTCCTCTACGAAAGTACTGTCTGGCACGAGCGCCTCTGTCACAACTCGACCCAGGCCCTCACCACATCTCGGGCCGGGATGTGACAATTTGGTATATGAACCAATCCCTGGTCGGATTTGTGTCGACGAGGACGTCGGGCCCCTAAGGAGGGTGGATTGTAACATCCCACATCGCCCAAGAAAGTGGATCTTGTAAGCCTTATATCTATATTCTCATCCCTACCTAGCACGAGGCCTTTTGGAAGCTTACTAGCTTCGGGTTCCTTCGGAACTCTGAGGTTAAGCGAGTTGCGTGCGAGAGCAATCCCATGATGGGTGACCCACTGGGAAGTTCTCGTGTGAGTTCCCAGAAACAAAATCGTGAGGGCGTGGTCGGGGCCCAAAGCGGACAATATCGTGCTATGGCGCACTACTCGCTTAACTTCAGAGTTCTGATGGAACCCGAAGCCAATGAGCTCCCAAAAGGCCTTGTGCTAGGTAAGGATGAGAATATACATATAAGGCTTACAGGATCCACTCTTCTGGACAACGTGGGATGTTACAGCCTCCGTCCCGTTCACCACTCTTTTCGCTATGTCGTCCGCTACGCGCTCATTGACCTGGACCACACCCCGCAGCCTCTCCCCAACCACCTATCCGCCGAGGAAGTTTGCTGCATTGCCGGCACTGACGGCTGAACGTAATTATTAGCTTAACTATCATTGGGTTTTGGTTAATTAAACTGTTAGAAATTAATGTGTTAGTTGATTAATTTGGTGTGTGGTGAACAATTAGTTTGCTTTAGACAATAAAGGAGGATTTTGTCCCCTCTTCTCACATTTTGTTTTTTGTCTTATTGTTTTTATAAAAAAAATCAATATAATATGTTGATGTGACTAAATCGTAACTGTTCAAATAGAAGGAGAGAGAACGGGAAAGAGATTATGAGGGGAGAGAATCCTCCTCCTTTAACAATTCCGCGAAGTGTGGGATATGAACAGAACCCACTGAGCTTGTACTACTGCTATGATGTTGGTGACCGGCTTTTGAAAAAGTGCATTGCTGAGGTTTGCTTTTTTACTTTGCCGCTCGATTATGTTTAATTAGATATTGAAGACTTACCTGTGAATCACAGTTCGATATGCGTGTATATTTATTTATTCGATGTTGATCCTGTTGAATGATGATGTGTATCTGAATTTAGGCAACAACACACCATGAGGAGAAAGAGTGACATTTGTGTTCAACCCGAATTCTGACTTAGTGGCAAAACCATTACATGTCAGCCCTTTCATGGTATGTTACTGTTTTTTTGTAGTAATTTGATGTGCCTTACTGATGTTTGACACTTCTTGGTATTTTTGAACTGATTCTGTTTTGAAATGGATGAATTTATCCATGGCTCTTGTTATAATGTTATGTCATTCGTTAGTAGTAGCGTTGATTGATTGAAATGGCAGTGTACTGATTCGGAAGATTAGATACACAATGGATGAAGGGTGCATTGAAATAGGATCCTTCCATGTTCTGACTGGAGAGGGAAAATGCGCAAAAAGCGCGTTGTGCATTTTGAAGCTGGATATAAAGGAAGCTGGGAACGGTTTTTGGAATTCCTCACAAACGGGGTTGTAATTCCTGGCTTCTGATAGATGTTATCTTGTTGGTACTAGGGCAATGTGTAGGAATTTCACTCGTTCCATTCTCATCAATCGGAAGAAAGTGTTTCTGAAAACTCTGTGGTCAATTGAATTGTCAACTGTTGTGATCAACCATTTTAACTGAGTTTTACTGATAAGTCATGCATTTTTTTTTTATATTGTTTTTAGGCTTTGTTCACTATGCAGATATTAACTTAATCCCAAATCTAGTGAGCAAGAAGATTTCCAAAATCTATTAAGCAAGAAGATTTTCGCGCTTTTGAGAAACCGCTTATGACATTAATTTGCCGGATATGTTGGGGAATTGGAGTATCAGAGCAAATGCTCCCGCAGATGATCTATTTGTTTCAATCTCAGTTCAACACCCAAACCTTGGCAATTATCTCACAGCTACCCTAAAAGCCAAAAGAGTATCCTCATCTTTGGCGTCTGATCACGCACTGTTTTTCTGGTGGATGCCGCATAAAGTTGCAGTGTGGATATATTGGCATGTAAGTATAGTTTGTTAACTGCTTTATTTGGTCTTGCTCGGTTGCTAAATGCGGTCGCTAAAACTTAGGAACTCAGTCAAGATTTTGTTGGAAAATTTAATATTATTTTTATTATATCAAATTAATTAATTGAATGGAAATTAGAAGTTTTGGTACGTGATCAAAAACTTCAATGCTGTCAGGCTGTTGGATTTGGATAAACCGCATCTGCAACCCAAAGGAAGTCGTCAAGGATGTATAGCTAACGGGAAAAGTGAGGCTCGTTTTTGTACATGGAGAGACGCTAAGTGGCCTTGGTCTTGACTCCCAAAGTGTGGCAAAGAAGTTTGGTGCTTCTGTATCTGCCTACGCATCCACATAAGTTCAGCTCGCTCCTGAACATGAGCTGCCTCATACTCACACTTCATATGCCATGTACTATGACTCTTAATCAGTCTGTAGTTTCATATTTTTTGATGGGCAGCCTAAAATGCCTTGGAAACCAAGGGTCTTAATTTTTCAAAGCAGCAAACAAGTGAAAGAAATATTTGAGGAAACGAGTTTATTCTCGTGAGGAAAATGTTTGGTTGCTTGTATGGACGGAGTCATTTGTCTTTCTATACAAATTACAGTTTAATATGTGTACATAAACTTAAGAGTTTAACATTTTGTATTTTTATCGAGTTTGCTTTTTTTTTTTTTTTTTTTGTTGAAATTGCGAGACTATGGTTGACATGTAACAAGGAATAACTTGTGCAAAGGAGCCAAATAGTATTCACCAATTAAAAAAAAAAAATTAATATATCTACATGTTGACCCTAAAAACTATCAAGCTTACATGGCACATAGGTCGAGTAATCAATAAACTAATTACGTCATTTGGTTGTGTGCGGGGCGTGCCAACTCGTCAGCTGAGCTCAGCCGGGGAGTAAAACGTGTTGATGTTGCGTTGAGCGCACTGCTGACTTCTTAATCTTGCAATTACTGCCGAGGAAGGAACACATCTCGGCCTTTGGGTTCTAGAGCCTGAAGACAAGGCTGCTAGTTTTGCGAAGTTCAATATCAAATTCAGCTTTTAATGTGCCGAATATAGTAATCTGTAACACCTTACTTCGCCGACAAGGCTAATGAAATGACCTCTGCCAATAAGGACTTGAAAATCCTTCTTGACCGAGACTTGGATAGATAACCAGTCGGCCTCGACGCAGTGCTGTTTATCCAAACTGAAGGTTCTCCGCAGTCGGCTGATTCTACAGCAACAGTGTTGTTTATCCAAACTGAAGATGTCACCGGTTGCCTTCACAGTGCTGTTTATCCAAACTGAAGATGTGTCGGTGAGAAAATAAAATAAAAATCTTAAGCTTGTTGAGAGTTTTCACGTAGAACGAGAATTTACGCAGTTTGTGTGTTGAATTAAAAAGAGATTTTATATTACAGCACATCTTACAGTATTCATATTGTAAAGTCCAGTTGTAACTCAAACTCACAGAACAAAAGTTGATCGGTGTTAGAAGCCTATCCTGCTTTTCAAACAAAGCAAAAACCTATCTAGGCTTCTAGGCTTATCACATCATAATTAGAACTCCCATCAATGCCTTGCTTTATCCCATTAAGACTCCCAATGCAACTATAAAGCTTTCTTTTTCCATGACATCTGTACAGGTGCAACCACGCATGCGAGAAATTTTTAGGTGTACCGGGTACACCAAAAAAAATCCGTGTACCCTCACTCATAATGTTTTGATTTTATTTATTTATTGAGGGTACAAAAAGTGAAGGTCCACCATTTATGAGTGAGGGTACACGAATTTTTTTTGGTGTACCGGGTACACCTAAAAATTTCTCCACGCATGCAATGTGAATTGCAATATGTCACTGTAATCCAACTCTTGCACGACATTAGTCAAACACCTATTCAATCTCATCCATATCCCCTTGTTCTCTTATTTGACAGATGAAAATTGTTGTTTAACCAGATAGAAAAGTAAACGAATATAATATTCCCTTCAGACGACACTCTTCATCATCCCCAATGGAGGCTTTATCCTCCATGAGACTACCATATTTCTAGCCTAAGAAAGAAATCTCATCCCCAATGAGCCAGAAAATGGGGTTAGATCCATCACTGGGGTTAGCAACTTCCTTTCTTGGGTAACATAAAATCGGGTTACATCTAGCCCCAAAAAACAGTGGGTCCCACAAAAAAATAGCAACTCATGTGAGCAAAATTCTATCACTCTCCCTCCACTTGCAATTACACTTATACTTTTCTTTTATTAAATTCTTTTTCCTTACTTATTTTTCTTGCAATTTGGCTAATTAATGATTGTTTTAAATTCCATAAGAATTAAAATTTCAAATTGATTTTACGTTCATGGGCATTGTGACATCCCACATCGCCCAGGGGAGTGATCCTTATATGTATATTCTCATATCTACCTAGCACGAGGCATTTTGGGAGCTCACTAGCTTCGGGTTCCATTGGAACTCGAAGTTAAGCGAGTAGCGCGTGAGAGCATTCCCAGGATGGGTGCCCCATCGGGAGGTTCTCGTGTGAGTTCCCAAAAACAAAATCATGAGGGTGTGGTCGGGGCCCAAAGAGGAAAATATCGTGCTATGGTGGTGGAGCGGGCCCGGGAAGTGATCCGTCCCAGGCGGGGATGTGACAGGCATTGACGACTAAAATTTTCAAATAATTTTTTTCAAAATTGTATGATACTAATTTATCAGTTGGTGCTAGATAAATTGTTGTGTTATACGTGAAAATCAAATTATTTCAAAGGGCGAAGTGGAGGTTTGTTTCTTTCAACGGATGAGATTGAGATAAGGGAATCTAATCCAACGAACGATTCATAAGTGATGAAATATAACTTTGTCACAATTTGAACTTTTTAGCTTGAAGGGTTCACAAAAAAAATTTAAGATAGCATGTCCAAAAATCAACTTAAGAAAAGCTAACACAAAAAAAAAAAAAAAAATCATCGCTTAATCAAATTACAACATGAATAAATATATATAACCCCATATAGAGCCCGAAAGATATAACCCCACATTGGGAGAGATTCTTTTATAAAGCCCGAAAGATTCCTCAGAGCTCTAAAATGGGCTATATCCACCACTTTTCGAGCCCCATATAGAGCCCATCACTGGAGATGTTCTTACTACTTCAAAACCATCTGATTAAATACTTTGCCGCAGGAGTCTCGAAGTTGGAGATATTGTTTGCATCCCATTTATCTTGTTGAGTAAGAAAATATCAAGACGAAACCCATTAAAAGATAATAATGATGATGATAAAAACCATAAAATTATCCTTTAATAATAACAAAATTATCTTCACTTTTCCATCTGACGGTTGAGAGCTATGCTCAATAAACGGCCTTGATTGCACGGACCGATGGTGTAAATTTGAGTCCAAACACTACCACACGGCTATATTGTGCTACAAGTTTATTAATATTATAACACATGTATCTATTCATTAATATTTTATAAAATATAAGAACTCTTTTGAAAGTGCTTTTAAAATGATTGAAAATGTATTAAGAGAAAATATTTTTAGGTTCCAAAAGCATTCGAAGTACTTCATGAAAAAAGCATAAATTATGTGCTTCGTTCATGAAGTACTTCAAATGTTTTTCTAAAATTCACTTTCATAACTTTTTACTAAGGATTACAAAAACATTTTCATCAAAATCGTTTTTAGTCGTTTAAAACACTTTCAAACAAACCCTAAATTTACACATTTGCCTATATAATAACACGTGAATTAAGAATTTCATAGCGCCACGATGATCCCACCCTTCATCTTTTATTTATAATGTTCATTTATGTTTAATATTTATTTATTTATTTATAATGTTCATTTATGTTTAATATTTAGTTTAAGAGTCCCCACTAGAATGTTGGTGCATCCAAAAGTAAAAGCCAAGAATATTGGTTGTTTTGGGTAAAAAGTAAAACCCTTTACGTATTTAAATGTTATCACTCAAAACATGTTTTTATTTGCTTTATTAAGCTTGTAGTTTGGCTTAAAATGATCATTGTTTGCACTTATAATTATTTAAGGAAACTTAAAAATATATATAGGGATGTGATATCCACACACTCCATTTTACTTCTCACATACTTTTTTTATTTTCGATTGTCGGATCGGATGAATTGAAGAATATCAAATGACAAAAATTATCAAGAAGTGTGTAAAAAATAAAATAGCATATGTGAATAATACAGCCCAATATATATCTATCGGTTTTTTCTGTGCTTGAATTGTCTATCAATTGTTAATGGAAAAAAGTATTGTATTCGGAGCCTCTGCTTTTTGAGGTGAGATGCTTTTTACTAATAAATTATTTTCTTCGTGCAAGGTGCTAATTAGCACTTAAAAACTAGAGACTTACTTAACACATAAATGAAGAAATAATAGAAGTAAAATAAGAACTAGAGACTTAGCTCGCTAATGAAGATATCAAAGTCAAATAATTTTTAAGTGACTGAAGTTGAAAAATTCATGAACCAAAATATATCGTGTTCGTCAATTGTTTTCAGCAAATATTATCCTAGTCATTCCGCTTGTTCTACTTTTCTTTTTTTTTTTCGTATTATTAATAAAATCTAATAGAGAAGTGATGAGCGCAGGGTTTCTAAGTGCAACGATCCTTTCTCCTTTGGTGGAGGGTTGGTACCTAACACACAATTATTGACGAAGAGTTAATGTTGCCTATTTCTTGTAACATCTCACATCGACCAACATAGAAGGGGTGATGTGCCTTTTATATACATGCCCACCTCCATATATCATGAGGCATTTTGAGAACTCATTGGCTTCGGGTTCCATCGGAACTCCAAAATTAAGCGAGTTCAGGTAAGAGCATTCCCAGGATGGGTGACCCACTGAGAAGTTCTTGTGTGAGTTCCCAGAAATAAAACCGTGAGAGCATGACCGGGGCTCAAAGCGTACAATATCATGCTACGACGGAGCCGAGACCGGGATGTGACATTTCTTCTGTACAAAGTTCATGTAAAAAAATAAAAAATAAAAAAGATATGAAAGTCAAAGAAAATTACAATTAATATAAGCACTACTTTATTAATCTGTCGTTATTAATATTCTCTTTTGTCAATCACTAAATACTAATAAATTATTACGTATTTAACGTTTATCATGTGAATAATATATGGTTGATTCATGATAATATTATTAGTCCTGCTATTATTACGTCTCTCTTGGAGATAAGATGAAGTCGATAACCGCGCATCAGTATTTTTGGGGCATTTGGCCAAACGTCTTGATCCCACAATAATCACGCTCAAAAAGCATGTTAGATTAAAGTTGAAGAGCATAATGGAATAATGTGACTATAAACAGTTCCATACACGTTCTCCTCGTTCTAATCTTCTATACAAACAAATTAACGAGCTTTTCCAAGATTCCTAATTAAAGATTAAGCAATAGGTCATTCATTAAATTAAACAGCAACAAAACTTTATACCATTAAGGGGTCCAACTATATGAATTATAGAACTCTATTGCGCTCTGTTTTGCGCCAAGTTTTCCGTTAGTTTGAATTACTCCATATATTTTCTTATAATTGTTCAAAGTCTTCCTAGATCTTCCTCTACCTTTTTTGTTTTGAGCTTTCGTCTCATAGTTGCATCTTCTAACCAGAACATCTGTAAACCTTCAGTACACGTGTTCAAACCATCTTAACCGATTTTCTCTCATCTTATCTTCAATTACTGCCACTCCTACTTGAGCTTGTGTATCCTCGTTTAATCATATCCTTTCGCATGTGCCTACACATCCAACGAACCATTAAATTAAATTGATGTACCAAAAAGTAATTGTAATTTTTTATATAGGAAACTTCATTCTAATTCTTGGCAAATATGACTTTTAAACTAAAACCATAAGTAAGATCAAAATCTAATTTTAGTCTCTTTATACATTAATCACCTCATTTATTAATTATAGTTTGATGTTTTAATTATTTCTCTTTTTCTTCCTAATTTTAATGTATTAATTATATTTCATTTATACTTATAATTTTCATTTCGTTCATCATAATATATTTTGTTGTAAACATTTAGATACATTAATTCATTTCATATATTTTAGTATATCCATTTAGGTACACATATTTAGGTACATTAATTCAATATATACATTTCAATAAATACATTTCGATACTAACATTTATGTATATTAATTCAATATAATATATTTTGTACTAACATTTAAGTACGTTATTTGAGTCTTCAAGCAAGGGTGGAGGGACCATAGAATCACAGTAGTCCTAGACCCACCCTGCTTTTGTTTATAAAAAAAATTAGTACTACTTTTTTTTTTTTATCACTTTTCCATGACTTTTTCACTTAAACAATTCCAATTTCCTAGGCAAAAGATCCCGCCCTCTTTAAATATTTTAAGGATATTTATGTACTCTAGTCTAACCCTAAAGCCTACCTATTCCAACTTCCAACAGGATCAGGATCCTTTCCTAAGAAAATGATGAGAATCCTCTTGACTAGGCCCATTGGGCAGTTCAAATTTTATTCAACGACTCCAATTATTATATATTTCAGATGGACTCCTTGTTTGTAGTCGTTGAATAAAATTTGAACGGCCCGATGTGCCTAGTCAGGAGGATCCTCACCATTTGCTTAAGAAAGGATCATGATCCCTTCCAACACTTCTATTCCCTTTCCCAATACTAAAAATTAGTATTTTATTATTTTCCAAGTTTCTAGCCGACTGCAGTCTATCAATCTAGGTTAGGGTTGATATATGTGATTGTTTTTCGATCAGTCTTCCATGTCCATGATCCTCAAAGGTATGAACTTCGAATCTCTAAAGTTGTCATTTTCAATTTTTTTGCAATTTGCTAATTCATATATGTTGTCATCTACAATTGTAAATTAATTTAACAAATAATTTTTTTTTTTTTTTTTTTTTTGCAGTTTAAAGAATTCCATCATTCCATCAAAGAAAAGACATTAAAGTTTAGTTAATTGGTCAACAACCCAAAGTTTGTATTTTACTCTCAATTCCTCTTACAAATTTTTGTTTATAAATTATGATTAAATTGATGTCTTGAAATTTCTCTTAACTATTGCCTAATTTGTTTTAGTTTGTAAAATTAGCATATATACACTATGCAACGATTTCAAAATATGAAAACTTGTCGAGGACAATTATTTTAATTATTGGGAATATGTAATATTATCAATGCTCTGTTATTTTGAATTTTAGTTACTTTTCATATATATACTATGATGTTTTGGTTAACAGTTTTGTAACTACTATCAATTTAATTTTTGTTTTAATATTTGTGAGAGGCCCTTCCTAACCCGAAATCCTGGCTCTGCCACTGTTTCAAGTATGAAGAATGTTAAATAAAATTAATAAATTTAAAAAAAAAAAACATTTCATGGGAAATCCGATTTGTAACAACTTGATGTGTAATGACAAATACAATGATGTCACGCCGATGACCTGTAAAGACGAATATGATGCTGTCATGAGTTTGGACTCTTTATTTAGCATTTTTTTTTATTAAACGATAAATTTGTTAAATTAGATGTTAATTAGAGAGCCAACGGATTCAAACTCAAGGTGTGATGCAAAAGCAAAACTGCTCTCTACTACTGTAGTAAAGGGTCACTTGGCATTATGTTTATTAATTATTTTTAGGTTTTTTATTTTCACTAGTTTAATTGAAGATGAAGTTAAAGGGTGTTATCGTTAGTGGCCACGTTTTGAAAGATTATAGGCTGGCACAAATTCTGTCTACAGAACCCAACCCACAATTTTCGGTGCTTCGTCGAGGCATTGATCACGTGTATGAAAATAACAAGTTGAAGTTGCATTTTTCTTAGGTGGACAAAAACGTGAACCGTCGTGGTTGGGAGAAATTTTTTATTGTGATGGAAAAATAGGTGGTATATTTTGTATTTTTATGTAAGTGATAAATATTTTTATTTTTTAAGTTATTAATATTTTAACACATATATCCTACAATTTATATAATAACACGTGATGTACCACCTAGTATGCCTGTCACATTGAAAAATCTGTCGACAACTGAATTTCTAGAAAACCTGCACCCCCGCCAACCCAAATTATAACTAAAGCTTTGCCATTTTTTGGATAATGCGAAAACGAATATTTTGTAAATAAAAGTATGAAAGCAACTGAGGTTACTGTTCCTTTTTACGACCGTGCAATTCCAAAAACCATATTACCGTGGCAATATTTGAATAACATTTTAGAAAAGAGCTAGACTATACCAAGAGTTGTTACACTATACCAATAATACTTAGACTATTCTTCTTCTTCTTCCTTCACACAACCTTCATCGATGTAACTTATTCAGCTATTTCCTCCTTCCTCAACACATAATCTCGAGGTGTTAGCCCAAAATCTTTTGTGGAACCTTAAAGAATGATCCCTCAAAAGTTTAGTTATCGTATTAAACCGTGCCTATTAACTATTCTAGAAATAGTTTTTGTTGTGAAGTACCGTCTATGCCTTTCTTTTTTCTAGTGCCTTTTTATTTTAAGTGAAAGGATAAAAGAGAACTAACACCACCATTTTAAAATCTAAGGTAAGCTTTAACCTATACCATTTTAAGATCTTGAATCGGTCCCTGCATAGGTTAAAGTTTTTCAAAAGTGCAGACCATGTATAACCACGCAAATTGAAGCCCGCAAAATATTATCTTCTCTACCATTTAATTCATGCAAAATTGTTGAATGAATATTTTCCACACTTTTTCATGCAGAAATGTGTAGTGCCGTCTCCGGCTCAGCACAACCTGATTCATTGAGGTGTTTGATCGCGTGCATGAAAATAAGAAGTTGAAATTATATTTTTCTCAGGCTATACACAGACATAGATGTTGCTCGCTAAAAATCAGGGACACTGCTAGCTAGAAATTTCTTCTAATAGAAGCAACCGGAAAAACAACTAACAAAGTCTTATTATGGTATGACTTATACCCAGTATGACAATGGAGATGATTTCAAATGATGCTATATCACAATTTCAATTTACAAAAGTTTCAGTGTAGCAATGGAAAGAGGCTAAGTGAAGAAAAAAAAAAATAATACATAAGAGTTTTCTGTTTGAATGCGGAACAAGTGCACTTTTGCTTACATAATATTTAATATATTTGATACTTATACTTTCTTCAAATATTACAAGTGCATATATATATCTGTAATCTGCACCTTGACAATAAATTACTTAAGTGAGAGCATCTATCCCAAGTGGGCCATTATTTGCTCCCTTCATGCTAAAAACCTTTCACAATAACTTGGTTTACCAAAACTGATGCTTAGAGATGCAAATTTTCTTTTTCTGGAAATTGTCTTCCAATTTTTAATGTGGTGATTCTTTTCTTCTGGGAACATGAAAGAAGAAGAAAAAAGAAACACTAAGGAACTAGTCTAGTTCTAGTAATTCCGGAGCTATCATTTGAAAGAGCTTGAACTATACAGGAAGGAGATTTCGCAAGCTCTTGAAAATTTATCTCATTATTAAACTCAATTTGGTTAAACCGTCAACTGCAAAATTACGTTCTCTACGAACATACTACAAATTATAATTCTAATTCTCTATAATCAAATTTCTGTACTTCAAAACAAGATCATAGAAAGAATAATTAAGGCTACGCGAATTATAAATACAAGAGATCACCAAAGCAAAACCATCCTTCACAATATGATGACTCTTGTGAGAATGTAATGTCAAATCGTACTTTCGAGAAAAATGAAATTTCCCTGCAATGTTACAATGTTGAATTATTGATAATGATGTCGGGGTGGTGGCATACATAATGCGAAACACATGATATATATGTTCCTCATTTTAGTTGTCAAATTCTTTTGGCTTGTGTCAAAATTTGTTACAAATAATCGGTTACAGCAGTAGTAGTACTGCTTTTTCGATTGCTGGACCAGAAGTGGATAATGTTCACGGATAAGGATTCTCGTGGAATCCTTCTCTTAGGGACTCTAGAGATTTCGTGATCTGAATCGTTCATTGTACATCGTGCTGTTAATTTTCATTAGGTACTATTTATATTTAATTTTAAAATTTAAAATGATTTCTAACCTCACGATATACGATGGACGATCCATATCACATGATCCCTAGGAAAAGGATAGGAAAAAGATCCTCCCTTTTCCAATGTTCATGACATTTCACTAAACACAACAATAGACAGATCCTCTTGTTCCTGGGGATCCAAGGGATCCCATGATCATGTTCGTTTATCATAAATAATACGGTCAGAAATCATTTCAAATTAAATATAAATAGTATATAACAAAAACTAATTGTACGATGAATGGATATGATCACGTGATCCTCCGAATCCCTAGAAAAAAGATTCGGTGAGGATCCTTTTCCCACAACAACTACTTCCACAACAAAATAATTACGAGTATAATTTTTTTATTTTTTTTATATTTTTATCTTTTGACTTATATTAACTTTTTCGCATCTTGCAGTTACAATTGATAAAAAAAAAAAAATATGGTACTTTAACAAAAAAAATTCAGGTATTATTTATTTTAACGAAAAATCATATTTTTACATTAAAAAGTCAATCATGTTACTATTTACTTTACCTTTTATTTTGTCCTTATCGTTAAAACTCAAAGTTTTCAAACCCTTTTTCATTAGTTTTATTTTAATAAACTCTTATGTATTTTATGTGATAAGATTTTAATTATTAAATTTTAATAATTGAATTGTTAATTAATAAAAAAAATCTAACGATAAAACCAACGGTGTATAGCTGCACTATAGCATATTAGAAAATCTCAAAAAAAAAAAACATTAAAACTAACAAATAAAAAATATAGTATTCAAGAAAAGGAGCCACTTAAATTACGGTACAGTGATATTCCTCTTCTCTCGTAAGTGAGAAGTCTAAAGTTCGATTCTCGCCAAAGGCGAATTTGAACCAAATCATTAATAACCCATTGTGAGGCTAAACCCACCTTTTCCTTTTAGTGTAGATAATATCGTTTGTTAATAAATAAATAAATAAATAAAAATGAAGGAAAAACGTGCCGCTATTTAGAATCACGAGCTTGATTTTGCATATAAGAGATTTGGAGACACCACCACTTTATGTCAAGCGTGGCCACCAGTCATTGTTATGGTCAAGGGATATACAATTCTATTACATATTGAAGAAAGTTGAGGTGCTATTGTAAAACTAATTGGTAAATGCGGACTAGTCAAATTACTTTTATGCACACTTAAGGCTCCTTATTTCTCCAATATGGTATTCATACTCTCAGCATGCTCTCTCATGGGTAACGACGGAGCTAGGTAGAGAGCTACATTGGGCTCCAACCTAGGGGAATTTTATGCTCTAATTCATTTTACCTCATGTAATTTTTCATTTTTTTTTTTCCAGTTTAGCCACCTCTAGCCCACCCATATTCACATTGAAAAGCTCAATGCCATTGATCATACAACAAATTTCCTTGATCCAAATGAGTTCAATGTTATATTTTTTTTTTTCCGTAAGTTGGTTCAATACCGTTATTCTTTTTCTTTTTAAATTGCTTCATAGTTGTTTTTCTCATTAATTGGACAACAATAACATCTCGTTTGATCATTCATTAGTCTCCTTATAGAAGTTAATTTATGCAGTAAAAATATTAGCCCATTCGAAAAAAAATTTATGATTTCGTCATTGCCCACGGGTGGTAAATTTTTAAGTCTAACAAGTTGACAAAGGGTGACATGGATCATGTGCGGTCGTTAGATTTTACATGTGGGATAACCTCCAATGATACCATAAAGAAAGTTGAGATTCTACCATAAAACTAATTGGCAATGTGAGAGTAATCCAATTACGTAGATCAAATGTGGTTGTTGCACTTCACACGTGAGACAACATGCTTTGATATAATGAAGAAAATTGAGATTCCACCATAAAATCAACTCGCAATATGGGAAGTAGCCTAATTAGTTACAACCACATGCAAGATCTCTTTTTTCCTCGATGTGAGATTCATACTCCCAACACGCCCTCTCAATTGTGGCGAATTTTCAAGCATATCAAGTGAATAACAATATTGAGTGACATGGACCACATTGTGACCGTTGGCTTCACATGTGGAATAACCTGCTATGATAACATATTAACTACATTGTGAAAAATCAAAGAATGCTGAAGAATTGAGAAAGATGAAGAACTAGAAAGAGAGAGAGAATTGAAGAGGAAAATAAAGAAAAATGAACTTGCTTTTCTATATTGATTGAATGATTCTTAGTTACAATAGATAGCTCATAAGCTATTTATACAAACATACTACTAACTAACTACTTCATAGACTTCGAACTATACTAGCAATCCAATGCACCAAATGATGTTACATGTTACCAAGTCAATTATATCACATGATGACATATGTCACTTAAAAGATTATAGGTTAATATTACAAAAGAAAGAAGATTTATAGATTAAGGTACAAAAAGATAATGAATTCAATACATTATGAACCCTATAATATAAATATATTACTAATTGTTTGTTGGAATGATGTATATGCATTAATCGTGCATTATAATTATTCACTATTCTATTATACGTGCCAGTCCTCTTAGACATGAGTTTAGGTTTATCGTTCACTTTTAAAACAATAATTTGATTTGTATAAAAATAATGATAATTTGGAATACTACATTTGAACCCGAATACCGAAAGGACCGTGCCAGACAAAGCTTTGAGTTAATCATTTGAAACTTTGTGCATAGCAACAACATAATTATCCCTCATAAAAGTTAAACATATTAGAACTAGTAGGTGTCATTGCTTTGCTGCTCTCCCTCTCATCTCCTCTAGTTAGCCTAGTGATTTCCTTCTCTCTCTTTTTATAAAGAGAGATCAGTTGGTAGCTTCGTTACGGAAGTTCATGATTTTGGAGATCGAAAAAAATTATAAAAGTATTTTAGTTTGAAAATTCACATGTATGCTTTAAAATGATTTTAAATAGGCTAAAAATTTGGCACCGTTCGATACTAAAACCATACCACAACCGAACGTTATAGAATTAGCATGATACCAAAACTTAAAACCACGAAACCGAACCGATAAAGAATTTCGATATTGTTATTATTAGTCCAACCGAACCGTACTGCACCACGTCCAGCCCTACTAGCCATTAGTCTAATGGTCTTTTTACAACACTGTTGAAAGAAGGTCCGTATCTTACTAACCAAGTCCATTAGGAACACCCTAGTGTTGAATAAAAATTGTATTCTTCCAAAAATGTCCCAAATTAAGCAACAGTTTTACTTTAAAATTCAGCAATGAAAAGAATTGCAATGTTTTTAATAGACTCCAAAAAAGAAATATATATGCTGAGAAGCAAAGGCTTTACCTACGATACGAGGCTTATCAGCCCCACAGATACTCGTCTAATTTTAAATTATTTTGTTAATTAAAAGGAAGAAGGGCAAATATCTTAAGACGTCTAGTTGTAATTTTATATTTAATTGTCGCTTATGGTTTTGATTAATGAATTTTCTAGTATTAAAGTATGAGGTCGTTAATTATTATTATTATTATTGTTTGGTCAAATTATAAGTTTTGTTAGATTAGGTGTTACATTAGCTACTAACAGAGTTTAAACCTACATCATCATGTAAGGGCTTAACACCTTTCCACTATTGTGGTAAACAGCCACTTGCATGAGATCATAAGTTATTAGCTAGGTTACAAAGAATTAAAGAAACAACTGGAAAATTAAACCCAATTTATTAAAGCTGGTAAAGGGCAGATTGTGATGTCTCCTTCAAACTAAAAACTGAAGATCTTAGGTTTGAAACCATATTTGTGGTAATGGGAGGCTGAAATGCCTATATGAGTCTTCTCGACCTCCAAAATAGGTGGATAACCATAGCACCATGCATGTTCAATTCATCTACCCCTGTTTTATTCACAGAAAACCAAATTCAAATTCCCAATCGCCAATCCTACTTCGGAATGAATTACAGCTTTTATTTTCTTTACATTGGCCCCATCTTCTTTGCAATTTTGCACAAAATGTTTAAAATAATACAAATTAAAAAAAGAGTGGCAAGTTGTTGCCCCTGATGGAGAAAGGTGGTGCCGACTCCGAGCACGTGCGTGAATAAGAAAGCGCTGTAAATTTCAGAAAACCAAAAACCGCACACGGAAAATAAATAAATAAAAGGAAAAGGCACGTTAAACTTATCAAAGCACGTTTAAAATACGCATATTATATTGGTCTTAATATTTGTTACGTGTTTAGTGAAGTAGTTTTGTAGGCCCCTTTTTATATGCCTTTTTTTTATTGTATATATAAAGCCATATATTTCATAACCTTTTCCATAACTCACAATTCATCTTCAATTCTCTTAAATCTTGATCTTCATCCTTCTTCAGAATCTTGGTTTTTTGGTAATTTTGAATCTAAACCCTAAATCAACATGAGGAGGAACTGCAATTTGGAGCTTCAGTTATGCTTTCCAGGTGCTAATGAAACCCAGCAACAAGAACAGCAGCAGCAGATGACCATATTTTACAACGGAGTAGCGTGCGTTGGTGATGTTACAGAGCTTCAGGTATGTCATGAGTTTGTTTAATTCTTTGTTTCTTAATTTGTAACCTAAAAACGCGAGACGATCTAGTTTCGTGCATTTAGATTTCTTCGGTTAAGTTTCAATGTTATTCAACAACTGTTGTTCATGAAAATCTAGGAGTATATCGTTAATAAAATATAGATAGAGCAAAGTAGGTTAGAATTCGGAGATAAAAATGCTGTAATGAGCTTTGGCTGTGCTATGGCTCATGCCAGTGTTGACTCTCCATTTCCAAATATATTTAACATTCGAATTGTCTCACATTCTCCTTCTTTTAATGTTTAAGATGATCTGCCAACCCCAATAACTATTAATCATATTAATGGAATAATTATCCACTAATAAATTAATAAATTGATTTGCTGGGATTTTGCAGGCCAGATCCATCATTTTTCTTGCAAACAAAGAAATGGAAGAAAGGGTGAAGAGTCCATTTACTCCAAGTGGATCATCAGAACCACCTTCACCAACTGTGATGTCTCCGCTGTGTAGCCCCGTTGCCGGTATGTCTATGAAGAGATCACTCCAAAGGTTTTTGCAGAAGAGAAAGCATCGGACTCAAGCAACATCTCCGTACCATCACTAGGAATTAAGGCACTTGAATTTATTATTTATGATTGGCATTTTTCAGTTAGAGGGAGATCGATTTATCGAAGAGAGCTTTTTGTAAATTAGTTAATTCTAAGCGTTTCAAGTGATCGTGTGGGAGACATCATATGTACAATATTGTGTGGTTGATGTTGGATCTTAGTTGTCACATAGTGTTCTTTTGATATCGGATTACGACATGACTTCATTTTTTTATTTTTTATGTATTTTTTATTTTTTGTTCTTTTGTAGATGAGGTAGATGATAAGACTGACTATGCTTATTTCTTATATTTTCTATCATTAATGAATAATATTATATCCATACTGGAAATTACACAAATAAATTACCTATTAGAATTAAAAAAATATAAGAACTTCAGAATTCTTCATGGCTTGTTTTGGTCACATGATTCAATAATCTTCATTACAGATGATGTTTTACTGCAGTAGTGAAAAACAATTGTGTCTATGCATCATGGTGCGGATTTGATTCTTCCCGATTCTCCTTTCCCTAATAACTAACTGTTAAACTCAGTAATGCTATCGTTTGTTGAAAAAAAAAAATTTTCATTCAGTGACCAATAAAAAAACTAGCATTATTCACAACAATGTATATTTTTAATGATAACAAATTAGCAATGCTAGAGTGAAAAAAAAAATGAAAAAAAAAAAATTGTTTGGACCTGAATAACATTATGGACCGAGCTCATAACCTACCTCAGCCCAATGTTTGGGACATTAGGAATCTTAGAATATTCTCAATAAAAGCCTGGCCCAATAGAATTCAGCCGAGTCCTATCAGGAAATAGTTTCATCCGAATAAGAGAGACGGTCAAGTCTTAGTGTAATAAGGAATCATCAAAGATCAGTTATGCTTCAAATAAGGGGAGATACCAAGAATCAAGGGTTGAATCTAGGTGATAATAAAGTCAGATTCATAGTCCTACATAGAGCAGGATTGGCCGAAGCCTCTTCGGATTTGATCAAGGAATTGAAGTCTGAATGGAACTCTAATTCTGCCACAAGGAATTCCTACTATAAATAGAGAGGAGAGTGCGTCATTCAAGCCCCCTCCAAATTCTGTCATTCGCAAACTTTTGCTCTACGTGAGACCTATCAAACATCTTGAGATTTTTATTTTACCCTTTTTCCTGCCAACATATCTTCAATTTGGATAAACAACACTGTGTTGGCAATCGGCAACATCTTCAGTTTGGATAAACAACATTGGAGTCATAGAATCAGTCGATTGAGGAGCACTTTCAGTTTGGATAAACAGCGCTACTTCAAGACAGATTGGTTATGTAATATCCCAAAAATATTAAGTGGTGATTAAGAGTAGATTACTTGTGTCCTTTGTTAGAAAAATTTATTTGTCTTATTTGAGGTTTGAATTAAGTGGCTTTTGGTCCATTAAATGGTCTTTTACTTTGAGACCAACCTTTGGAAGAAAAAAATAATATATATAACAGAACTTTCATTTCGTCTAGTTTTCCAAGTAATAAAATTATTTTATTAAGGATTGTGCCATTGTTTGTCAGTTTGGATAGATGATTTGGTATTCTCAAAATTTAGAGGTGTACCCATCGAAAAGAGAAAAAAGAAAAAAGAGGGGGGGGTACTTACGTTACTAGGCAAGGACAAAAAGGGGGAAATGATGTTCTACAAACTCTCTTTATGGGTGCTCTCCTCTCCAGCCGAGAGTGAGAGGCCTTTTTAGTTCTTTTGGCTGCCAAATTTCTCAAAGAAGAAGTTAATATCCTGTTATTTTGCTTGTAAGATTAGGACAAGTGAGGTTTTTTCCTTTGTCTTCATTAGAGATATCTATTTCTTATTTTTGGGATCTAATTGTTAGTTGGTTTCATATCCCATGAATTAGTTTGGGTGGGAGTGGGAAACATGAAAGTATCATATTGCATGTTATAGTTTTAGAGATGAGCACCAGGTGTTTGTTTAAAGTCCCCAATTAACCTTGAATTAGGGTATGTTGTTTGGTATTTTGTATGAGCAGTGTGTGATGACTTTTCTTACTGATGGATAAGGAAGAGAAGGACAAGGTGACTGCTGAACAAGTCGACGAACACCATGGGAGTTGAATATCAAGAAATTGTGTTGAGGTAGGGGAGTTCTAGCTATAAAAATATTTTCATTTTTCATTTTTACTTGATTTGGCATTTAAGCACTATTTCAAGCTTACTTAAAATGTTTTTTTTCTTTCCATTTCGATTATGTGAAAGAAGTGAAGCAAAAGTGCTCCATGGTTTGATTCCAATGATTTTAATTTCTTTGCTACAACTTTGGTGAGTTTAAAGTGATTGCAATGATTTTTCAAGATTGTGTTTTTAATGTGCATGCCTCTTATTTTACTCATTACCAATTTCTAAAGCATCTTGATATGGATGTTCAAATTGGGAAAGTAGATGAGAAGTAGTATAATACCGGTGAAATTGAGAATGTTGAGGAATGTATGAATAGGCACACTGATCCGTGAAATTGTTAGATTATGGGCACAATGACCCAATGTTTTCCAGGGAAAGCTCCATGTGTGGGCTGTAAAAATGAGTTATCAATGTGACAGATATGTGTGGTATATATGTTGGCTAGGTATATTACGATTCTTTCCAATCTGCTAATCACTTGTTTGGGATAAAAGAGAAACTTTGTGATCAGTTGTGCTATTGTTTTTTTTAATGACAATGGCTCTATTGTCTTTATGATGAAAGAAGTGTTTTTGAATTGTGTGTGGTACCATGTTGTTATCAAAGCTGTTTATGCCGTGAAACTTTGGTTTTCCTACCATCTGTTACTTCCAAGCATTTTAGAGTATAATTCCATTGTTTAAGATAATCTGCCAACCCCAATAACTATTAATCATATTAATAGAATAATTATCCACTAATAAATTAATAATTTGATTTGCTGGGATTTTGCAGGCCAGATCCATCATTTTTCTTGCAAACAAAGAAATGGAAGAAAGGGTGAAGAGTCCATTTACTCCAAGTGGATCATCAGAACCACCTTCACCAACTGTGATGTCTCCTCTGTGTAGCCCCGTTGCCAGTATGTCAATGAAGAGATCACTCCAAAGGTTTTTGCAGAAGAGAAAGCGTCGGACTCAAGCAACATCTCCGTACCATCACTAGGGATTAAGGCACTTGAATTTATTATTTATGGTTGGTATTTTTCGTTTTCAGTTAGAGGGAGATCGATTTATCAAAGAGAGCTTTTTGTATATTAGTTAATTCTAAGCGCTTCAAATTATTGTGTGGGAGACATCATATATACAATATTGTATAGTTGATGTTAGATCTTTGTTATCACATAGTGTTCTTTTGATATCGGATTACGACGTGACTTCATTTTTTTATTTTTTGTTATTTTTTATTTTTGTTCTTTTGTAGATGAGGGAGATGATAAGACTGACTATGCTTATTTCTTATATATTCTATCATTAATGAATAATATTATATCCATCCTGGAAATTACACAAATAAATTACCTATTAGAATTAAAAAAATATAAGAACTTCAGAATTCTTCATGGCTTGTTTTGGTCACGTGATTCAATAATTTCCATTACAGATGATGCTTTACCGCAGTAGTGGAAAATAATTATGTCTATGCATCATGGTGCGGATTTGATTCTTCCTGATTCTCCTTCCCATAACAACTAACTGTTAAACTCAGTAATGCTATCGTTTGTTGAAGGAAAAAAAAATTCATTCAGTGACCAATAAAAAAACGAGCATTATTCACAACAATGTATATTTTTAATGATAGCAAATTAGCAATGCTAGAGTGAAAAAAAAAAAATCTGTTTGGACCCAAATAACATTTTTGGGCCGAGCTCATGTATGGGATGTTAGGAATCTTAGAATATTCCCAATAAGAGCCTGGCCCAATAGAATTCAGCCAAGTCCGATCAGGAAATAGTTTCATCCAGATAAGAGAGACAGTCGAATCTTAGTGTAATAAGGAATCCTCAGAGATCAGTTATACTTCGAATAAGGGGAGATACCAAGAATCAAGGGTTGAATCTAGGTGATAATAAAGCCAGATTCATAATCCTATATAGACCAGGATTAGCTGAAGCCTCTTCGAATTTGATCAAGGAATTGAAGTTTGAATGGAACTCAACTTCTGCCATAAGGAATTCCTACTATAAATAGAGAGGGGAGTGCGTTATTCAAGCCTTCTTCCAAATCAACACACAAATCTGCCATGCGCAAACTTTTGCTCTAGGCGAGACCTCTCGAACATCTTGAGATTTTTATTTTACCCTTTTTCCCAACAACATATCTTCAATTTGGATAAACAGCACTAGAGCCATAGAATCAGCCGACCGATGAGCACTTTCAGTTTGGATAAACAGCACCGCTTCAAGACCGACTGGTTATCTATCCAAGTCTCGGTCAACAAGGATTTCCTGAGTCCTTGTTGGAAAAGGTCATCTCATTAGCCTTCTTGGCGAAGTGAGATTTCACTAGGTTACTTATCATTTGGCACATTGAAAGGCGACAGAGTTCGGCATTCAGACAGTCGAACCATATTTACAATTAAGACACACATCTCTTTCGAGTACTTATGTCCTAACAGTCTAGTACCAATTCGGCGCACTTATATTCTCACAAATATAATTACAATCGCTGAACTCGGCCCCGACGATTCGTGAACTTCACAGAACTAGCAGCCTTGTCTTCAGGCTCTATAACCCAAAGGCCGAGACGTGTTCCTTCCTCAGCCGCAGTCGCAAGATTTAGAAGTCATCAGCGCGACCAACACCACATTAACATACATTTCACTCCCCGGCCGAGCTCAACCAAGGAGTTGGCACGCCCCATTCAATCAAATAACGTAGTTAGCTTATTAGTTATTCAATCTGTACACTACATAGGCTAAGTAGTTTTTAGGGTTAACAAAAACAAACATAATTAAAATGTTTTTTTTTATACATATAGATAAACACCATAAAATATACAAATGGAAACACTATTCATATATTCTCTCTGTTAACTACATTGAAATATTTGAGAATCGAAGAGAAAATGGAGAAGAAAGAGTAACTGAGAAAAATGAACTATAAAGAATTTAGAGAGAGAAATATGAGACTTGTATATTAACTTAAAACAATGATGATTACACATTCTGTTTTTATAAAATAAAAAACTTAACAACTCTAACCAAATACTAACAAATTTGCTAACTATATTACTAACTTGTACAACTATTTATCTAATTGTCTAACTAATGATGTGGAACCTTTAATACTCTCTAGTACAGTAGGAATGAAGATTATCTACCCTCTTATTCTCATCCCCTTTCATCCCCTCGTCTCACACATTACTTTTTGTCTTATTATCTTTATAAAAAAAAATCAAAATAAGATGTTGACGTGGCTTAAACGTGACCGTTCAAATAAAAGGATATAAAAAGATAGAGAGATTAGGAGAGTAGAGAATCCTCATCCGTACAGTAGTACATGGCATGGTGAAAAGACAACATGATTTAAACGAAAAAAATTTGACATCTTCTAGATGTCATAATTTAAGTTGACTTCTGGTTGCTTCTTAAATTCTATTTTTGACTTCTGGTAGCTTCTTAAATTCTATTTTTGAGGTAATATTGTTTAATCCTGATTGTCTTTTTAAGTGATAAGACCAATAGTTACATATTAAAGTCCCACCACATAGTAACATATTAAACTTTACAATGACTTATAAATAGTTAGAATATTTTTCGCAATACTAATTAATTTACTTGTGAAACATCCACTTCTTTCGTGGGTCTCTAGCTAAGCTTACCTTTATTTGCAAGTTGCATTTACAACTATATTACCCAAAAAAATTATAATGCACAATTTTTTTTTATAAAGTTAAGAAGTACTCCAGTAATCAACTTTACTTTAAATTTGGTTAGAAAAATAATGCAATATATAACACTTAAAAAATATTATATCATGCACAATTTACTGTGGCAAAAAAAAATGATTTTAAATAATGAACTTTTTTAAAGTAGGACTTCATAAATTATTATAGTAGCCTAGCAGGAAATACATGTTACAAAGAAATAATGAGAAAAAGAATCCCAATTTTTAGCTCAAACATAAGTAACTCAGAGTATTCCTAGTGAGGAGCTCTATATGGGGTTGAAAAAGTGATGGATATAGTCCATTTTAGAGTTTCGAAAATTTTTTGGAGCTTTATTAAATAATCTCTTCCAATGGGGAGCTATATCTTTCCGGTTCTATATGAGACTCTATATATATTTATTTATGTAGTAATTTAATTAACTAATGATTTTTTTTTTTTTTGTGTTTTTGTTTTTCTTAAGTTGGTTTTTGGACGTGCTATCTTAAATTTTTTTATGAACCCTTCAACCTAAAAATTTCAAATTGTGACAAAGTTAGATTTCATCACTTATGAATCGTTCGTTGGATTAGATTCCCTTATCTCAATCTCATTCGTTGAAATAAGCAAACCTCTACTTCGCCCTCTAAAATAATTTGATTTTCACATATAACATAACAATTTACCTAGCATCAATTGGTAAATTAGTATCATACAATTTTGAAAAAAAAAATATTTGAAATTTTCACCCATCAATGCCTATGAACTTTAAATTAATTTGAAATTTTCATTCTTATGGAATTTAAAAAAAATCATTAATTAACGAAATTGTAAGAAAAATAAGTAAGAAAAAAGAATTAAAATAATAATAAAATAAAAGTTTTCGCAAATGAATGGAGAGTGGTATAATTTTTTTTACATGAGTTGCTACATTTTTTTGTGGATTCACTGTTTTTTGAGATTAGATGTAATATGATTTTATACTAGAAAGAAAATTGCTAGCCCGATGATGAATCTAGCCTCATTTTTCGAGTCATTAGAGATGAAAGGCTAGAAATGTGGTCCAAAGTCCCCATTAGGATGCTCTCAGGTCTCGAATTTCGCCGACCCACAACTTTTTACAGCCTGTTACCTCAAAAAATTATGTGGTTTGTCCCTAGATTCCGCCATTTCTGCTCCCATGAAGCTCCAGTTCGAACCCACAACGCTGACTTGGTACTGAGTCTGTTCCGAGTCGTCAATCGGAGGTCCAAATCGAACACCTAGACCCACCACCATTGGATCTGAAAAGTTACGTTTTGAGGCATCTATCGGAGGTCCAGATCTAACACGCAGACCCATCAACGACGCCGTATCCTCCCGTTCTCGCTCTTCCATTCTTTGCCACTGCTCCTCCTAATGTCGAAGCCGGAATCGCTCCTGACGGTGCTGCTTTTCCGTCTTCAGTTTTGCCTGCGGCGGGGTTTTGGGGTTCTGAGGATTTGATGGGGTTGGGAAATGGAGTAGGAGTTTGAGGGTGAAGCAGACGAATCTGGATGTGGGTTTTGGTTTGGACATGGTTTTGGAGGATTTTACATAGGGAAGTGCGGCTTTGGGAAATGAAGTAGAAGTAAGAAGGTGCAGGGAAGAGGGAGGGTGAGGGTGCATAGGACAGATCTGGAGGTGGGTTTAGATTTAGACAGGGTTTTGGGGATTTTACAGAGGGAAGTGGGGTTTTGGGAAATGGAGTGGGAGTAGGAAGGTGCGGGGGAAGAGGGAGGAGGAAGACAAAGTTTTTTTTTTTTTTTTTTTTATAAATTTTTTAGTTTTTATTATTTTATTATTATTATTTTTAATATTTACGTGACGTCTAGTCATTGTCCACATATGTCATATCATTAGTTAACGGTAAATTTATCAGCAAGCTTAACGGATGTATGAAATTGTTCTAAAATTATAACTTTATGTATCATTCTGGAATGAAAAAAACTTCATGTAATAAATGTTGAAATCCAAAAAATTTTAAAGTAATAAACTGAAATTATTCCATAAGCGTAATCAAGCCGACAAGCAGCCAGGCATAGATCCAAATTCAAAGTCCCAATTCCAGTATTTTACATCATTGTCTTTTTCCTATCTATTGGCCCGATCGGTAATCCTTGTTGTTTACTTGCAACATGCGTTGAAAAATACTAACTAAATGAAAAGAGATATGGCGGGGAAGGCAAGTTGATGTTGACAATGTGGAAAATGGTACCTATTGAAAGAACACGTGAGTGAATATGAAAGCGGTGGAAATTCATAAGAGAGAATCTCGCTGGATCCTCTTATTTCGTGAGAATTTGGAAAAAATTTCAATTACATTCGTTCATCGTAAATTATGTGATCAGTTTTTGTCATGTATTGTTTATATTCAATTTTAAATAAAAAAAATTTACACTAATTTTTTACCGCACGATATACGATGAACGAATGTGATTGAAAGATCTCCATGATCCTCACAAAAAGAATCCGACGAGAGTCAAATTTTCTTTAATAGTATGCAGCAATTTTATGAAAATCGAATGATTTGGATTGAAAATATAAAATATAACATTTGTGAAAACCAAACCTAAAGATTAAAATATCGTAGCAGTGCATTAATTAGTTATTTTTGTTAGATATAAATTAGGGGTTCCCACTTAGTACTACAGTGATATTATTCTTCATTTATAAGTGAGAAGTCAAATGTTTGATTCTCGCCAAAGGCAAAGGAGAATTTAAATCACGTTGCTAGTCCGTTGTGAAGCTAAGTCCACCTCCCTCTCCTTATCTTTTGTTCAAAAAAAAAAATTAGGGGGCCTTGCTACACTGATACTAGCTAGTTTTATGTAATATTTAACTTGGAGAAAAATGCATTAATTCTTTCTATGCAAAATCTAACTGTTAATTTTTCAGTCCACTAAGTGATACATACCATGAAAGTCAAATTCATAAGTTAGAGAAATTGCAGTTGTATTCACAAAATTAACACAATTATTGATAAGTTTCCCAATATATACCCGTCACAATGATAGAGTCCACCAAAAATAGGCCCACATAATATTACTGTATAAACAAATAGAATTAAATGACGAAACCTAAAGGAAAAACCAAGTTTAAAAATCATGATACACGTGATTAAATGAAAAGAGCAGCTTTTTCGCCGCTAAACAGTATATTGGTGTAAAGTGCGTGCGTTTCGTGTATGAAGGGTTCTAGTCAAGTTTATGTGGGGCCCTTCTCAGTCCGCATGAATATGATAGTTTTATATATAAAGTCACTCCACATCGATCTAAAACCCACTCCACATCGATCTTCATTTGTTCTCTCTTCAATCTTCATCATCATCCTTCAGTCTCTTGGTTTGGTAGTAACCTTGATTCCAAACCCTAAATTACCATGAGGAGAAACTGCAATCTGGAGCTTCAGCTTCAGCTTCATCATCCTTCTGCTGATTCCAGCTTCCCTAACCCTAATGAAACCCAGCAACAAGAACAGCACGAACAACAGCAGCAGCAGCAGCAGCAGATGACAATTTTTTACAACAGAATGATGTGCGTTCGTGATGTTACAGAGCTTCAGGTACGTCACGTTCTTCCTTTAAAGTTTAAGATGATCTACCAAGCCAAATAGATATTAAGTCACAAATATTTTCCATTTGCAAATAACATATCTTGATTGAATAAAATCAACGATTGGAACCGTCAATTTATTAATCTTCATTTGTAGATCACTTCTAAAAAAAATATATCATTCCAATTAAAAATAGCTTAATCATCCAACCGTTTTAATTAAGCGATCGATTCATCATAAATATATTATTTGATATCTATACGGTCGATTATTTTAATACATTTGAGTCACTAATTGATGAATGAGCTCATCTTCCCAAGGGGGAAGTAGAAGTACAAGTATTATTCAGATATTAATCATATCAATAAATAGTTATCCTCTAATAACTTATTAAATTAAACCAATAATTAATAAAATTTGTTGGTACTTTGCAGGCCAGATCCATCATTTTTCTTGCAAACAAAGAAATGGAAGAGAGGGTAAAGAGTCCATTTACTCCAAATGGATCATCAGAACCACCTTCACCAAATTTTATGTCTCCGCTGGGTAGCCCAGTTGCTGGCACGTCTCTGAAGAGATCACTCCAAAGCTTTTTGCAGAAGAGAAAGCATCGGAATCAAGCAACATCTCCATACCATCACTAGGAACTAAGGCACGTCAAGTTTATTATTTACGTAAATTAGATGGAGATCGACTGATCGAAGAGAGCTTTCTGTAAATTAGTTAATTCTAAGCACTTCTAATCATCGTGTGGGAGACATCATATATACATTGTTTGGGTTGATTTTAGATCTTTAATGTTAGATGGTGTTAATCGGATTATGGCAAAACATTTTTCATTTGTTGTTCTTTTGTTGATGTGGGTGGGAGATGATATGACTGAGAAGATTACATCCATTATGGCTAATAATTTTCATTTTTTCCACAAATAAACCATTAGAATACAATATGTTTTAAAAAATTGCAAAAATTCAAACAATATACCAATTTCGACATGGTTCACTAATTTCATTGGATGATAATTAACCAACTAAGAAAACAAGAATATTTAAGATGTTTTTATATAACAAAAATTTGACGAAAGTATCAGTGTAACTATGCAATATACATTATATTTTATTTTGTTAGATGTTTTTATGCCAATGCTTTCTTCTTGTTCTTCTTCTAGTACAACAATACTTAGGCCTTCCACAGTAGGTCAGAAAACAAAAAAAGTATGATATCAATATATTAAACTCATATAGGAATCACACTTCTACAGTGAACTATAAAATTTGAGTGTGATACCAATTTATTGAACTCATTAGTTCAATATATTAGACTCATGAGTTCAATATATCAAACTCATGAGTGTGGTATAGGGAAGGCAATTCAAACCATCAAACCCGATAACCGTGGATAACCACCGAATGGAACGGATTTGGGGATGAAAATTTGGTTATATTTCAGATATGGGGAAAAACCGAAAATATTATTCAATTATGGTTTCAGATATGGTTATAGGGATCCCTGATTCGTATCCGTCCTCAAATCCGACCGGAATATTATATATTATATATAATATAATTTATATATAATAATTATGTATATTCACCTCACCCCTTACCTTGATACCAAAAGTTGCATTTGTGGGAAAGTTCACAAGTTTTGAATCAAAACCAATGAGAATTCAATGGTGCTTATGAGAGAGATCAAAGATTAGCCAACATCATCGATGTATCTATTATATTATAATGACGAAATTAATATATATTATATTATAATGCATCAATTGAATGAATATATTTTTGGTATTGACGAAGATGGATATAACCGTTAACCGATGGGGAATTTGTTACCCCTGGGTATGATTATGGATAATCCCCGATGGATAATTTGCGATTATGAAAATAGTTAATTTTTGTGGTTATGGGTTGGATATAGCATTTTACGTCTCCAAGCCGAACCGTTGCCATCCCTAGTGATACACATATATTGAACTCACACTAGTGTAACAATAGTGTTATAGAAATCAAACTCAAGATACTTGATTACTATCTATAGGTTTCACACTAACCTAAATCACTGTAAAATACCTTATTCAAATGATATTTTTTTAAATCAAATAAAAGACAGAGGTTGCATATACGTAATTGTAATTTGAGCTATAATCTTGAACAAGGTCATGCCAATTTCAGCCCACCATTGACAAATGTCTCAGTATATATAAGCTAGATGAAAAAAAATATTGTCAAATGGTATTGGAGCTAAAGAAAAGATGGAAACGAGTATCTTTCACACGAAATTGCATGGTAATTTCCTGGAAGGTTTTGTAAAGTTACAAGGCATGGGGATTAGCTTGCTTGCTACCACTAGCATTCATACAAGGGATTCATACATATTCCCGATTGGTTGTGTATCTCTTTTTTTGCAAAGAGAGATGGAAATAGTTTTATGAGAAGTATAAGGAGACTTTCTAAATATGAAATTCTGTAAAAATGAAGTTCTTTGTCATCTATGTTTTTTACTGAATATTTTATTGTTGGACAGCAATTAATGTTAAAACTGTGAGGTAACAAAAATGTTATAAAAAATGTTAAAAACAGTAACCATAATTAAAACGATTTAAAATGTCTAACTGGAAAAGATAAAATAAATATTAAAGAAGGTTAAGTGTTGCAGCTTCTTATCATGCCTTCATTTCAACGTTACAAACTTTCTATGCGAATCAAGCTTTTGCTTTTCCGTCTTGCCTGTAATATTGAAGAGACAAAAACGTTTTAAATGTTTTTACTAATCTTCATTTTTACGCTTAATTAACGGCTGTGAGGATAATTGAGGTGACATGACATGACTTATTTGGAACTGGATCAGCCCTCTCATGCTTATCACCCCCTTGGAATTTGGATTCTCTCCGCCTCTCAAACAACTTCAAAAAATTTGTGGTCCAATATTTTGGCTCTGCTCAGGAAAAAAGGGAGTATGTAATGCGCGGGTATTTCAAACCGATGCATTTTAAACCCTGTAGAAGAAGAGAACAGAACACATGAAGAACTATGAATCTACGATTGAGTTGGTATACGATCACCTTGACATGTCGGTTGCTTATAAGTTAGGGTGCACACCTCTATTTACTTTCTACACAATTTATGTTAATTTCAGTTTAAGAATTTTGTCTCAATTTTCAGAAGACATGCTCAGTTAGTTTTCTGTACAGTTTAAAGATTTTCTCTTAAAGAATTGTTATTGGCATTCTAAAAATCTCATTCTACACTCCACACTTTCTATATTTGGAAAGAAAAATACACTTGTGAGGAGTGTAGAATAAGATTTTTGGACTACCAATAACACTTCCCTTCTCTTATACTATTATTCATCCATTTCTCTCTCATCTCAACTTTCAGTCAACTTCAGAAAGACAATCAGTTTTCTATACAGTTTAAAAATTTTCTCTCCTAATGTTATTCATCTATTTCTCCTTATCTCAACTTCTAGTCAGCTATGTAAAAGGTAAAAAAAGTAAGTGTGGATAACATCACCCATAAGTTAATCCCAGAAAGTAGAGGATAAACTAATAGTTTAAAAAATCAAACACATGGTCTTTGCCAACCATTGCTTTCGGTCTGGTCTGGTAGTAGTCCAAGAAAGAAAGTACCGTTTGGTGCAGAAACAAAACTTAAACCAATATTGACTGCCATTTTATTCCCAATACAGAAGTTGAGTTCTCAAATATATTTAGTTCAAGACAGAAAAAAAATTGACAGTTCAATGATTGCACAAAAGATAAATGTGATCGTCTTATAATCTCGGTGCAATGCGAGGACGATCCCATTCAGTTACAATGTGGTTCCGCGTGATCTCCTTCAGTGAACGGCAACCACTCAACGCCATGGTTAGCTCAAACTCGTCACGAAGCATTTGAAGAACTTTCCTTACACCAGCCTCACCATCTGCTGCTAACGAGAACACCACCGGTCTACCAATCTGAGCAAAATTGAGGTTTTAAGTATCAAATTAGAACTCGTAGGCTAATTAATTAATTATACGGTTCTGTGGCAATTAAGGCATTGCTTCAAATTTGTTGTTTTAATATAACAGATATTAGAGGCAGGAATGAATCATAGCTGCAGTATCTTGCTTCTGCTGTATGTGTCAAGTAACATAAGCTCTACTCACAAATACACCCGATGCGCCAAGGGCCAGAGCTTTAAAAACATCCGTTCCTCGCCTTACTCCACCATCCAAAAACACAGGAATTTGGCCTTGTGCGGCTTTGACGACCTATAAGCCATTACAACATTACCATGATTTAGAATATTACGATTTACAGTTCTATACACCAAAGAAAGTGACTTGGAATTTAGAATGACTAAAGTTTCAAGAATATGAACTGTTGAAGAGAATACTCAACAACTTCAGAACCTCGGAAGCATTTAAAATCGATAAAAGCAGAAAATATGAAGCAAATGTACCTCTTCCAGTGCCATAATAGTTGCAGGGACATAATCGAGTTGGCGAGCTCCGTGGTTGGAGACGATAATTCCTGCAGCTCCATATTGTACAGCTAGTCGTGCTACATTTTTCAGCACACGCATCATTGAATTTGTTGTAAACTATCAATAATAGACCAAGCAGGGGACTTGGCTTTCTTTTGGAATGTGGAGTCAGGGATATGGTTGCTTACCATCCTCCGCAGTAATTACACCCTTAACAAGAATTGGTAATTTGGTGATTGTCTGAAGCCATTGTATATCCTGCGTATGTGGCCAAGAAGATCGTTTGAAATCTTACTGCACATTAAATGTTTCAACTATCATGTATTGAAGCAACCATTACCTTCCAGCTGAGAGACCGGTCGATTTGTCCAGCAACATAAGATGCTAGTCCAGAATCATTGGTCTGAAATTTCATCACCAAAACGGTCAAGAAATGTCTCTATTAATATGAAGTTACTTATTGTCTGATACTGAAAGTTGTATAGGTCAGTCATCCACCTTATCCATCTTTCCGAGATCCAAATCCTCAAAGTTCTTCAATGTTAAGTTTGGTGGCAAAACAAATCTGTTGAAGACCTTAAAGTGAGATTTTATTGCATAATAAAACAACATAAAATGTTTCTCGTAACTATCTTTCTTAGTTTTATAAATACCATTTTGAATCAATGCTCACCTGTTCTTGATATCTGCCTCCCTGCGCCCAAGCCTCGGAGTGTCCACAGTGAGAGCTATTGCCTTGAAACCGGCCCTCTCAGCTCTTTTTACAAGCTGTGCAACAACATTTCTGTCTTTGTGCACCTAAACAAGAACCAAAGAAATCATTGACTATTAGGTTTACAACGCATGACAAACGAGAACCTTGAAAGTATCTACTTGTATTAGGCCCTTATTAGCTTTAATAATGCAAATTACGGCAAAGGCCACTTAAATGGAGGTCAAAGATCTTAAGACAGTATGTTAAAAGAGTGAATTTAGCAAATACAAAAGGGAAAATTCAAAACTTGCATAGAGTTGGAGAAAGCGAACGCCAGGTCCTGTTGACGCAACCTCTTCAACACTGGAAGTAGCCCAAGACGACAGTGTCTAACAACCAAAATTGCATATATAAGATGAATAAGCCACACATTCAAATCATTGATATATAAGTTGAACAAGCCATGCATTTAAATCAATGATGAGAAGTCAAACCATAATTGTGTCGGCTGCGGATGCTGCTCTTGCCGTTGCATACTCACCTGATTGAGAATTACCAAATCAAATTTAGCTATCCCTGCTTTATAGGAAAAACTTTGCAAAGATAACACTTCAAAGAGCGTTTTTTCATTCCAACTGCTGTTAAGTTAACTTAAATTTCTTAATGCAACTTATAGAAGGAGCTTATACCTTCAGGGTGAGCCATCTTCTGCATGGCTGTTGGAGCAATCATGATCGGCATCGAAATGTTGAAGCCCAAAACAGTTGTTCTCAAGTCTATCTTGCTTACATCTATAAGGATACGAGGTCGAAACCTGGTCCATAAAAAAAAAATTAAAATCAAAACACAAAAATCTATGCCCAAAATCAAAACACAGAAGTCTATTTTGCTTACATCTATAAGAACTTCAATTGATTTTTTTTACAAGGGAATGAGAACCAAACCCCAAAAAACAAAAAAAGAAAAACTACTTTTGACATGATAGTCCAAAAGCAAGAGAAGAGCTTACAAAATCCGCGAAAATGCGCGTTCATTCTCCTTGAGAGTCCACTGGTCCTCTGCACCAGATGCATAGTAGTCATAAATCATCTTTGGCAATTTCTCCTTAGCAATGGCTTCATACTCAGAAACATTGGTTATCTCCACCATCTCTGCAATTTGTTTATGCTATCCCCACGCTATTCTGAAAGAAATTTGAGTAGTGAACGAAAATCACTTGAATATTACGTTATGTCAGATTCTTTCGAATTCAGATAATCAAACAATTCACCGAAAAAGCTATCCTAATTTTTAGGTGCATAGTAATAGAAACTATGAACCAACAGAAGCAACCTAGTAAAGGGGAATGAGAAAAACCCCACTGCCTAATTAGGCCTTGAGATATGAACTCTTGGATAGTACAACCATGAGACCATTGGCTTCCAATTTTCCGACTTTCAAGATTTTAACTTCAGGGGATGTGATCGCCAACTTCAATACATTCTTGGGCCATCTTAGATTGGCGAAGAACTTACTTGCAACCGGAAAGCTAAGGTGACGGTATCCCAAGCATTTACAATAACAGAGGGGGGCTATGAACGATCGAACTCATAAGCTATGACTGGTGATCCATCCTAGACTGATGGGGCTTTTTATGTTAATTAAACTTCTGATTAGACTCACTAATAAAAAAATCAGGATTAAGCTTTGAACAAATCTAACAATAACCCAACAATCCAAACACCAGTATCGGATTTAAATAATCGAACTTTGTTGCACTCATGTCTCGAACTCTACTATGTCACTTCAGAAAAACATTGATTTCGATACAACAGTAAGAAAAGATTTCATTTGTAATACATCATACATGATTTTAATCAAAACAATCAAAACCCAAGTCGAAATTCAATCAAATAATCTAAACAAAATCATCAAAGAGTGCAATCCCAGATGCAAAAAATAAAATAAAATGAAACTGGATGAACTGTGAAGCAAAAGAACACACCTTGTGGGATTGTAGAAACAGAGAGGAACTGCAGAAAATGGTGGCTGAAGAGAAAAGGAGAGGAAAATGAACACTCAAATTCCCACGTGGACACTGATATACAATTTTTTTGCAAAAAAAGAAAGAGAGTGATTGGAGGGATTGGAGAAAATAATAAAGAAGGGGTGAAGACAAAAGACGTAAGCATCAGATAAGAATGGGGAGTGGGTTTGGGTTTTCAAGGTGAGAGCAATGGTAAAACCAATCTGTTTTCATGGTAATGTGAGCATCACTCTCACTCCTCCATGCTCATCCCATTTATGGCAAAATAATAATCTTATGGGTTAATAATATTTAGAAAAAATAATAATTAGAATTTAAAAATATCACTGTCATTAGTAATAGAGCTATTTATACATGTGTAACTTATTTTGTTAAGTTTTTGACGGAGGATTATTACATTCTCTATTTTTGACCGAGTTGTGCTAAAAAAATTGCATTTTAAGCAAATCACGTCGTGTAGTCTATTATTATTTTTTTGTTGGTATAAACTTTGATCATAAGATAATATGAGTGAATTTTTGGTGCCACAGTGTGATTAGTAACTAATAAGAATTTCACTTCACAAAATTAAGGGGTAGAGAAATTTGGGACTTATTCACGGTATGCAGTTCACCCCTTGGGAGATCGTATGATGTTGTCTTATAGGACATTTCCAGCAAACAGAACAGAACCACACAATTACATGTGCAAATTTTTTCATTTTTTTATTTTTTATAAATAAAGATTTGGGTAGAAACAGATGTGGAATCAAACATTCGGCAACCCATGTATATAGAACATTTTAATAAATATTAACCCTAATTAAAAGAAAGTATTACTAATGAGGTGATGATTGTGCAGCATTACTATCAAAATTGGATTTTACAATCATTTTATTAATGATCATCTTAATCACCACTAATTGTCTTTTTCTTTTGTAGGCCCACACCAGGTGCAGGTGGAAAAATGAAACAAAAATACTTTGAGATTGACGCAAAACTGAGCGTAGTTGTATAATTTACGTTTAAAGATTCATATAACTGATCGCACTTAGTAGGATAAAAATTTGTTGTTGTTGCTGCTTTCCCTTGTTCTTGTTAATTTATGTGATGCATGTAAGAGACACAAGGAGCTGCATAAGGAACGGGGTACATGCAGCTTTTGGACAGTTTCAACTTTCAAGCATTTGAATTTGGATGTTCAATAAAAAATTATAAAAAGAAAAGGGAAGCCTTTCTCTTCTACCATGCTATCAAGTGCCCAGCCCAACTTCCTTGCAACCGCAATTCCTACACCTTTGCTCCTCTTCTTCTATGCTTAATTGCTTATAAGATTCAGTCCCAACTGCATAACAAGTATTTGGTGTAAAAGTCATAATTTTATAAATGTTCAAGGCATCTCTTCAATGCTTGATCTTGCCAGCAAAAGCCTGCAAAATATATAGACTAGGTGAGACAAATTTTGAACTTGAGTTTAGAAGGCTTTTTTTTTTTTTTTTTTCATCTCTCTATAAGAGCAACTTCAACCCTCTCTAAAATGCTGGTCTAAAACCTAAAAAAATAGGTTGGCACCAAAAAAAACCCTTCCACCCCTGAAAATAGGCCAGCTCAAAGTCCACCCCAGTTTGTAGGCTGGCCCAAAATGGACTAAGCAAAGGCCTGATGTTTTTTTTTTTTGTGTCAAGCGCGTGAGTGTGCTTTCTCGATAGCAAACAGACGGTGGACCCCGCCGCAGTAAGCACACTAAAGGGGTGCGGGACATGGGCCACATGGTGCGTCCTCGGTCGTTGGATTTCCAACGACATGTTTTCTGAATCGTTGGATTTCCAATAGTAAAAAAAATTTGAATTTCAAACCCAACGGCTAGTGACATGGCAACATCTGGGTTGTTTGATTCCTAGATCAACGGTTCAGGATTTTCAACCAAAAAACATTTAAAAAAATGTAAGAATTCTTACCGTTGGCCACTTGTCCAATTTTGAGCAGCTGGATTTCAATCTTTTTCAAATCCAACGGTCCAAATTAATTAACTTAATAAAAATTATTAAAAATTGTTTAAAAATACAGAAAAATAAAATAAAAATATATTATTATTGTTCTATAAATACCTAACCATCATTTTCCACCTTACACCACATGACACTACATGATTGGTTGAAATCTTATCAAAATCTATTCTAAAGGATTCCAAACAGATAGTGACACGTGGCGTGACGAGATTGGTTCAAAATCTTATCGGAAATAGTACTTTTGGATAATGACACGTGACGTGACAAGATTGGTTAAAAATCTGCAACGGGATTGGTTCAAAATCTTATCAGAAATCTATCCACAAAAATAGTATTCTCGGATAATGACACGTGGCGTGACAAGATTGGTTAAAATTCCGCGGCGGGATTGGTTCAAAATCTGATCAGAAATCTATCCACAAAAATAGTACTTTCGGATAATGACACGTGGCGTGACAAGATTGGCTAAAAATCTTATCTGAAAGTTAAAAATAAAATTATTTTATAAAAAAATTAATAATATTTTAATACGAATGGACTAGACTTTGGGTCATCTCATTTTTTAGGAGTAGAGATGTATTTGGCAAATTACTGTTTTTTGAGGTCAATTACTATTCATTTGGGTGGATTAAATGGATTTTGGGCCATCTCATTTTTTAGAAGTGGAGTTGCTCTAAACAACTTGTTAGTTTTTCTTCAAATGCAATATTATATTTTAAATTACACTAATTTATGGGGACAAAAAACCGAAGCAGACATTCTACTAGTCTAACCCACATATGCGAACTTTGGCTTGTTTCCTATGGCTTCAATTTTCCAGGAAGATCAAAGTGGACTCATGAACCCATGAATGAGCTAAAGCTAATTCAAATGAAAACAAGTTCATCGAACTGGCCTAAAATTTAACTAAAAAATAAGTGTTCATTACAACAAGAGGCACAGGAAAAATACAACAAAACCAAAAATTTCATCTTTTCATTTGACACACACAGAAAACCATAACTATTATTCTCAACAGGGTATTGACCAAATGGCTTCATTCTCTCAGACACATTTGGTTCTTCTTCTTCACCAGCCAAGGCCGTGTCATTTGTTGCTCCACTTGCATTCAAGCAAAGAGGGGTACTTATCAGATTTGTCGAGTCTGTTGTTATCTAGAGAGAGAGAGCACTGAGATTTTTCGAGGAAAATAAGGAGTTAGGTAATTTGCTAATCAACTCACATCCTGAAAAGTTACGGGCCTGTTTGGTATCCTATTTGAAAATTTTTATCGTTTCTCAAAATATTTCTTAAGAACATTTCTTGAAAACAATTTTCTTTAAGACTAAAAAACTTGATTGGTTTGCGATTTAAACTAGACAAAGAGATCTAAAATGAGGAGGTCGCATGAGAGGGAGAAAGAGAAAAGAGGAGGAAAGAAATTAAGAGATGATTGAAGAAAAGAGAAAGAAGAAGAGATTGGTTCAGATGAGATAGAGAGGAAAATGAGTGAGAAAAAAAACCGAGAGAACGAAGAGAGCGGATTAGAGGAGAGACGAAAAACGTTTTAAAAAAAAGGAGAGAGAAAGAAAAAAAGAGAGATATATTTGGAGTGAGAGGGGAGGAGGTAGAGAAAAGAAATGAGTAAGTTTAATAGATTTGGAGTGAGAGGGGAGGAGGTAGAGAAAAGAAATGAGTAAGTTTAATTAAAAAAAAAAAATCTAAAACCTCACTTTTTATGTTTTGGAGAATAAATTATATTTTTGAGTTAGTCTTGAGTTCAGTTTTTTAAAATAGTTCTAACAAACAAGTTTTTAAAATCTAAAACTTGAAAATTGTTTTTGAGTTTAAAAAGTTGGATTCAAGTAGAGTGCCAAACAAACCCTAAGAGATTTGAGATTCCCTACAAACTGAGGAATTTCTGAATTTATTGGGTTTTTCTCAACTACCCAACACTCTAAAATCTCCAAACCTGAAAGGGAGTCTGGGATTGACCCATTGATCAAGTTTTGACTTAGATCAAACAACACCAACCACTTTAGCTGCCCTAAATCTCGAAGGATCATTCTTTTGAGCCTATTAGAGCTCAAATCAATCTTTTGGAGGAGCTGAAGTTGCCATACAGAGCTAGGCACCTGACCTTCTAGAACATTCTAGCTCAAATCCAAGATTGTCAAACTCCCCAACCCTCCAATTGCTTGTGGTATGTCACCACTTGGGTTGTTGTAACTTAGGTCAAGCTGCTCTAGTCTCACTAACCCACCAATTTCCCTAGGGAATTTTCCTTGTAGGTTGTTATGCGAGAGGCTGAGGACCCTTAAATTTTTATTTTTTGACAAGTTTGGGGGGATTTCTCTTGGGAGAGCTAGATTGGAAACAAGGGCTAGGGTTTCCAAGGAAGACAATGCACCAAATAGTGATGGAGAGAGAGCAATTGGTGTGGTTACCAATTTTTCAAGTAAGGTAATTTGAGGAGGGAACTTGAAAAGGAAGCAGAGGATTTGAAAAGAGGGTGAGAGTATCAGGGTCAATGTGAATCTTTGTGACATGAAAAATTGGAGGATTTTCATCACCAATCTCACATTGAACACCCGGCCATGGAGTCTCATAGGTCATCACAAGGCTGTGAATGCTCCTGGGCCCAGCTGGGGTCCCCCAGAAGGGCACCCAAAACTTCATAAAGTCCAAAATGCTCATCCCTTTCTATCATCCCATTTGAGTTTTGCTGCCCTGAAATCAACCCACCTCCCAAAACAAGAAACCCAAGAAAGAAAATACGCAAATAAGCCATGAAAGGGTTCAGTGGAGAGCAAAAGGTACCGTTTGGTACATGGGATAAGACGGAAAACACCGTCCCACGTTTGCTGCTCCAAATTGTCTAAGACGAGTTGTACTGTGCAACGAATTTTAGTCATTTTTTCAAGATTTGGATCATCTTCTGAGCTTAGGAGGCTGAGCCTCATGAGCAAAGCACATGGGTCGTTAGATCAAAATCTAACGGCGCATGTGCTTTGCTCATGAGCCTCAGTCTCCTAAGCTCATAAGAGGATCCAAATCCATTTTTTCGTTCCATTTTCTCCTTGGAATGACTTGTTCCAGCTTATGGAACACAAAATTATAATTTTTTTGAACAATACCCCTATTCTTTTTCATTAATTCCACTGTCTACCCCCTCTCTCTCTCCCGTAGCCTCCCTCTCTTCTACCCTCCCTCACTCCTGTAGCAGCCCCCTTTTCCACCACAAACCCAGCAACCTAACTATGGCCAACCCAATCCCAGCAAACCCATCTGAACCCAAACCCAGCTTCTTCTTTTTCTCCGCTTGTATTGCTGAGTGCCATTAAAGAGATCCAAATCGAATCGGCAGAGCTGAGAAATAAGATGGTGGCGATTTCAGTGAAGCCTGTGGAGCCAAAAATAATCACAAGGCGACACGTGGATTTTTGGATAGAAAAGGCCAAAAATACCCTTGAGGCATATCGGAATTCCTACGCGCGAGCAGCGGGCAATCATCCCTCAACCAAGTCAAAAGTGCCCAAAATAGGTAACAAATTCAAAACTATTTCATCCACCTTCATCCTATATTCTCCACAAGGTAATTATTCCATAACCCCCAAAACATTTCTTTTAAATTATGTTAATTAGTCAATTAATGGATTTATTACCTAATTAATCTATTAATTGCTAATTAACTACAAATTACACCAAAAAAAATACCACAAATGGCCGCTCCCTATTCTCCTAATAAGGCCGGCCATATCCCTATAAATAGCTCTCCATTCTCTCAAAAAACTACTTCCAAGTTTCTTGTAAAACTCAACAAAATTCTCCAAACACTCTTCCCTCAAAATTCTAACTTTGGTATCGGAGGTTCTTCGGCCAAAGCCCCCCAATTCATCGTGGGTTCGTGAGGCTTTTTGGCCTTGACCAAATGTGTGATTTGTTTTGAGGCTTTTTGGCATTGACCAAAGGTATGATTTGTTTTGTAGGTGCAATTTTGTCCAAGAAAGAGAAGACGGAATTTGCATCCTCAAAGCCAATCTTCATTGCAGGAGTCCT
This sequence comes from Pyrus communis, assembly GCF_041283825.1. Lineage (NCBI taxonomy): Eukaryota > Viridiplantae > Streptophyta > Magnoliopsida > Rosales > Rosaceae > Pyrus > Pyrus communis. The sequence continues at coordinate 28,269,924 of NC_142574.1, read as the reverse complement.
CACTCTTTCTCTCTCTCGTCCTCGCCACCCTCCTCTTATCGGCCCCCACTTCCCCATTTCTACAGAACCCCTCTCTTTCTCAATTCACCCAAGTATGTGCTCGTTAGCTCTTCTGCAACTACTTATTCTTACCATTCTTTTACTTTTCTTATCTTTAATTTTTCGACTGGTTTTATTGGTAAAGAAGTAGCAGGAAAGTTTAGATCTTGAAGGGTTTTCATATTATATAGATGGGAAAGAATTACGATGAGAGAGTGATTAACGGGTGATTTTTTCTTCTTCTGGGGTTTGGTGTTTTTGATGGTGTCTGAGTTGGGTTGCTGTTAAAATCTGAGAAATGAGAATTACGATGTGAGTCAGGATTAGTTTGAAGTGTGGATTTGCGGTTACTGTGGGACGAAAAACTGTGAAAAGTATGAGTTTCTGATTGACTTTGTGAATGCAGGAGCAAATTGGATATATGGAGTGTTGGGAGGATGGTAGAATGGAGACCTTGCAAGTGGTGGCTACAAGGGCACCTCACTGGTACATTCCAACTTATTTTGCTTCCATTGCATTTGGCTGTGATTGATGGGAATAGAATTAGGATTGAGGTGAGGTTACTGCATAGTTTTTTGATATTCTGAGTCAGTCCCCTTAATTAACTATCACTGCAGACAATTGCATTCATTTTCTGCAGCTCTGCCATCAAAGAGTAAAGGATTCATTCGAGTGGATTGCTATGGGGGCCTTAATCAGATGAGAAGAGATGTGAGCGATTGAAGCAACTTTGCGATTGCTTTTTATATTCCACTTTGCTAAGCCTGAAAATTTATTTATGTGGAGTGCAGTTATGTGATGGTGTTGGTATTGCCGGTCTTTTAAATGCAACCATGGTGGTTGTATTTGAAAGACGGGCAATGTCAAGACTGCTTATTGGAACGAATCTAGGTAATCCATATTTTACATATCATATACCGGTGAAGTTTGGAATATAACATTCAAGTTCCGAAAGGACCATAAATGTTGTGGAACCTTCCAATACGGCACTCAATTCCGTTTTTTTTTTTTTTTTTTTTTTTGAAAAAAAGGATAAAATTTCATTACCGTAATCAACCATTTACAAAGATTGCTATGGGGGCCTTAATCAGATGAGAAGAGATGTGAGCGATTGAAGCAACTTTGCGATTGCTTTTTATATTCCACTTTGCTAAGCCTGAAAATTTATTTATGTGGAGTGCAGTTATGTGATGGTGTTGGTATTGCCGGTCTTTTAAATGCAACCATGGTGGTTGTATTTGAAAGACGGGCAATGTCAAGACTGCTTATTGGAACGAATCTAGGTAATCCATATTTTACATATCATATACCGGTGAAGTTTGGAATATAACATTCAAGTTCCGAAAGGACCATAAATGTTGTGGAACCTTCCAATACGGCACTCAATTCCGTTTTTTTTTTTTTTTTTTTTGAAAAAAAGGATAAAATTTCATTACCGTAATCAACCATTTACAAAGATGCTAAATGGGTACATATGCTTCAGTGATCAATTTTTTGATCTGAAGATAATAAGCACAAATTACAAATAATTTTAAACTCCTATATGGCCATCACACAAATCACACCACTACAACAAAAAATTTCAAGATTGAAATATCTCATAGACAACGTGACATACCAAGCACCAAAACCTCACCAAAACTATCGCGAGACAGCAAGGCATCCCATGGATTTGTGTGTGTTGTACAAGTGTTGTTGTTTTAGGAAAAGATTCTAGTTAGACATAGTAGATATTAAAACCAAGATTTGTGGGTATGTTTGCTGAATAAGACACTTAAACTAAGATTCCTCTGTATTTACATCAATCTTTCGGACTATCAATGTCTCAAAAAAATAGAGATGCTATTAGGAAATTATCCAAATTATTACGAGGCAAGTGATTGTCACACTTTGCACGACTATCACACCATCGATATTATTTCTTTGTTTTTCAACTGAATTAGCTCAACTTCGGTGGTATTCTATCGTATCATCAGTGATTAATTTATTTATTTCTTGATCTCTACCTCTTACATTTAGCGACCATGCGAGAGATATAAAAGGAGATATGAATGCAATAACGATAATTGTTTAGTTATGGAGAAAATTTTAGGTCTGCTCTTTGGAAACCACGGCCGTCTGTTTGCACACGCAAAATAGTCACCCCATATATTTTGTTCGGCGCCTTGGCACAAGAATCTTTCCTAATAACGAGTCATTTTGATGACATTATAAACTTCCAGTGTCTATGTCAACTAAATAGGCCGATACTGATACCCATTTTAATTAGGCATGTTAAACCTAGAAGATGTGTGTGCGCGCATGTACAAAAAGTGGTGCTATCCACACACCTCTTTTTACCTCCCACACACACCCTGTTAAGTTTTGTCTTTTGATTTTCTTCAATTCATTCAACCCAACAACTGAAATTGAATGGGTGTGTAGAAAGTAAACATAGGTGTGTGGATATGTATAGCACCAGCTATACATATATTCCATTATTTTTGGCTTCTCTGGAAACGGGAAAGCTAAGCATTGCCGGGTGTGTGGATGTGAACTTGAAAATGCTATAAATGCTGCTTGAAGACAAGTACCTCATGCAGGTGGGTTATAACGAAGATTGACCAAGGAGGAGGAGATGTTAACGGCGGATTAGAGACAAAAAAAAAAACAGAGATTCAATGCCATGTATACTGGTTTATTTGGTCTTAATTAGAGACAGAAAACAAAGATTCAAAGCCATGCGTAATTGTGTATTTGGTCTTATCTCTTTTTATTTGGATGTTAAAAAGTAATGTTAAGAAGACTAAATTTTGTAAATTAGATGATGTGGATGTTGATGATTGAATTATTACTTAAGTGTTGATTAACGTGCTTGTTTCTGATGATACATCATTTAGTTTACAATTTGGTTTAAAAACTTGTCCTCTCTACTATTATCCTAACACTAACATTAAATTCTTTAATTGAATAAAAATTAATATTTTGTGTGGGGTTAATTACATAGCCCAATACGGAGCCCATTGGATTTATTACAGTCAGCCCAATATGATTTTCTTAATTATTTACTAACATATAGGCATACAAAAAATATGTGAGAAATTTTTTTATTTTTGTTTTTGAAATAGAAGGAGAGAGGAAGAGAGTAATAGAGAATGTGAGAGTGGGAAGCTTTTTTTTTAATTCAATTTTTAATTTTTTTTATTAGATATATGTTATGATTACATGTAGACGAGGTTTAAAAAAAACAGCAAAATTTGATTGTGTGAAATTACATTTTTGCCCCATATTTCTTATTCATGTTATGTTTTAATTATAGGGTTAAACAGGTAATTTCATAAGATTTTGGTTGACAATGAGTGTTTTATTAATTAGTAGAGATTTAAATATTCGTTAGAAATTTGTTTTGGGGTCTGATATCAAGGGAATGCCTATTCCTTTCCAAAGAATGTCGTCCCCTTTCAAATTGATGTGAAGAGTTATCAATTGAATTCTTTCATCGAAATCATGCATTGGTTGAGTCTTCGAGTTGTGACACTCTCTTTCTGAAGAGGCTCAGTGCTATAAATACAGGAATACTCCTGATTTTTCACTCAATTCATTCACTGCATTCTACATACTAGATATCATTTAGGCATAAACAATTATAGAATAATTCGTTGAAAGAGTTCTGCAGATTCAGGTTCGAAGGAGCCTTGTGAATCGCAGTGCTTCCTTTACAAGGAGGTAGTGGTAGCCTGAGAGACAAGCGTCATCAAACAATAAGCATCAATGTGGGGAGAAAATTGTCTTAAGATCAGAACATCTAAGGCTTGCCTCTAGTGGCGGAGCCAATGTGGGGGAGTTGGTTGTAGAACCTAATAGCATATAAAATCCCCCTTTGAAATTTCGTTTGACCCTTATACTAGCTAGACAAATGAAATAAGGAGACCTTTAATCAATATTCTTTAGATTGACATAAACCAAAACTGTTTTGTATCCTGTTTCACTTAAAAAAATAAAAAAAAAAGATAAAAAAGTTTAGCATGCTATTTCTCAAACACGCAAACCCCTTCTCCACTCAGACTTCATATCTCCTAAATTAAAGTTTCTCTGGTGTTAAAGTTCGGTCAGGCACCTTTCATCTCACTTGGTTGTATCTCTGAATCAATCATATTAGTATTTTTCTCACCTTGAGCTCATTGGGATTTTTAGGGTTTTTGTATTGATTGATTGATTTGGAATGAATTTTTTGCAGAATAAATTATAAATTGGCAATTATAAGTAAAAGTATGATCAGTTTTTGGAAGCTTATGTTTTATGACCCCATCGTTGTAAATTTCTAGCTTCACCACTTGCCTCGGCTCAATTTGAGGGTTTCTATTTTTGTTCTATTGTGTAAATATTCACATATTTAATTTCTGTTTATTTTTTGTAGCAATTTAACACCTTTATTTCTTACAATTTTAAGCAAAATTTAAGACGAAAAAATTATGAAACTTAAAGCAATTTTTCTGTGTCCATGTCAACACAATCATGAGTTCCTCGTATCGTTCATCGATGATAGAGAACATCAGCAAGCACCATAAATTGACTGATTAAGATTGAGTTAGGACGAGTCATCAACCTCTAGAAGGTGCATCCGCCCTAAATCATTGCCTTCGTTCCGTGATCGAAGCAGTATATAAATATTTATTTTCTAATCAGATGAAAGTAGTGTATAGTTTAGCCAAATAAAACCAAACTCGTTTTTGTTTTTGTGTTCTTGGAGTGTCCCTTTGGTTACAACAAAATCTAATTACAAACATAAAATATGACTATTTGGCAAATAATATCTTCCATGATTCGATTGTGAAACAGAGAGATATTGAAGTAACCAATCAGCAAATGACATGCCAGGATCTCCATGAGTGATTGTTCCCCGGCTTTTAATTAAAATAAAGCAAGTCACAAAGACACCACCCAAAATTTTGTGGCCAGAAAAGTGAAAGCAAGCTAGATAAGCAAAGTTACGGTTTATTATTTTTATAAAATGATCCAATATTACAGTTTTATTAATTTAGGAATTATATTTTTATAGGCACCACATGAAATCTAGTAGATATAAAGTTATATGATAGCTTTCACTTGGTAATACGGTTTAGTAGTATTACTCTTTATCGGTAAGTAAGAGGTCTTCGTTTCTCGCTAAAAATAAATTTGAATCACATTATTGCTAGTTATTATAAAACCCATTCGCCCACCTCTTTAGTATAGATACTTTTGTTTGTTATAAAAAAAAGTATATATGATAGCTTCCAATTTTATACATTTCTAAATAAAATATGAGTCAAATGTGAAACGCGAGTTATCCAATGTCTCCCAATAGGTTGATCACGGGATACACTCTATATTGTCATTATGATTCTATGATTAATCATGATTAGACTTCTAGATAAGTTCAAAACATAATCTAGACCTATGAGAATATTTGGATTTCGAAAAGGTGGATTATGTATTTTTGGTTTTGTTCTCTGATAGAAAGACTTAAATCTTAAGACTCATTTTGAGTTTAAGATTTGAATCTTTGTATTGGAGAATAAAACATTAGACTCAAAACTCATCTGAAATTTAACAATTTGATTAGGTTCCTAATTAGACTCAAAACTCATCTGAAATTTAACAATTTGATTAGGTTCCTAATTAGTCTCAAAACTCATAATTAAGTTTTAACAATATAGTTATGTGCATTTGAGTTTTAACAATTTGGTTATGAGTCTTCAAACCATGATTTATTAAAAAGCTGAGGTGTCAAGGATTGACCCACAGCCAAGAAAAAATTGTAAACTTGTGTAAAAGATGAGTAACCGAAACTTCAGGTTTTTTGTTTCGATATCCAACTACCGTGAATGGAAACACTGGTAGAGTTTAAAAAACACATATACAGAGAGAGAAACACTTGTAGAGTTTAAAAAAAAAACACGCACACACACACACATATATATATATATATAGAGAGAGAGAGAGAGAGAGAGAGAGAGAGAGAGAGAGAGAGAGAGAGAGAGAGAGAGAGAGAGAGAGAGAGAGAGAGAGAGAGAGAGAGAGAGAGAGAGAGAGAGAGCTATTTCTAATCAATTGCTCATAAGCACAAGAAACCACGTAACCTAGAAAGGTTCGCTGCTGTAATGGTAATACTTACCTTCCAACATGGCCATCCACAGAACTACGGGCCATGCATGCATGCACGTCACAATCTGTAATATCTGTACATATATACAAGACGATCGATCTTTAGCCATCAAACGCCACGCGTCACGTCATTTTCTGACATGGATTTTTCTATTTGACTTTAATTCCTTTATGTGATTGGCTTTTGTGGTGTTAAAAAAGCACAAGTGGCAGCTTGTAGACGGGGCCATATTTAGCAGAGTTCTTTTAGGTAGCAAGTTCCAATCTTCTCAATTAAAGGTTCACTTATCCAAATGGTTATACAAATACAAATCCAATTGTTATTTTCACTTTTATCCGGCAAAAAAAAAATTGTACATAAAAATGCAAAATTTTCCATTATTTTGGCTATTGATGGAAGCAGCCAATACTCCTACGCCAAGCCCAATTTGGAACCTAGGGGCATACCTGGTAAATCACTAAAAAAGCCAAGGTGACATCTCTAACAATTGAAGTGTCTTAATTATTGATCAAATATCCGGCAGTGCCCTAATCTCACAGTATTAAAACCCCTTCATTTGGAACTTCTTTTACCAACCAAATATAAAACCCACATTTCGACCCACAAGCATCTCAAGCACTGCTGCTACTTCTCTTTCCCACATAAGATGGCCAAACTTCAACAAAATCTAGTGCAAGGTTTAGAGAAACCCTACAAATCCAGAGAATATTATCCTCACAAAGCTAAAGGGATATCCATCTTGGCTTTTTTCTTCTCTATACTAATTTACATTTGCATCTTCTATATCTTCAACATCTCCCTCTCAACTGTCTTCCGCAACTCCAAGTTCTGGTTTGCCATATCCAACACCCTCATCGTCATTATTGCCGTCGACTGTGGCGCATTCTCTTCGGCCTGCAAAGACCAACAAGACCATTTTTACCAAGAGTACATGATGAATAGCCAAGCAGCTCGTAGTGCTTCCTCATTTGTTTCCCAATACCCTCAAATTGCCAAAAGCAGTCCCAAGCAATTAGAGGCGGGAAACAATAGGAAAACAAAGAATGAAGAAATACTCCTTGTACCTCAAAATACAGAAATCGTCCAAGAAAAGAGGGTAGTCCACGTGTCGAAGGGCGATAATGATCAGAATAAAAGTTGTAGCACTGGAAGGGAAAATGTTCGGGAAAAAACTTATCGGCGAAGTAAGTCTGAGAAAGCGAAAAGAGGAGTGATCATCAATGAGAGGAAGAACACTCCAAGGAGGTCAGAGACGACTTATCAGAAGCACAAACCAACTGCTGATGAAGACAATGAATTTTCGACCATGTCTAACGAAGAACTAAACAAAAGAGCCGAAGAGTTTATTCGGAGGTTTAACAGACAAATTAGGCTTCAATCAACAGCTACAACCTTCCCTTAAATCTAGAAATTATAGTTCCATACATATATATATATATATCAAAGAAAGTTAAGTAGAGATCTTCCATAATTTTGATGCCTTCTTTCTTCAACTTTTTTTTTCTTTTTCGTTCATCTGTCAATAATATGTCAATGCTTTGGACTTTTAGTTTAGTATGAATATATATATATATATATATATATATATATATATATATGTTGTACCAATGTGTATCTAGCTATTCATAATTAAGAATTTTCCTTTTTCCTTGAATTCCTTCTTAGTATATTTGTCCCATACTTATATTGTCATTTTAATGCACTTTAGAAACATCTGACCACTTCTTTAATGCTTCATAAGCAAGAAACCAGAAGGGTACGTATATATGTACATATGTAGAGGTGACAAATCAACACATTGAGTTGTTAAATGTGTATCCGATAAGACCCACTTAATTTGGTATCACCATAATATAAGGGTGAAATTGGTGGTGCTAATGATGATATGAGGTGAATTCAAACTAAATGTTAACAAACCGATAGGTTGATTGCCACCTCTATTTGTACGTACCATATAAGATGTAGGGTTGTTGAATTCTTTCTTGTGTCTATCTTCAAAATTAAAAATTGTTTCTTGTAATGCTGAGAAAGTTAGGGTGGGTTAGTTCACTCGAAAAATAGATACATAAATGGGAGGGAGAGACGGAGGCCATAGCTAATTAACTCGAGAGAGTAAACCAAGAAACAGATCTAACCAACGTTTTTTTTGTTTGGTTGATAACGACGGAGAAGCTGAATCTATTTTATTAGGGTGGATGAACGTGGACGTGTGAGTTGTTGCTTTCACAAGGTGCTAATTAACTGGCCATCTTCTACAAATGATTGCAACTTTTTGCAATCCACAAAGATGATTCTTCCTGTATTGCTACTTGCTTAATTGGTATCTCATTTGCAACTTTGTTACCAATTTCAGGGGCATATTCTACGAAGACGAGGAATTGTGTAGTTGAAATTTTACAAGTCCGATAGTGAAATATGTTGTAATACTACATATTTTTTAGGGTGATGCTATTCACACACTTTTTTTTTTCTCTTCCACATATCTCTCAATTTTCGGCCGTCAAATTCAATTAATTGAAGATGATCAATGGATAAAAATTAACAAGGAGTGTGTGAAAGGTAAAAATGAGCGTGTGGATAGCACCATCCATATTGTATATCCTTATATTTCATTGTCCTCCATAAATTTTTTTTTAATAGAGTTACGGTGTTAGTTGGTTAAATAGTTAGTTGTTAGAGGGGAGGAGAATCGATGAGGAATGAACCCACACTAGGATGCATAAGCACGATTGCTTTTCGTCACTGCAGTAAATCGTCATCTGCCAGTTCAGTAAATCTCTTGTTTGTAATTATAAGAGAGAATCTGCTCTATGTATATATAGTGGGAAAAAGATCATATCTATTGTTTCGTACCTTTTTACTTTTATCTATCTCATCACACATGACCACCCATGAAACGATAAAAACTCATAATTGATATGATTAGTCTTACGTTTCATGAAGTTTTGCCATGATATATAAGATCATTAACTAATCAGTTTGTCGCTAGACAATGACTAAAGCATCAATCAAAGCTTAACAATGACATAAAGCATCAAAGCAAATCAGATCTCATCTTTCCGACCATGCACGAACGTCGGAAGAGAAGAAAAGACAGATTGCATTACTCCAAAAATGTCAGTCCCCATCTCCATTTGGTTCAGGAGTACTCCTTTTCATAGTCGAATCCCTTTCTTGTTGTAATTTTTATTTAGCTTTAGTTACAACCTTAATATTGTTCAAGTTTTTAGATGTACACTTCAGCTTCTGTAATTTTCAAGTTAATTATTTGGACTAGTGAAGGTAGCCACAAATCAAAAAGTGTGGCGAAAAAAATAGACTCAACCATGGAAGCAATCAACACGTAGTGCCCAATCTTATATGCACTTTAGCACACCACTTTTGGACCTTTTTTTTAACTTAATTACTAAAAATATTAGTATTAGAGAGAAACCATAAGACCCAAATTCATTTTAAAAATTTGAGAAATTTGAGAAATTCGAGAGAATTGGAGAGATTTCATAGTGTATTTTAAGCATTCACAAATTCTACTTCTCCCTCTGAGAATTTGAGGGAATTCACTCCAAATTTTACATAAAATCTCTAGAAACCAATTAAACTCCATTTAAATCCATAAATTTATAAACAGTCTTGTTCTCCTAAGGTTCTTATTTTTAGGACTTATGATGACCAAATGTATATTAGCCACAAAATTATATTAGTTTAGATTCAAAAGCTTAAAATATTTGACAACTTAATAAAGCAAAACCAACTTAAAATCCATAAACTATTAGAAAACCCATTTTCTTGTTTTGCTTTATTAAGTTGTCAAATATTTTAAGACTTTGTATCTAAACTAATATAATTTTGTAGTTAATATGCACTTGGTTATCAAAAATCTTGAAGATGAGAACCTTAGGAGAACAAGACTAAATTTCATAAGTTCGTTAAAATTCTTCAAAATTCTAATTGAATAACACTCAAACTTTAATTACCCAAAAAAAATAAAAAATAAAAACTATTCAAGAGTAGGCCCAAATTGAGTAGATTGAAATTTGGTTTAAGGGATATGGTACAAAAGCCCATTGAAAAACAAAAGCAGATTCAAGTTCCATTTTATGGGTAAATAAATCTCAAAATTCAGTTAAATTCCCGGGAAAGAAAAAGAAGAACGGTCAACCGTCATTCTTCTTCTTCCTCAAACCCTTCACACAATTCACAGAAGAACAAAATTCTCACAAGGAGAAGATGTTGTGCCTTGGCTGATTATCTTCACCAACATACAAACTCACAGTTGAATAGTTTAAAATACAATAAATAAAGACACCGAGAAATTTACGAGGTTCGGCAAAAACCTGCCTACGTCCTCGGAGAGATATTGCTCTTCACTATGAGAAAAACAGTACAAGTTACACATGAGTTAAATCGACATAACCCAATCCCATATCCCTTGTACACCCTCTCACAGAATTTTCCCAAGAACCTCACTCTACCCCAAGAGTTCTTTCACAAGAGATTTTTCACTCTAGCTCTCTAGATTTTTTCTCATCCGTGCCCCCTTGTTTTGCCAAATGCTTTCACCATCTCTTTTTATGCTTTTCTTCATCTTAGCCAAATTATTATGGCTTTGAAAAAGCCACAAAACAAGGAGCAAATTAAGCCACAAAATAAGCCACAAAACAAGGAAACATAATCCTCATCATGATGTTCCCTCATCAATTTTGTTTTGTTTCCTAGCCTAATTTGGCCACTATCCAACAATCTCCACCTTGGCCAAATTGTACCAAAGTCCATTGGCCTTACGTACTAGCATGCACACTCTGAATCAACCTCGTTGGTCCTGTTCCGATTCAGTCACTGCTAATGCATGTGCAACTGCTGCAAGCAAAAAAAAAAAACATTTAGCTTCAGACAGGATCTCGACACATCCTCATCTCCTCCAGCAGGTTTTCCTCCTCTTCATTGTCTGCAACTTGAAAACTTGTCAGTGCACCCATTTCCAGCAACACCCGTCGAGCCAGACAAACATTCCTCACACTTCTCATTCTTCAGGACCATCTCATCACCTGTGAATCCCATAGCTCCACATGCTGCAAAACCCCTGCAACACTTGAGACTATACATCACCAGGAGATGTGTTGCTTCGAGTACCTAGAGGGCATACTCGAAGTCTTCCGCCACAAAATTGCTGCTACCTGGACCAAGATTATCCTTTCTTTTTCTCAAAGGACAATTTATCTTTTTATGCCCAAATTCTTTGCAGTCATAGCATTGTGGTCCCTTGCCTTTGGAGCTTGATTTGAACTTGTTGTCTCTCTCAAATCCTCCTCCCAATTTTCTTCCATGATTCCAACCTTGAACAGCTAAAGCAGTCTCATGCCCACCATCAACAATGGTCTTCCTCTTTTGTGTATCATAAGACACCAAAGAAGCCTGCACCTGCTCCAAACTTACTGTATCTTTTCCATGCAATAAGGTTGTCACAAGATTCTCATACGAATCTGGAAGTGAGGTAAGAAGTAAGAGGGCTTTATCTTCTTCCTCAACCTTAACATCAACTTTCCTCAATTGATCCAAGTATCCATTGAACACATTCATGTGGTCCATGAGATTCCCGCCTTCATCCATCTTTAGCTTGTACAGCTTCCTCTTCAGATGTAACTTGTTGGTCAAACTCTTAGCAATATAGAGTTTTTCCAACTTCTCCCACAGTGCAGGCGCAGAATCTTCATCCATAACATTGTTGATAATGTTATCAGCTATGCAGTGTCGAATCGTGCTAACACAACGCGACTCCAGCTCCTCCCACTGGTCATCTGTCATTTCTTTAGGCTTCCCATCTTTTCCCTTCAAAGCTCTAACCAAGCCTTGTTGAGTCAAGACATCCTTTACTCTCATCTGCCAGAGAGTAAAACTGTCATTCCCATTAAACTTCTCAACTGAAAACGACATGTTTGTAGTCATCATGGTGAATAATAAATCTGAACCTTCAATGAACCAAAGCTTCCAACAAAGCTCTGATACCAATTGTTGTGCCTTGGCTGATTATCTTCACCAACATACAAACTCACAGTTGAATAGTTTAAAATACAAGAAATAAAGACACCGAGAAATTTACGAGGTTCGGCAAAAACCTGCCTACGTCCTCGGAGAGATATTGCTCTTCACTATGAGAAAAACAGTACAAGTTACACATGAGTTAAATCGACATAACCCAATCCCATATCCCTTGTACACCCTCTCACAGAATTTTCCCAAGAGCCTCACTCTACCCCAAGAGTTCTTTCACAAGAGATTTTTCACTCTAACTCTCTAGATTTTTTCTCACCCGTGCCCCCTTGTTTTACCAAATGCTCTCACCGTCTCTTTTTATGCTTTTCTTCATCCTAGCCAAATTATTATGGCTTTGAAAAAGCCACAAAACAAGGAGCAAATTAAGTCACAAAACAAGGAAACATAATCCTCATCATGATATTCCCTCATCAATTTTGTTTTGTTTCCTAGCCTAATTTGGCCACTATCCAACAGAAGATCCATAGTGCTTGCCCCAAGCCTTGTGCGGCTTCCTTGCTCCATTTCTATGACCCCATTTCCCCACACCTTCATCTCGCCTTGCACTTGCTCTGCAACAAGATGATGAGCTTCTGCAAGACGAAGACCGCGCCGTCAATCTCTTCCAGGTCTTACACTCTCTCTCACTCTCCCTAAATTCACAATTTTTTATTTTTTGTGTGACTTTTTTTCTATTGAATTGAATGTAGGTCTTAGAATTGAGATAGATTATGTTAATTTTGCTAATTTGATCTTACCCATTTGGTTGATTATGTGGTTAGTTGAGAAAAGATAAGAACTTGGATGGTGAGAGCAGCTTTTTTCAAGGGAATTGTTGATATTATGCAGAAACTGGAGCTGGGTCACTGGAAAACTTTTCTAATAATTTTTTGATCAATCTGCGGCTCAAAATTCCTAACTTTTTACACCTCGAATGCACCTTTTTAACAATACAATCATTCAACCTTAATTTTTTGTGACCCATGTGGCTTCTGATGTGATTAATTGGGAGTGTTTGATGGCTAAGTATCTGAAATCAGTTCAAAAGCCTTACGAATTTGTTGCCCGGATCTCTGGGATTTGCTTGGGGCGGGTCTTGTGGTTGTTTGTGTATGAGTTTTGTGCTCAGAAGACTTTATTCAAAATGTAGAACAATCAAGTTCCAGATAAACTAGAAATTCACACTGATGAACCACCTGTGCATAAAATTCAGATGGTTTCGGGAACCCGTTCCTTCTTAGAGTTGCTCCCAAACAAATCAAACTCTTATGGTTTATAGTCATTGCTTCTCAAAACCGCTTCCGTGTAAACCAAACTCTATGTTATGTTTCTAGGTGCATATGTTATTAAAGTTACCTCGATGAATTGTTATTTTGTCGTTGTAAGATTTTCAGAGAACTTAGTAACCTCATCTCAATGAACTGGTGATTTCAAACATATGGTTTCTTTTTTCACATTCTTCACCATTTGTAAAGTGTTTTTGCAGGAAACCTCTCCATCAGTTGTACTCAGGAAGAAAACACAATCTACAAACTTGTATAGGCTTAGTTTTGCTAAGATTATTGCACCAATGACGTAGCAGTTTTTATATACATCTGCAGCTGTGCCTTAATTTCGATGCCGTAAAGACAGATTTTGTTGTAAACAGTAAGTTTGAGATGTCTATTGGTTTGCATCTTCTCCCAGATCATTACCGTGTTCCTAAACTCAGTTAATCCGTTGTGCCTCCGGGTCACAAATTACCATGTTACAGCTAAATTGGCTGCAGATCAAAGCGGATTACAGCGTTGTAAGGTTTTGCCCTTTTATTAGATCTAAAAGCATTGTCCTATACATACGTTCTTGTTCTGAATGTTATTGAATGGTTTATTTCGGAGTTCAAGTCATTTCGTTTGAGTTTCAAAGTTTCTTTGGTGCCCTTCTTGATAGGTTTACCTTGCGGACGCAAGAGGCAATGGTTTTCACAGTGAAGGAAAGGTTGTTGGTGTAGATCCAACCTACGATCTAGCTGCTCTTAAGGTGTTTATTTTCGTTCATGGACGATAGATGATCATTGACAGCTTATGTTTCCGTTTTATTTTCGGTTGCTTTTGCTCTTTTAGTGTTTTGCACATGTAAATTCCAGGTTCACAGCCTTCTATGGTGGAATTTTTGCAGGGAATTCAGGAGGGCCGTTGATTGATTTGTATGGTGTTAACACGGCAACTTTCACTCGCAACGTTAAGAGAACTAGAATCAAACTAGGAAGAGAACTAGAATCAAAGTGGCATTGCCCGAAAGCGGGAACTTGTTCTTAGTTAAGACTTTTGAATGCTTGTATACTCTCTCTTCATATCGCAAATGTACCATATCGTATTGTATATGAAACACCATACCGCGGCAGATTTTGACGTTGTACGTATTCATCATATTCAGATGTCTATGAGAAACAATGTGCATAACATTTCACAGAACATGTGATAAATCACAAGACTTTAGCACATCAGATATCTCAAATGTGAAAAGAAAGCTTCGTGCCAAATCTGTTCAAGAAACTCTTCGATGAACGAAAACATCGATCTTCGAAAGAAAATCGAATTCATTCATGGGTAGCCACACACACACAATGCAAGTTCTAAGCAAATTGACATGAATACAAAACAGTTTCCATCATTCATAGAACCGAACACTTCCCTGCAGATTCGAATAAGAGTAGTTTCGAATATCATCTTGTCAAAACAATGAATGCAAAATATCCCAATACAAAACACTATTTTATAAATTGTTATGGTTCTAGAACGAAAGCAGAGACAACTGTTCTTCAACAGAGCAACCAACGTGACAAGAAGCACGGCAAGAACAAGGGATTAGAATGAGACCGAGGCAGCGCTGCTCCATCGGAGACGGCGAGGACCGCCGGGTGCTCCGATACTCCACCGCATCCTGAAGAATGATGTTGCCTTGTTTGTCGAT
The DNA here is from genome assembly GCF_041283825.1 of Pyrus communis. NCBI lineage: Eukaryota > Viridiplantae > Streptophyta > Magnoliopsida > Rosales > Rosaceae > Pyrus > Pyrus communis. The sequence goes on along the minus strand of NC_142574.1, from coordinate 28,254,776 downwards.
GCAGTGAAAGGTCCCCAGGAAAAACCGGCCGTCCCTTATCCCAACTAGCATTCGCCGGAACAGAAGCTTCCTGGCGCGGTTCACGGCCGCCGGCTCCGACCCATCTGAGATCGCCGCCTGAATCAGCGTTTCCGCCGCTTCTTGTTCCATGTTCGGGGTTCCGGGTTTAGAAAGATCGGATTCGAATCGGCCACTGCTGCTGGGGAAAAGAAGGAGAAAGATGATAGTTGAAAAAAAGGATATTTGGGGCAAATGCAATATAAAATAAAACCTCAAAAAAGTTTGAGGCAATTTTAAATTTGCCCCTTGAATTATAGTGATTGGTCCATTTTCGTCCTCAAATTTGTTATCAAACCAAGTTAGTTTTAACTTTAAAAGAACGTTTCATACACCGTCGGTTACAAAAATCAACATAACCACAGCGAGTGTAATTTAACTTTGTCAACGAAGAAATATATACATAATTTTTTTTCAAAACGGATCAGTTGATGGCTTCGTCATGACAATCCACCTTTAAAAAGGCCGGAAAGACTGACATAAGCATTTCCGTCTCTCCTTAACCACTATTGTGTGATTCACCAACACCGTGAATTAAACTCAAGACGTGTTACGTGGAATATGGGCTTGTACTTTTTTGATCGGCTTTTATTCGGTTACTTTTGTTCCATTTAATTTAGTTAGTTTAGTAGTTTTAGTTGATACAAAGTTTAAGAGAATATTTTTGCTCACCACTCTCAATTTATTGCTGATAAATTTTAAATTTTGAGATCTGTATAATAGATAAACACAAATCTTAAATTTAAACTTATTTAACGTTGATAAATAGGTAGTGAGTGTTACTACCACTCAATAGTAGTAAGCAAAAGTGCACCCAAAAATTTGATGAATATAAAGTATCCAAAAAAATTTCTCCTTTTAAGAGTGATGCTCACCTAAGGTCCTCATTTTAAGGACCTGTGAGGATTCATTTTATTATGGTCGTTAGATTTAGTCAATCGTTCTATTTTTATTAATCACTCTTACACGAATTTTTTTTTTACCCGACAATCCGTTTCAAACAACTTCATCTTCCTTGTCCTACCATCTCTTTCTTGAGCGGTGTTTAAAATAACAATTTTGGTGGAAATATCGAAATATCAATGTGGAAGTTTGTGGAAATATCGATAGCAGTAACTTTTGAGGAAATGATGAAAATTTAAAATGAAACTTTAGAGAGTGTCAACCACTAATTTAAACTTCACTTCACTTCTCTTTTCATATCTGTCTCTAATTTTTTCGATATTTCCATCGCTCTCGAGTCCCTCCTTCCTTGAAAATTATTCAAAATTATGAGCAACTTAATGGGGAATCCAAAGATCCAATGGGCTTAACTGTTCTGCCTATTTTTATCCTGGGTTTGGGCCCAATTGGATCCAGAAAGCAGCAATTATAATAATAAAAAGATGACGAACTAACTGTTCCTTCCTACGTCACATATCAGACTGCAAACCAAGGAACTCGACGACCGCTTCCGATAGTTTCTAAAGCTCCCCGTATTTCAACAGGTGAGTTTTCGACGAAGGTTTTACCCATTCGATCAGAAGCTTTGATTCTCTGATTTTCTGCAAAGTTTATTCCTTTCCGCTGCAAATAAACCCTACTTTGTCAATCGAAGAAAACCCAATTTTTTTTTCTGTTTCTTTTGGTACAAAGATTGTCAAAGGGAAGGCAATCCAATATAATTTCAATCAAATTTTGTTCTTTCTTTTATCTGCTTATTGATTTTCAGTTGTAATTTAGGTGAGTGCCCAGTTTTTGAATTTTTATTATTATTTTGGTGTGGTTTAGGAGGAAAAACCAATCCAGAGGAACAATGGGGGAGACGGGTAAGCGGTATCGGTCGCAGAGAGACCATGATGGGGGAAACAAGAACCAAAAGAGACGATTCAATGACCGAGACGAAAAGGGTAGTGATGATTTGGTGGTTTATAGGATTCTATGCCCTGATGGGGTTATTGGGAGTGTTATTGGCAAGAGTGGGAAAGTCATCAACTCGATTCGCCAAGATACTAGAGCGAAAATCAAGGTTGTGGACCCATTTCCGGGTGCGAAAGAGAGGGTAATAACTATTTATAGCTATGTTAAGGATAAGGAAGAGGTTGAGGTTGATGATGAGTTCAATGATATGGAGCCTTTGTGTGCTGCCCAGGATGCTCTTCTTAGAGTTCATTCTGCAATTTCGAATGCATTGGCTAGTGTTGGGGATTCGGATAAGAGACGGAGGGATAGTAGGGAAGACTGCCAAATTCTTGTTCCTTCTAGCCAGTCTGCAAATATTATTGGCAAGGCGGGGTCGACTATAAAGAAACTGAGAAGCAAGACGAGGACCAACATTAAGATTGTTGCAAAAGATGCCACTGATCCAACGCATTCTTGCGCTATGGACTTTGACAATTTTCTTATGGTTAGTATTTGTTATTAAATAAGAATAATTCCTCAATGTTTTGCTTGTGCAATTAGGCATTTTAATTCTTGTTTTCAAAGACGCCCAGTCAGTACAGTAGCTCTTTAGTTCATATTTGCTGCCTTGCCTTGGTTTAGAATTGTTTTCATATTTCTTGTGTTTATGAATTATTTTGGGTATACTACACTCTCATAGTAGCATGCAATAGTCGGAGTGAATAGTCTTTTCTACACCGTGTTAGAAAATTTTAATATGAAGTTCCTCAACTGGTGTGCTAAATGGACCTTCTTTGTGCATAAAATGTAATATGTTTACACACTTGCAAATTTTGCTCCAGATGTTTCACTTTTCTGTTTAGTTAACTTCTTATCCAGTAATATTTTTCTGTAAGAGTTCATTTCCCTTTGCAAACAGATAAATGGAGAATCAGAAGCAGTTAAAAAAGCATTGTTTGCAGTTTCTGCAATTATGTACAAGTTTGCTCCTAAGGAAGAGATTTCTCTTGAGACATCGGTACCAGAGGCCCTGCCAAGTATAATTATCCCATCAGATGTCCCTATTTATCAATCAGGTGGACTATATCAAAGTGGAGATCCTATTGTCTCTTCTAGAGCTGTACCTCCAATCATAGGTGCTACATCTTTACAGGATCTTCAGGGTTACACGGATAAAGGGAACACATGGCCCATGTATTCATCTGCCCTTCCTTTAGTTTCTGGTTTCGGTGTTGCCTCTCGATCTGAGGAGTTAATTGTGCGAGTATTGTGTCCCTTTGACAAGATTGGTCGTGTAATTGGCAAGGGTGGGGGCACCATTAAAAGCATAAGGCAGGTGAGTGGTGCTCGTATAGAGGTTGATGATACCAAGGACCGTGATGAGTGTATAATCAGTGTTACTGCAACAGAGGTATGACCATGATAATTTACTATTATTATTACTGCAATGGAAGTATGACTGCGATGGTATTCTTATTCTTTATGTTTTGGTAGATTTATAAAGAACAAAATTTGGGAAGAGCTCGGTATAAATGCATTTTACACTAAGGGTTAAGTATTTCTATTTTTGTTTTGTTATGCGTCTGCATAGTATTTTGCAGGGCAAAATAACCTGGAATATTCTATCAAATTTTTGCTGTTGTTGCTGGTTTTGTGCAGACGTCAACAATTCCAGGATCTTTCTCTGAGCATGAGCTCATGTTTATTAACCGTTAGACTGTCAAAAATATAGATTTCATTGTGAGAAAGACTCATTATAATACATTCCTCAACTTTTAAAAGTTAAATGTCAACATTGTGTTGGGTGATTAAATTGTGAATAATCTGAACTGGTATTTTTCTATGGGGCTCACAACAGTGCTTGGCATTCATCTTCTTGGACATGTTGATCATGTTGGGTTTCTTTTTTGGCAGTCACCTGATGATCTAAAATCCATGGCAGTGGAAGCTGTTCTTTTGCTGCAAGAGAAGATAAATGATGAAGATGATGACTCTGTTTCAATTCGGCTTCTTGTTCCATCTAAATTTATTGGTTGTATTATTGGAAAAAGTGGTTCGATTATAAATGAAATCCGAAAAAGAACAAAAGCTGACATCCGTATTTCAAAAGCTGATAAGCCTAGGGGTGCTGATGCTAATGAACTTGTTGAGGTTGGTTCTACATAAATCTTCAACCTTTGCGATTCAATTTTTTCTTGTTGATCACCTCTTTATCAATTCTTTTTTCCTAATATAGGTGGCAGGAGATCCCAGTAGTTTGAGGGATGCGCTTATTCAGATTGTTCTAAGACTCAGAGACGATGTCTTGAAAGATAGAGATGATGGTCTTAACACCTCTGGTGGTGCTGAATCCATGTACTCGGGTGGCCCTGCTCTCTCAATGCCATCTGTCCTGCCTTCTGTCCCCCCAGTTTCTTCGATGCGTTATGATCAGAGGGCTGAAAGTGGAAGTGGCTTGGGCCTGCTTTCTTCTGGTAGCCTCTATGGATATGGATCTGTGTCGGTATGTCCATTTAACTAAGTTATTTGTAGCTGAATAAACTCATAAATAAACCTCTGCTAGTACTTGATATATGTTTTCTTTTCTTTGAGATGGGAGAAAATGGCTATGGATCCATGTCTTCGTATTCATCCAAGCTATATGGAGGGTCAGCGTATGTAGTTTCTTCTACCTTGTTTTGAAGCTTGTCTAGTTCAGTTTCTATTCATCCTCAAATTGTTTTTCAATAACATTATGCAGGTTGCCACCCCCTTCAACACTTGAGATGCTAGTTCCAGCGAATGCATTGGGTAAAGTGATGGGCAAAGGCGGGGCAAATATAGCCAATATCCGGAAGGTGGGATGACCTTTCCTTTTGGATCTGTATCTACTGGTTGGTTATTGTGTAGAGATGTCAACACGAAAAATCTAGCTAGCTTCTGCCTAATCATGTAGGCTTTGTGTGTTTGAATGTCATTATCATTCATATTTGTGTATTTTCCAGATATCGGGAGCAATGGTAGAGATCTCTGAGTCCAAATCTTCCCGGGGTGATCGTGTTGCACATATATCTGGCACACCTGAACAGAAGCGCACGGCAGAGAACTTGATTCAGGCATTTATAATGGCCCCCTAACTTTCCAGGCTGATTTTTGCTGTTTAAAGGTGAATAGTCCTTTAAGCTAATATATGTCTGGTGCTTACAACAAAGAATCTTGGACATCTCTCCCTCATGTTTCCTCTCCTAGTTCTTTAGGTTTGATTCTGGGAAAGGCTTCTTCTCTAGGCTTATTCAACTCGACTCTTCCTGATTTTCCCACTAAAGCTGGTATTGAGACTGCCAAAAGGATTCGCTGCAGGGTTTATGCTTTAGGCATGTAGGCCCCATCTTTGTCGCCGAATCTATTCTTTATCTGCAATATTAATTCCTTTCTTTCCTGTCGCGTCGCTTCATCTAGTCTGATCTTTACTAGTATGGAATTCATCTAATTTTCGGTATTGTCACACTCTATATTTTATAAATTGATGTTCTGGCCAGAAGATTATTCAGTAATGACCATAATTTTCAATCTTATAGTATATGCTTGTTATTTCTCTGGTCATTGAACTCTTGCTCTCAGCTTCTTGCTTGAAGCATCTTCTAAATCAGTTGTGTGAGTGAAATGCTATTCGTAATGATCTCTTCTTTGTGCTGTTCTCCTTAACTGAAATGCACTTTGCAGACGGAGAGGAATCACTTTCTGCAATTAGATAAACCACAGGGAATCTTTTTGCTTCTTTATTCTCTATCTTCTGTCTTCATCTAGGTTATCTGAAACGTCACCGAAGAATCAAAATTTTGAAATCACTGTATATATTAAATACTAATTGATCTTTTGGCTCGTTTTTGGTTCCATCCTCCACCATAGTTAAACTAAATCTCACAACATTTCTCTAATATTAATCCGTGTGCCCCACACAAAAAACTCTCAGGGAGGCATTTTGTAAATTGACCTCCTGGGACTCCTTAATACCCTTGTTTAGTTTCATGATATCGTTGGATAAAAGTTAAGATTCACAACTATGGGGCTCTCTTTTTGACACTTAGAATTCATGCTCTCTTTTTGACACTTAGAATTCATTGTATCCTCTTGATGGCAATGGTTTCGAACAGCTATAGGATTTTGGAATTCCCGTTTTAATCTAATCCATGAGTGAGCTACTGTGCTTTTAGCACCGCTTACTCTCTTTTCTCAAATTCAACTAAGCTAGGTATTCAGTATTAGGAAACACCGATAACAGATAATCTTCGGTATCTTCATTGATCATATTAGACTTGTAAGCAGACTCTTTACCAATATTATCCCCTCATGGATCAAACTACTCGCTTATTGAGATACCATCTTCTGGTTCTGGTGCAGATTGAGTTATCATCTTCTGGTTCTAGTTATTCATTGTGGTTCTAGTCGCATGCTCTCATTACCACCATGCCATTTTGATATGTCCTAATTGTTGTTGTAGTGGTTTAGCTTCAGTCGTTTACAATGCATAAGCTTCTAGTTTCATATAGACGAAGATATGGTACACAGAAATGTAGCATTTAGGTGACTTCCTTCCTATAGATTACAATGGAACATTCATGTAGGTGTTTGCTGAATACTGATCTCATCAAAAAGCTCTTAGGTGCGTACTAACGACCCGATCCTTTTCAGGCTCTAGTTACTTCAGCTCCGTTTCTACTCTAGATTTTTATCAAGCCACTCCCTTCCGAATACTTATTATCGAACACATTCTACTTTTGTCTCTTTGAACTTTAAGTATATTTCAAGTAGGTATTTCACCGGTGCTGGGGGCTTGTGTTGAATCAGTGGTATACCGTAGCTGTGGCCGCATTTTACAGGCTATTGGTTGCTTGTGTACTGAAATTGATATGCGATGCTTCGAGATTGAGATTGAAGCCACCGGAAGGTGGCGGAGGATCGGTTTGATAGCTTGGGAAGGGGGGTTGTCAAATGTACACTGAGTATAACTTACATTTGTCTGTAAATGAAGATTTTGTTTGAGGTTTGCTTGTTGCTTGTGAATTTATGTGTGGAGTTGAAGCTTTGTTCGTTTTGCAGCTAGTTTATACGAAAAACTTACATGATACGATACAGATGGAGAGTTGTTATTGACACTAGAAGAAAAGGCACATGCACCCGCTCTTGTTTTCTTCATTTTTTTGCCCTTGGGAGTGTAGATGACATTTTGGAGTGCTAATAATAATTTACTCAATTGACTCTCAGGAATCAAAAGCGTAGAGAAATTTGGAAAATTATGATGACAAAAAGGGGGTGAAATTAGGAAAAAAAATCTTGAAAAATGAGTGGAAAATTAAAACATATGATTTGTGTTGTGGCTGTCATATTAGATGGTTTTCTTATGGAGTTTGAGACCAATACTTGCATCCCACTCAAATGAGAGATTTTTCAATGTGTCAATAACTTGGTTTGGTACATCAACTGTGATAATACATGTGGTTAGATATTTGAAAACAAACTTCAATCACTTGTATTATAACACCAAGTGTAACGGGCAGTATTTTTGTCACACAGAAGAATTTCATCATTCAAGGGGGCATGGTCGATGGCTCGTTTATCCAATGGGTTCATACGTGTACTCAACTTATTCTGTCCACTCACTAATCCCTATGATTAGATGACTTATCAAAATAACCCAATCAATTTTCATATGACATGTCAAAGATTTCAAATAATTTCAGTTTAATGCTAAACAATAAATAGAAAAAGAATTGATTATTCACTTAAGTGATCTTAAAAATTTGTGGTGTTGGATAATTGCTTTCAGATGAGTGATTTAATTTATTTTACTATTCAAAGTTTGAAATTTAAACGTATTTAATGGAAATTAACTTATAATTTTGTCCAAATTCAAGACATATGATAAATTACCGATTAAGTAAATTTCAATCCTAAGAGATAAATTGGCATCTGATTTGTACTATAAGTCTCTCGCAATAAGTTTGAGTGAGTGTGATATTTATATGTAAGAATCAAACAAACTGAGTTTGATACTTATAGGGTACAATACGACTACAATGTGCGTTCAATAACTTGAGTTATGCTATACAAAAGTTGGTATAAGTATTTCATGGGTTTAATATATTGAACTCATGATATCACACTCAAAAGTTCCAATTCAATGTACAAGTGTGACTGCCATATAAGTTCAATGGTATCTCACTTTTTTCAAGCTACCATGGAAGTCCTAACTTATCTAATAGAATAGAAGCAACAAAACGAGCGAAATGTAAATTAGATATAGAGTAATGTTAAAAAGATGATCTACTTGAATTATATTTTGTAAACCACATAATATGACGGTTGATTATTCTTCAAATAAGTAAAATGCCTTTGTGAATCTTCACACTTTTAAAAGAGTGGACTGTCATCAATTGATTTTTTTTTTTTTAAATTCAATCATCGACATGTGATCTAATAATAAGAAACTTTAACGAAAAACTTTCTGCACTATTCACTCTATATTTTATTTTATTTTTTTTCGTTAAAACTAAAAAACTTAAAACTATTTTCATTAGTTTTATTCTAAAAATATCCTCTCTCTTACATTTTAATTAGATACGATAACATGTGACGTGAGTAGTACTGTTTTCGGATCGAAGATGTCAAAACGCCCAAAAAAAGAAAGCGAGTGAACATGTTCTCCCATTCTTCCATAATTTTATCCGAAACAATTTGGAAAGTTGATATTTTTATGGCAGCTAACAAATAACGAGTGACGAGAAGAACATCATCGTCGTCATCCATCAATGGCGAGCAGGAGATGTTTGCAGCGTGCTCTGAGCACATCAAGCTTGAAGAAGAGAGTGATTAGGAGGAGCTTCGCTGCTATCCCTCAAGCCAGCTCCCCTTCATCTTCGCAGGAGCTCATCAACTCTGAATATCAATACAGCGCCCACAAGTCATCTCTCTCTCTCTCTCTCTAAAATCTTCATGTCTCATCCAAAATTTCTCATTTCTGCTGCTTTTTCCATTCTTCTTCATGTTCTGCCGTCTGGGTTCTCTGCTTGTTTCCATCTAATTCCTTATCTGTGGGTTATGAATGCAGTTCTAATTATATAAATTGGGTTTTGTATATAATTTCTTATTGTTTCGAGTTTAGTGTGATTAAATTCTTCGGATCTCCTGCACTTTCTGAGCCTGCGTTGATTGATCCGAGCCCACTTTCCATTTTTTTCTTTCTGGTGTGACTTTTAATTGTGATAATCATGGATGAACTGTATAAAATGAGGAATACTGGGATTGTCTGCACATTCAATTTCAACTAATTCTGTGTGTTTGGCTGTGCATTTCGCCTGTAACGAGCCTCCGGAAAAGCTAACTGTGTTAAATAATTGATTACAATTGTAAAGTCTCCTCCTTTTTTGATCGGTTTGAATAACTACAATGCTGAAGTCTCCTCCTCCTTTTCAGTTACCACCCAATTCCCATTGTGTTTTCTCAAGCAAAAGGATCATGTATACAGGATCCAGAGGGAAACAGATATCTGGACTTTCTTTCAGCTTACTCTGCTGTTAATCAGGTATAAAATGTAAGTCAATACGTTACAGCACTCGTGCACGCCAGCACGAACGTGCACACACGCTTGCACATACAATGTGCACGCCCTCACGAACGTGCACACACGCTTGCACATACAATATGCATACATATTTGTAACTAGCCTATAATTGAAACTGCCTTATCTGCTTTCTGCACCAGATGACATGAATTTTATTTTCCATTCGAATTACAAAATGGAAAATCCACTACAATGATGTTCCTTTTTCATGCATTATGTTCTCCTTTTTAATCAATTATTAATGTGGCACTGGCTTGTTTCTTTAAATCCGAGTAAATTTGAAGCAAGTGAAGAAGCTTGTTCACATAAGAAACACCAATTCTTGAAGAATATTTATAGTGAATAACATTTTTTTCTCATTATTTAATGGAATTTCCTGCTGTAGGGACATTGCCATCCAAAAATCATCAAGGCATTACAAGAACAGGCAGAAAGGCTCACCCTTAGTTCTCGGGCTTTCTATAATGATAGATTTCCAAGATTTGCCGAGTATCTAACAAGCATGTTTGGCTATGACATGGTGCTGCCTATGAACACTGGTGCTGAAGCTGTGGAAACAGCTTTAAAGGTGACAAGGAAATGGGGTCATGAGAAGAAAAAAATTCCAAAAGATGAGGTAGAATTCAATGAGATGTATCTTGTATTTTACTATTTTTACTTAATCTTATTAGTTTTAGTTTGCCTTTTCTTGGGGTACTTCTGATTGTTGCACTCACCTGAATATGTATGCATGATTTATGTGTATAGAACCACGTAATCTAGGGAATTAGATCACACCTCAAAACAAGTTAGAACACAGATATTCTGACTTAGAAGCCTGATTTGTATGTACCTATTATTCTCCAACACTTGTCAAATCGTTTCATTTAGAATTGTGCCATTCTAGTTCGGCGACTTGAACATTAGTAGGACAAGGGCAAGGTTATTGTTTCAGTTATGTCCCTAACTCAACTAAGCCATACACAGGCTATTATTGTCTCGTGTTGTGGCTGCTTCCATGGTCGTACTTTGGCAGTCATCTCCATGAGCTGTGACAATGAAGCAACCCGTGGCTTTGGACCCTTGTTGCCTGGACATCTTAAAGTTGATTTTGGTGATGCAATTGGCCTTGAAAAAGTTTTTAAAGGTTTGATAACAGTTTTTGTCTGTTTAAGAATGTGTAGAGCTTGTTCGATATGTACTCCACCCATCAACTTAAAAGATCACATCCATTTAAACCATCATATAGCTTGCACATTTTTAATATTTATTTACCAGATTTGTGTATTAAAATTGAACTGACAAATTTTTTTTGTTATGGAGTGCAGAGAATGGAGACCGCACAGCTGGATTTCTCTTTGAACCCATTCAAGGAGAGGCTGGGGTATGTGTTTTTCGCAATTCAATATTTGATTGATTAAACTCTTCAATAGAAATGTGACCGACATGTATACAGTTGTTGAATGTAGGATTCTAGCACGTGTTCTAAAATTTAAACAATAAATTCCATCTTCAATCAGTTCTTTTGAGAAAAATTGTATGTTGTGATCACAGGTTATAATTCCTCCAGATGGTTATTTGAAAACTGTTAGAGATCTATGCTCGAAATATAATGTTTTAATGATTGCTGATGAAATACAATCTGGTTTAGCACGGTCAGGAAAAATGCTTGCTGTTGATTGGGAACAAGTTCGCCCGGATGTAGTGGTGAGTTTCTTTAAGTATTGGGAAGAAGTTCGCCTAGCTCTGAACCATGTTTCTTCTTAATCTAAAACTTTGACAATCTGTTCTTAAAATATGGAAGCTGTTTTGTCTTCATGATTCGTGCGGTGCAGACTGTGCAGTTTTGTTTATAATTATACCGGATGCTTAACCAAGACTTTATGGGTTTTATTGAGATACTAGGAAAAGCATTGGGTGGTGGAGTGATACCTGTAAGTGCGGTGCTTGCAGACAAAGACGTAATGCTTTGTATCCGACCGGGAGAGCATGGAAGGTTTGCTGGCTGCTTCCATCTATGATCTCTTCTAGTACTTTGAGTGTTCTCGTCGCCATATTCATGTTTCGTACCGGAAAAGTTCTTATACAATTCTTAGTAGCTTTTTCAGATAAGATTGACTCATGAGTAATTTGCATGACCATGCCTTAGAAACATGATTGCCATTTTCCGAGAGTTGTTTAATGGTTTCCGTAACTACTAATATTTTGTCATTCTTTCTCTCACTTGCTTGCCTTGGTTTCGGGCTTATATAATAGGGCTAACCTTACTATTAATTTGGGGTCATCTGCAGCACCTTTGGGGGTAATCCGTTGGCTAGTGCAGTTGCTGTTGCCTCACTAGATGTAATCAGACATGAGAGACTTGCTGAAAGGTATCAAATACAAACCCTTTCACTATCCTCGCTTTACGGCCTCATTATAAAATCATTGGAGAAATTATGTTTCTTGACTTTCAACTACCTATAGATCAGCTGAAATGGGACAAGAGCTTAGGAATCAGCTAGTCAAGATTCAGCAGCAATTCCCAAACTACATAAAGGAGGTTCGAGGAAGAGGTTTGTTCAACGCTGTGGAGCTCAATAGCAAGAATTTATCCCCTGTTTCTGCTTACGATATCTGCCTAAAGTTGAAGGAGAGAGGAGTTCTTGCCAAGCCAACACACGATACTATTATCCGATTGACTCCTCCACTCTCGATAAGGTAAATACAGGTGTTGATGATCAATCATGTTTTAATCTCATTGAAATTAAATACTTGATAAGCATAACTATGTTCCGGTGGTACCTTTTTCCTGCACTATGATCAGGAAAAAGGGATTTAATGAGAGGGTAATTTTTTTTATGGATGAGGCATGATGAACACAGACATGCATATACTTAAACGAGTAAGCAAAGTAGCATGTTTAAGAGATAAGTCCGGTCATTCGTTACATAGAGTTTAAAGGCTACGCTACTGTAACAGTTTTAGCATTGGCAAGTGTGGTCGTGGATTCAATTCAATCAGGTAGACTAGTACGTTCTATGTTACAAGCCAATATGTTGTATAAGATCTCTCCTGTGCCACAGAAATGACAGCATGTTTACCTGCAGTTAAAATAAAAGGTTTCAGGATATTTTCTATGTTCTAATCATATAACTTCGATGCGCTGTTTTCAGTTTGGAGGAAGTCCAAGAAGGATCAAAAGCACTTTCAGATGTTCTGGAACATGATCTACCAAAGATGCAGAAGGAAAAACCCGAGAACACATCTTCGACTGCTTCTAACATATGCGACCGTTGTGGGCGAAACTTGTATGATTCTACGCACAACGATCACTGAATCATATGTTCTGTGAATCCTGAAAATTTATCTTTGTCCTTCTCAAACTATATACTTTCTCAATAAAGTATTATTTGTCCAAATACCTAACCTCACGTGGATGATATGTAACTTCGATATAAAAGAAACATCATAGGTCTACGTTTTATTTTCTACGGCCCTAGTTTTTCACGGTATCATGACAGTTATATGACTGTTTGGATGGGGAGAAATAACAGAATCTTATAAGAAATAGTAGATTTTCGACGTGCTTTCAGCGTCGTATTATTCTGTGGACATTTCCTAGAGTGTGATGTTTTTCCCTGTAATTTTCTGGTTTTGTACTTTGAAGCAGACATGAACATAGCTTTGTTGGTATCGGTATTGTGCTTACTAGTTATTGTCAAACTTTTTGTTTGGAAGAGCATTAGCTGGAATTTCCTTGTGAAGTTTGTCTTTGCTCAAAGTTTAACCCAGCTTCCGTGATGAAATTTGTCTTCTCCTTTTCAGGGGAACGTACTCTGTTCTGGACTGGTGTGGCAAATCCTCCCCCTCGATCGAGGAAAACTTCTATGTCACGGGGATATATATTCTCACATTCTCTGTCTTGGGTGTCACTTACCTTTTATCTTACTTATCACATTTTACGTGACACATATGACCGAGAGAGTTGGAATATATTCTCATTATAAGTAAGATAGTCGTCCCCTCACTGGATTAGACTCTACTACTAGGATTATAGTCTAATAATATTCATCTTCACTTGTAACGAGAGATCTTAAGTTCAAACTCTTGTGAACGGTGAGCTCGATATCTTAACTTTTTTGGTATTTTGTGCAGATTTTGTGATCACATTCACATGATATGTTTAGTCCTATGGTGTTGGTGTTGGTTTGGTGATGAGGGGGGAGTGGTTGTTAATTTACTTGCAATTATGTAGTGTGCGCTGGTTTCCACATGTGAGATGTCACGTGTTTACTTCTACATTATATCAATGAGGATCCTAGTATATATAATCTTCTCTGTAAATGAAGTTTATTTTAAAAATTTAAATAAAATTTTACAATCGTCTACTCTCAACTAACCAACTTTCAGTATATCTTTCTTAGTTCAAAGTAAAACAAAATATTTGATGAAAAAAAAGGTTAAAAAAAATGTACTAGTTTCTTTTCTTTAGAATATTATTTTAATGCTCGTGACATGTATTTTTGCTTACATAAAATGAGAATGAAAATTGCGTTCAACATGGTGAGAAATTACCTTAATTCTTGACTTCCTCTATATTTTGTAATACATGTAAAATATAAAAAATATACGAGTTCCACATTAACCGATGTCAAGTAGCTACAAGATCATGAACCATATCATGCAGTAGTGCTAGTTTACCACATTATGGTTCTTCTTTTCCTATTCTACGATTCAGAACTCTTATTTCAAGTGAGTAAACATATCGGGCTAATTAGCCGAATAAAACAAATTTTCCTCCCAATGTTTTCTTTTATTTAGATGGGAATATTGCAAGCTTAAAAGTTTCTTTGTTTTATTGGTATTTGATAGGTAGGAGGGGACATGGTAGAGACACAATAATGCAATACTTTTGGTTGTTACGTAATTGTAAGGCAAGAGACAGCTTCTTAATGACTATATTAAATCAAATTAATGTAAACAGATCATGTTAACCCATGAGATTGCCCTAGGAAGCTTATTATAATTAGACTTAATTATTAATTAATAATTACTAATTAACAATAATATTAGTCTAATATATTTGCTAGGTGGACACATCACATAGTGAAGCTTAGCTGGATTTCATTAGCTTAGCTGTTTCGAATTCCATTAAAATTTCGATGTGCCCCAAAAACCAAGTGCACCTAAATATCTCGATATCAAATTGTCCAATTTCTATCGAATATCAAAACCATATCATGTGATGTTGTGGCCACCATTTTTGTTGAGATTTTTTTTTTGCAAGCACTAGTCGATTAGTGGTGGTTGTGTTTTCTTTTTTTAATAACAAACGATATATTAGAAGCGAAAACACCACCTCAAGAGCTATCAAATTCATATCGCAACATACTTTTCAAAATTTATCAAGCAAGTTCGTACTGGCCAATTCTTCAAATCCACCGGGAAACTTTCAAGGAGCTGCCAATTCCCCCAAAACTTTAATTTTAGCCAATTATTATTTTTATAATTGGCAAATTCCCCCACCCCTTAAATTTTGATTTTAGCTAATTATTCCTTGAACTTTTATAATTGGCCAAATTTTCTCCTAAACTTTAATCCCCTTCCTAAACCCTAAAAATAAAAATGTATAGAGTGAACTAGCGGAAGAGAAAGAAAAAAAATATGTTGTCCACATTCGAACAAAATTATCTTTTTCCAATTACAAAAATAAAATTCAGAGAAAGATTGACTAATTATAAACATCCAGAAATAATGGACTAAAATTAAAATTCAGAAAAAAAATTGGAGCTTTTTCGTTGATTAATCCCCCTAAATACAGTTCAAATTTCAAATACGTTTATTTGAATTATTTTGGTAGAGACTAGAGAGATCTCCATTAAAGCAGGCCCCATAGGTTTTAATTCATAAAGCTTGTACAAAGAAAAATGGGGAAAAAAAGTTAGGTTATTGACCTAAGTCCTGTCCATTCCTGATGTGGATGTTTCAGCATGCATGCTGCCTCTTTCAGCAAAAATGATGCTCTAATAGTAATCTGTCCCTGTTTTCCATCCAGAATCGCCTCACAAGAGACAACAAAGAAGGAATGAAGAGGGAAAAGCAGGAAAAATTCGATGTTGTTTCGGAGTATCTTATATTACAAAGTTTTTTAACGTTAATTTTGATCATCGTATATTTAATTGAGGATCTGAAAATTAAATGCCTTAGAATATAAGATACTCCAAAGTATGTTACAAAATCCCAAAATGCGTTATACTTAATTAATGCCCACGTGAAATTGCACAAATTAGGGCAAGAAAATTGACACGAGAGAAAGGAATTTAGGTCAAAGGCTGCGACAAAAGATATGGCTGCCTATGCACCAAATGGTAATGGTGCTCTATGTCCTTCAACTTTGAAGCCAGAGCCAATGGTTTGGAGTATACGGTTAGAGCCGGCCTTGAGAATTTGGAACCTTAGGCGAGCCTTCGAAATAGGGTTTTAGAGTTCTCTGACTTCCAATCCTTTGTACATTAACATGTGTAAAAAAAATTCACTAAATACATGAAAAGTCTATTTCTACATCAAATGTCATTAAAAATTAATATCAAAAGAAGAAAGATATACAAACATTACTCAAATACTAGTATATTACCCGTCTCACATTTTTAGATGCAAATGCACTTATTAAGTTTACATAATCTAATTTTTCAACAAATTCAAACCGAAAGAGAAGTCCCTACCCAGTACGCCAAATTCAAATCATTTTTCTATTGTTACAATGTTACTTATTATATTCAATAAATAAATGAATGGTTGGATTACAGAGATAACATCTTACAACTAGGAAAAATACTAGAGTAAAGAGGATAGTTGTCACATCTCAGCCCGGGCCCCCACTACATCCCGAGCTCGACTCCACCCTAGCACGATATTGTCGGCTTTGGGCCCCGACCACACCCTCACAGTTTTGTTTCTAAGAACTCACGCGAGCAGAACTTCTCAATGGGTCACCCATTTTGGGAATGCTCTAGCCCCCTTCTCGCTTAACTTCAGAGTTCCTACGGAACTCGAAACCAGTGAGCTCCCAAAAGGTCTTGTGCTAAGTAGATATGGGAATATACCTATAAAGCTTATAAGATCTGCTCCCGTGGGCGATGTGAGATGTTACAATCCACCCCTCTTAGGGGCCCGATGTCCTTATCGGCACACTTCCAGCCATGAATTGACTATGATACCAAATTGTCACATCCCAGCCAGGGCCCCCACCACATCCCGAGCTCAAGTCCACCGTAGCACTATATTGTCCGCTTTGAGCCTCGACCACGCCCTCACGGTTTTGTTTCTGGGAACTCATGCGAGCAGAACTTCCCAATGGGTCGTCCATCCTGGGAATGCTCTGGCCCCCTTCTCGCTTAACTTCAGAGTTCCTACGGAACCCGAAGCCAGTGAGGTCCCAAAAGGCCTCGTGCTAGGTAGAGATGAGAATATACCTATAAGGCTTACAGAATCCACTCCCCTAGGTGATGTGAGATGTTACAATAGTAATTTTCGAATACGCGCCTAGGCGGACGAAATGGATTTGAATAATTTATTATATATTATATAAACTAATTAATTTGAACATTTAACAATGTCATTTTTCAAAAAGGTGAGAGTTTTAGCCCCTTAGGTACATAATAATGATATATGTGGTGTGATCTTAAAATAGGATAATAAAATCCCAAAAAAATAAACATAAAGGTGATATATAAGAGAGAAGCAAAAAAAAAAAAAAAAATGGTGGGACCATCTTAAGTAATATCATGCAATTAAAATGATATTGGGAATAGGGTTGTCTTCTTCCTCGCATGAGGCTGATTCTGCAACAAAAGATTTCCAAATTTCGGTTTTTACATATAAGCCCGCATAGCCCCCCCCCCCCCCCCCCCATCCTCGTCCAGACCCGCCTAACTCCACCTAAAAATTGGAGGCCCTAGGCTGGTGCCTACTCTGACTACCCTTAGGCCCCGCTCTGTATACGGTTGGCAGTGACTGGCATCGAGGAATGATATAGAGGAATAATTGTAGGAGATGAAATGAAGATCAAACATGACGCCTAATATGTAAACCTTTCTCATTGCCAATCTCAATAATTTTGAAGCAAATTCGAACACAAAATTGATACGAATTGAAGAGAATCACACAAATGCAAAAAGGATGACGGGGTCGGACTAGAAATTTTGTTCTAGATGAGATGGCTTTATACTTATTTTTACTTCTCACACACTATTTGTTAATTTATGTCATTTGATATTTTTTTTAATTAATTCGATCCGACGTCGAAAAGTGAGAGCGATATGAAAAGGTAAAAAATAGTGTGTGGATAGCACTATCCTTTTAAAAATGATGGGAAAAATGAGGTTAATGAGAAAGGAAAACTAATGAAAATAACTTAAAACTTTGAATTTTAACCAAAAATCATCTAATAACTTTATTTAATGATGAAGACAAAAGAAAGAAAATGACAAAAAAAAAATTCAACCAAAAACGCATGCAAGGGCATTCTAATCCGTGTTTAGTTTTATAAATAGTACCCGTGTTCAATTCAAGAACCTGTGTTTAGTTTCAGAAATAGTCAGTTTAAGAAATAATGAGTATTCAGTTTAAGAAATAGTGATAGTACCCGTGTCCAATTTTCAGAAATAATCAATGTTTAATTTAAAAAATAATGTATTATATGTGATCCGTAAATAATTAATGTTCACTTTAAGAAATAGTGAAGGACAGGGGAGAAAGTGTGTGATGGACAGTTAGGTCCCACGTGCCAATTTTTTATTATATTAAACATTTTCCATACTCATTAAAATCTAAGCCATTTTTAATAAATAAATTTATTAGACGGTTTTTAGTTAAAATAAACTTAGCCCAAACTATTTTTATTAAAGCTTCCTTTCCTAGGACTCACTACGAGTAATCTTATGAGTACTCTTCAATTGTCATACACAAAATTGCTATGCTCACTTAATATTAGTGAAGGGGTAGGATCTTGTATTTAAAGGTATAAAATGGTCCGACAAATAAAAATGCATTCTGATTTAAAAAATAAGAGACAATTAGGCGATTGACAATGCAATTAGGAGATTGATGTGCATTGTCAATCGCCAGGGTATCTCACATCCCACTTCCGAAGCTGCCTCCACTCAACTTGAAGGATCTTATACAAAAGGTTATGTGTGTGTACATAAATGTACACCTTATCTTGTCTGATGGGGATATGGATGTTTCCTCTATTGTCACTATCATTAGATTGTCACGCATTAAAATGTGCTTATCATTGAACATCATTCACCTAATAATTATTAATGGGTAAATGGAAATTTACACTCAATGGGATCCTTCATCACCACAATTTAAGGTAATCACTAATCATAACAAGGTATGGATCCAGATTATAAAAAGTTAGGGGACCATATCATTAAGATTTATGAATCCAAATTGAATCGAAACTTTATATATATAAATTTTTTTTTTTTAAATGAGACACATCAATTATATCGTCAATTAGTTTTATAATAAATAAAAAATATATCACGTAACAAGTGTTTAAGTTATACCAAATAAGGTTTTTTTAGCCAAAATGATCATTGAGATTGTCATAACTCCTCACTTTGGTCCTTGAGATTTAAAATCGATAGAAGTGATCCATGAGATTATTCACCGTCAATTATTTTGGTCATTCTATAAAAAATATATGTTAAATTGAAGAAACCACTAGTTTTAGGAGAATGGTTGATTTAACAAAAATGCCCTCAACTTAACAAAAATTTCTCACAAAATGACTAAATGGTTGACGGTGGACAATCTCAGAAACCACTTCTATTCATTTTAAATCTCAAAAACCAAAATGAAGAGTTACGCTAGTTTCAAAAACCATTTTAGATAAAAAGCTAACCAACAAATTTGTCCCTCTTGCCCTTTGATTGCAACTTTTATTTATTGCTCAACTATACACTTCTTGTGACATGAATTCAATTCAATTTCCCAGGACCATTTTTATGCATGTTTTTACAGTTTCTAATGAGTGCCATTAAAAAAAAAAAAAAAAAAAAACAGCCTGTCTCCTTATGAATGGGTCTTTCATGGGTTGTGAAGATATGGTTCTTCTCTCTTTACATTATAAAGTTCCAAAGTATATTTCCAAGTTTTTGTTTTAGGGTTCTTTTTTTCTCCCCATACATGACAAATCTAACCTTACGATGAAACCAAGAATTTGTTGCCCTACCCATGAATGATATAGTTCACTCGATCATAGATTATGAGAAATACAAAAAAGAAATGTGCTCGTGTTGAGAGTACGAATTCCATGTTGAGAAAATAAGAGATCTTATACGTGCTTATAAGTAATTGGGTGATCCCCATATATGTCAATTGGTTTTGTAGTTGAACCACAATTTTCTTCATGGTATCAAGGCAGGTTGCCTAATGTGTGAAGCCTACGTGTTTATAAGTAATTGAGTGACTCTTCATATTAGCAATTGGTTTTATAGTGGAACCTCAACTTTCTTTGTGGTATCAGAGCAAATTGTCTATGTGTGAAGCCTAATGACCACATATTCTCTACGTCATCTGATTTGTGTTGTCCACGTGTTAAGCTTGAAAATTCTTCATGTGAGGGGGCGTGTTGAACATATAAATCCTACATCTAGGAAAGAAGAGACCTTACATGTACTTATAAGTAATTGAACAACTCTCCATATTGCCAATTAATTTTACGGTGAAACGTCAACTTTCTTTACTAAAAACTATGTATTTTATATGACTTCCATATGTGGCAGATAAAAATGTGCCACTTGAACATCCAAATGGGGGAGAAATAGAAGTACTGAAATGGTTATATTCACTAGCTATAAGCAATAGTGTCATGCATGGGAACCTTTAAATTTTTGTATGGATTGGACTAACTGAATTTGAAGTCTCAAAACAAAAATTTCAGACACATATATGGAGAGTGCTATTACACACCTATTTTACTCTGACACATTCTTATTAATTTTTGGAAATTGATCTTTTTCAATTTATATAAGAAGTAAAAACAGATGTCTGGTTAGCACTACCAATATATTAGACGTATATGTGTTTTCATAAGCCAAAAGAAGAAGATTATCTTCATTCGTAAAATGAAATGAAATAAGGAGAAAAGTGCTAAATTGACAATGACACAAAATCACGTCAAAGTTCAAACCGAAAGGCGAAATTCCAAGTTTGATTGGGCAAAAGGAGAATTGAAGAATTTTATCACGGCGAAAGCAATTTGATAAACAACAAACCGACTTTAAATCTTGAAAATGATAGACTTGAGAAAATTCTCCAACCTCCAAAACTTATTTAAATACTCCAATATTCCCACCTATCAACTCTACCTCTAAAGAATATAAAAACGAAGGATAATGTTATTTACATATCATTTTTAACAATTTACACTTTTGTTAATCACTCAAAACAAAACACTTACAAAAATAACTAAAATCTATAAATGCACAATTGACCTGGCAAAAGATATCGAAATACCAAAAACGATTTAACTAACTGCAAAGTCATGCAATTTGATCGTTTGTCATTCTATTCTAAACAACGTATTATGAGCTCAAATTAGACGGTAATATCTCTAAATTTACGAATTCTAAAATTTATTTTTCTCAAATTTACGCCTGTCAAGTTGTTGAATAATCCGATTCGCATTGTGCTTTACATCAATTTGTCAAATATAATGTTCAACGTCCGTTACAAACGCCAATCTCGCCGTGAATTACACGACACAAGACATCATGAAATGAAATAGGTGATTTCATGTGTTGTAGTTTGTACCATGATACCGTCTCAAGAGTACGGACGCCACGGCACGTGTGAAAACGTTTTTATGAAGACACACATGCCATCCCAAAAGGGCCCACAACGTGCGTTCGTTTGTGATTTGTATTTTTCTTGGATCTGTTTTAATTAATTAAATAATTATTGTGCTTAAGTTCAATTAATTGCACTTGCTTAATCTGCATTTTATTCAGCCTTTCGAAGGCCATCAAGTAATTAATTATATGGTATTTAGTATTACGTGTGGAAAGTTAATTACTTTATGTAATATAAGTGGATTTAAATGTTATTCATATCATGTTTTTATACAACATTTCTATACCATTTTAGATGACATCTGATGTGGACAGTCACATCATTTAAAAAATTTGCAAAACCTAAGGAAATGAAGGAGAAAGACTTCTCGTATACCACAATCATAATTTAATTAACTAGTTTTTCTTAATTATTATTTTATTAAATAATGAACTAAATTAAAAAAATATGATGAATTCAAATGATGTGACTGTTCACATCAAATGCCGCCTAAAACGGTTTGAAAATATGGTATAAAAACATGATATGAATAACATTACTCATTTAATTCATCTGAAAAATAAATATTTCATGATATGAATTTGATTCGTTTTGGTAAAGCTCGTGCTCTATTTTTTCACAACACATCATCACCAACTATTTTCTGTCATTGGGTTTAGTGTAAGCAACCTTATATAAATATAAAGTCATGGACGGATGCACACACAGGAGTTAGAGTACGCAATTTTGCTCGCTTAATTACTGGTTAAGATGGCTAAGAAAATGCCTCAAAGAGGCTAAAGTGAAGGTATGTAACCAAAGGCAACTAGTTAAAAACTTAAAAGTGTCTTGAATTGGTTATTAGCTACGGCTTCGTGTAGATGAGTTGCATCCAACAACTTGAATTGAGGGCAGATTTTGGTAGTGTTTTGGGTCTTGTTGGCCCTGAGATTTCAGGACCCTGTACGAAAGTCAATTAGAGGTCCTAAAAAGTACTTAAATTTTTTATTTTTTTATTTTTTTGTTCAAAAAAATAATTTTAGTTTGCATTTGAGTTTCTTTAAATTCTAATAGCACAAACAAATTTAACAAATAAATAAGTAGAAAGGTGGCATATTGTTTTTCCTTAACTATTTAGAGAGTCAAGGTTTGAATTTTCATGTTATTATGTGAAAATTTTATATTATTTTGTGGAAGCTTATGCATTTAATAAAAATAAACTGAAAAAAGAAGAAGATGGAGACGAGTTTTAAACCCATCACGTAGGCCGATGTAAAGAAGCGGTAATACCACTTGCGCTTAGACTCAAGTTTATAATATTTTACGTATACTACTATATATACGTATATACATGCAAATTTGAAAAATCGGGAGCCTTTTTTATTTTGGGACCTTGTACGGTAGCACCACTTGCATCCCCTCAGGATTGGCCTGGGTCTTGTAGGATGGCGAACCTTTGTTTGAGACGGTAGCAAGTGTGTCGCCCGAGGTATAAGAAAAATGATGAGTGGTCGTCATCCCCGCCTTCCTCATGATGTGGAGAGATTTTTCAGTATGACCGGCACACGGGGTGGTACACCACGTGTCATTATACAAATAGTGAGATATGTGTGTTAAAAAGTTAATAACTTAAAAAATAAAATTTCTCACCACTTACATAAAAACACGTGGTGTACCATCCGTGTTCCCATCGCAATGAAATTTTTTTCCATAATATGTTGGGCAATGGGGGATGTTCAACTGGGGTTCGGTTCTCTTCAATTGCTCTAAGCGAAAGATGAGTAGGTTGGTTGAAAGAATAGTAGCCGACGAATAAGCTCAGGTGTGCAACTTACGAGCCTAACTTTATGTGGCCCCAGGTTTATGGGAAAGAAGAGGTTCCATACTTTGCTTTCATCTGAATCAAAGTTACCATTAAGCTTCAAGCAAATCCCAAAGCGTCATTCAAGGTACAAAACAGCAATAAAATTGTTTAAAAGGACGGGAAAAGCAAACTTGAGAGCACAACAAAAAAAAGGTGAAAAATGAAATAGGGCCGGACCAAAGCCTTAAACCAACAAAACTTGACCTACTTTGCGGCCTTATGTTGCGGCTTTTTACCGTCTTTACCCGACAATATAATCATCTAAGGATCACAAGTTGTGGACATCCGCTACCTATCCACCCACCCACCATCTTCTTACTTTCAACCACCGTAAATTTTATTTGATTCTTACTAGTTACCAATTGAACCGACGTGGATTATTCGAGTTGGTCGGAATTTAATGTTTGTTCATTGTACTTAAATTCATTTTCAATGAATTAGAGATATATTTTTTGTAAATCATCATGGGGTGGTCTAGTGGTTGGGATGAATTCCAGACACATATTCCACACGATAAGTCTTGGGTTTGATTTATGTAGTTGGTGAATCGCACGATGATGGCTAGGGAGAGGCTGAAATGCCTCTGTGAGTCTTTCCGACTTCTGAAATGATCGCCATAGATGATCCCCTTTTAAATAAAAAAATTAAAAAAAAGAGAGATTTTTTTTTTTTTTTTTGTAATATTAGATGTTTTATTAAAACCTTCGCTAAATGAAGCTCACATATTATGTGTGTAAATATAAAATTTTATGAAAAAAAAAGAGAAATGTGAGAGAAAGAGAAAATGAAAGTTTTTTTTCTTTTTTTCTAAATTATAGATGTTATAATGACATGTGTGAGGTTTTATTATTATCTTTTTTATTTTATTTTTTAATCAAACGATATTACATACACTAAGGTGGTGAAGGAGCGAGCTAAGTCTCACAATAGACTAGCAATAATGTGGTTCAAATTCGTCTTTGACGATAATTGAACCTAAGACCTCTCACTTACCAATGAAGAGAAATGTCACTATACCGTAGTACTAAATAACGACATGTGTGTGACGTTTAAAAAAAAAAAAACAGTAAAATTTAGTTTGTGTGAATTTACATTACTACCCATGATTTTATTTTGTAATAAAAGACAAACAATATTGTCTTCTCACCATCTTTTAATTGACAAGTAACTATTTGTCTAATGATACTCTTTTTTTTCAATATTGTAAGCGTTCAAGTTTGTGCTAATTACTTTATTGCAATTAGCAGAAATAATCACTGTTTGATATTTGATTGCAAAACGATAACATAACAATCACAAAATGATGACATACGACACTTGATTACTTTTGCAATTAAATGTCAAAAAGTGATCATTTATGCTAATTATTTAGCATGTTTTTTAAGGATACTATTGGACAGTGGAATTGAGATCGGTCGATTGCCGAAAAATTTGATCAACTGGTTGCAGGAAAAAGTTGGCCCGTTGTCCACACATATAGCTCCCGTGGCCCCGGCTTTTGCCTCTATCATGGTATGTTTGAGCGACAATCATGTCATTATTTTGAATTATAGCGGTATATTTTGGTTGACTTTTTCAGTGATACCTAAACTAAAAACAAGTTATATTAGCTAAAACTTTTCTTAGAATTGATACTTTTTTTTAGTACGAATTGATACTTAAACTAAAAGATCCCTAGCCCAAAAAAATAAAAAAAATAAAAAAATCTCACCACAGTCCTCTCACAGCTAGTCTATTACATGCACGTGGCTTTCGTTTACCATCGATATTAGGATGGGTGGAATTTTTTGCCAAATTACCATACTAACTATACCATATTAAAGTTGTGTCAAAAAATTTGTACCATTGGTAATGGTACGGTATTTGTACCGTACCATACATTTTTGGTACGGTAATGGTTCAAAACCATTACTAGTGGTATATCTTACCGTACCACTACTATTAATATTATATAATTTATTTATTCATTTATATATAATTAGGTATTATTATCATTATATATACATTTTATATTTTTTTCTAGTCATTTATTCAATCATCTTACCCTCTAACCTCTACTTTCTGAATAAAAAAACCTAAGCCTTCTTGCGCTGTGACTTTTCATCTTTTCACTCATCTAGCCACTGATTTCATCTCTGTTGCTCCATTTCCGGTGACTCTCTCTCTCCGAAGTCCATCTCATCTTCTCCTTCATCAAATTGGGATGTCTTTCTCCCTGGCTTCGTCTATCAAGTTAATTTTTTTTACAATTTTAAAGAATGTAGAGATGAAATTTAGGAATATTTGTACTATTTTTTTAGGGATATTGGGTTCTTTCAACAATTTTTCCATCTATTTACTTCTTGTTTCTTAAATGAATCTCTATAAAATTCTCATAATTAAATAAAAAAGTTTGAGAAACCCAAAAGGGGTGGCCAAAACACGTTTGGGCCTTGAATTGGGTTGGAAAAAAAAAATCAAATTTTGGCCCAAAACAAAGTAGTAATTACCATTACCATATCATGTCAACCGAACTATTTAGCATAGGTATACTGAAAATTTGGTACTGTAATAGTAATAAATTTTGTCATACCAAAAGTTTGGTATGGTAATTGGTACATGAGTTTTGATACGGTAATCGTACCAATACCACCCCTAAGGATAGAAGGATTAAAACTCGAGACCTCAAATGTACGGGTTAATATTTTACCAATTAAGTTATAAAATTTTTACAGTAATTATAATTGAGAGGAAAAACAAAGCGTAAACGTTGATAAGAAAAATTGAAATAAAGAATAGTTCCTCATTTTACACTTAACATATTGCCATTCCTTTTAGGAAAAACAAATTATTACAATATTTCATGTTTTAAATAGTATGGGTTCATGTCAAAAATAATTTTTAAAAGTAAAGCCTTACATCCCGGAACCATGGGGCTCTATCGGCAGCGGTCCTACGCCAACGCCAATGCCCAGGCGAACTCCAAAATTGGCATTGCCAGCTATGTCTACGGAGCAGAGAAATGCTAAGGAGAATTTAAAAAAAAAAAAAAAATCAGATTTTTTATACTTTCTGTCATTTTAAGTTTTTAGTACAATATCTTATAATATTAAGAAATAAATTAACGTTAAATTGTAGAGTGACGGAGAATCCATAAAAAGAGAGTTTCTTTAGTATTTCTCCTATAAAGAGATGTTGTCATGCCAACGCTCAACATTCAATCGCTCGCTATTCATGTATTGATGCCAACTTAATTATCATAAATGTGATAAAAAAAATATTAATTAGCAAAAGTAGGTTAACAATAAATTTCTCAACTTGTAAGAGAAAAATTTCATATTTGATATTTACGAATGACGATTTCAAGTTTCGTTTGACCAATTTGAATCTAGTCTCATGCCTCTTACATGAAAATGAATATCACAAGACTATAGTACTAGTTTGTAAACAAAATAGAGTTTTAAAAACATAAACAAAAATACAAAATAATTAAGAAAAAAACTGATTTGATTGTTTAGTTAAAATTAAAGAAAACTAATGAAAATGATTTGAAAACTTTGAGTTTATCGATAACGAAAAAATAAAAAGTAAAGTGAAATAGTGAATAGCACCATGATTGATTTTTTAGTGTAAAAATGTGATTTTTCGTTAAAGTAAATAGTTTTGGGAGTTTTTCATTAAAGTTCCCTTAAAATTAATATATTTTGTTACTTAATATTATGGTTTAATGGATCTGAACCGAAACTTGATATTTCTTTTTATTTATAAGTATAAGGTTTTAAGTTATTGTGGGTGACCCAAGTTTCTATTATATGTTTTCCGGGAATTACTTGAAATCATAGAGAAGAGATCCTCTCGGGATCTCTTTCATCAAGATTACCGGATTAAATAATCTGAACTTTTTAAATTTCATCTAACGATACACTTGTTTTGATTCCTTAAAAGTTGTAATAATTTATCTCTTCTCGAAATTATAAGCTCAAATAGAATTTACCCAAGAGGGAAAGGAATCAAAGTTAAAGGGTGAGAAAAAGGAGGGTAAAGCCAGCAAAGTAGAAGACAAAAGTAAGAATATATTTTACAAACAAACATAATATTGTGCCGCGTCTCTCTCTGTCAATCCTCTCTCTCTCTCTCTCTCCTCTCTCTACTCTGCGCATCGTAAAATGACAGAACAACAAGCCTAACCCATCAGCGTGGATATATCTCCTCCTCCTACCATTTCTTCCCCCATCTCCCCCTCTCTCTCTCTAAGATTTTCTCTCTTTCTCTCTCTAAAATCCCTCTCTGCAACCTGCGATCTGCCATGCGTTTCCCCTCTCAGATCTACGCACCTCCACCCCAATCTGATCTCTTCCAACTTTCCTATCCGTTTCAATCCGACCCAGAATCCACAAGCGAAACGATGTCCTCTGTGCGCTCAGATCTGACCTTCTCCTCTAGAGTTTACCCGGAACCCTACTCCTCCGTCGACGACGACCACTTCGATCGCCTCCCGGACTCCCTCCTCCTCCTCGTCTTCAACAAGATCGGCGACGTCAAGGCCCTCGGCCGCTGCTGCGTCGTTTCCCGCCGCTTCCACTCCCTTGTCCCCCAGGTCGATAACGTCGTCGTCCGCGTCGACTGCGTCATCTCCGACGACGACTCCTCCCCCTCCTCCGCCTCCTCGTCTTCCTCCTCCGACAAGTCCCGGGCCCCCTTCTCTGCCCTCTTCCGCCTCGTCCTCGGCGGCATTGTCAAGCCTCTGCAGGCGCTCGGGCAGTTCCTGGGACCCAACCGGCGATCCCCGAATGGGTCGCACTCCGCTCTCTCCGTCGATGACCCAGATTCCTCCGCCGCCGACAGCAACAGCCTCGACCAGTCCGGCGTCACCCACCACTCCCCGACCCAAGTCTTGAAGAATTTCAACGAGATTCGATTCCTCCGGATCGAGCTTCCCAGCGGTGAGCTCGGCATCGACGACGGTGTTTTGCTCAAGTGGAGGGCCGATTTCGGCTCCACCTTAGACAACTGCGTCATCCTCGGCGCATCCTCAGTCATCCACCCGGGACCCACCAAAGCATCGCTCCTTCCGGACACTGGGTCCGATGGGTTGTGCGCCACCAACAACGCCACCGTGACGGAAGACAACGGAAGCATACCCGACTCGTTTTACATCAACGGCGGCCTGAAGCTGAGGGTTGTGTGGACGATCAGCTCGTTGATCGCCGCCTCAGCCAGGCACTACCTGCTTCAGCCAATCATTTCCGAGCACAAAACGCTAGACAGCTTGGTTCTGACCGATGCCGACGGTCAGGGGGTGTTGCACATGAACAGGGACCAGCTCGAGGAGTTGCGGGTGAAGCCATTGTCGGCCTCTTCGGCGTCGAAGCGGACGCTCGTGCCGGCACTGAACATGCGGCTCTGGTATGCTCCCCAGCTGGAATTGCCTGATGGGGTCGTGCTAAAGGGTGCGACTTTGGTTGCTATAAGGCCCAGCGAGCAATCTCTGACCGCCAAGAAGGAGGTTTCCTCTGATCTGTCCTGGATTTCGACCGCCTTCGAAGAGCCGTACGGGACGGCGGCCAAGATGCTGGTCAAGAGGCGCACATACTGTCTTGAGATGAATTCCTTCTGATTCTATTTCAGGTGTCTCAGGTAAATTTGCTGTTAATGTATTCGTGTATGAATTATTCGGATTGAATTGGATGATTGCTTGGGTTTTAATGTCTTTTGGCTGCAATTCAATGACTGGTTGGCTTCAAATGTTCGGCAAATATTTCCTGTGCATTAGAACCAGAAGTCATTTATTTCGTCCTTGTTCTTGCTTGCAATCCAAAGTTCCCAAATTTAATGGTATTACAGGGAATTGGGTTGATCTGCATGTTGCTCTCAGTCCAAAGTTCCAAACCTTAAATTGTATTAGGTATTGGATTGCCAAGACAATGCATTATAAAGTAGCTTAGAAGCATATGTCATTTGTTAAATAATTGAATGAGAGTTTGGATAAACAATCAAATGCATAATGTTAGGTAGCGATTTTGGCACGAGTATGTTTTTGGATTTCTTATTCCGCTCTGGTTGTCTCTATGATTGCTTAATGCTAATGTACAAGTTTTCCATGTGATTACTCATTCATGGTTTGGTACTGATTTAGTTCAACTTGGGATTTTGACAGGGGAATCTCAGTGTCCTTCAAGGGAAAATGGGGAGCTGCATAATTGAAAGTGGAGAAGGGGAGAACAATTTTGCCTCATCGGAAGACTAAGTTAACTGCGGTGCCTCTCAGTTGAAACGAATCTTGATTGGAACGATGCAGAAAGAGGAGATACACTGACGGAACATGCACTGCAGATCCTCCACTCTTGTATGCTTGAGCTGAGAGTTGAAAATGCTTGCTGCATCTGCTGGATGTTACTGTTTCGGGCATTACGCTTGTAAGAGTGAGTGCTCGCATGCAACTAAGATTGATGGGTTTGCAGTGATCTAGTTTTACCTTTCTTTCTTCCAAATGTATGTGAATATTGTAGGTATCATGAAACTGTTCTCTGGTTATGTGATGTATGTCAAAAGTTCATTTCAGAAACAACTTCCATTCAAAGTTTCCGTCCTCGTAGAAAATAACAGAAATGTGCTTCGTTCTCATGACTGCGGGTATAGAATCGATAGCAGGAAATGTCCGAATGGTGTAACGTTTGAATGTTCTGTGAGAGAACTTCCATGGAGATAATGAAGTAATTGTTCCCTTTTCTTCTCCCATTTATGTGCTAGGATCAGTTTGTGAGATCCACAAAGGAGGACGAGTTCCGGGCAACCGATCCTCCTTTGTGGGTATCATGTTTGTGAGACCCACAAAACAGGACGAGTTCTGGCCCGGGCTACTGATCCTCCTTTGTGGGTATCATGTTTGTGAGACCTATAAAGCAGGACGAGTTCCGGGGGACTGAACTTGCTTTGTGGATCTCACAAGCACTTGCGATGGCGAGGATAAAAAGGAAATGTTCTTTGCGTCACTGTGTCGTTCACTCAACCTAAAAGGTCTCTTGGCTTTTCAATTTCATCACATTAAGCCATGGAAATGTTCTTTGCGTCACTGTGTCGTTCACTCAACCTAAAAGGTATCTTGGCTTTTCAATTTCATCAAGAGCTTAGTTTAGTGAAAAAATTTACCTAATAATTCTGGAATAAAACATCACTTTCTGGCTCCCAAATAGAGAGGGAATATCATCTTCTCTTGGTTTGTGAACAAATGCTTTGTCTCCCAGTAGAGAAGCAGCAGGTGGTTTAAAAATAATTACACAAATAAAATTCTGTTCAATTGCCAAGTGGGTTGAATTTTGTGTGACTAGATTAGGCGATAAATGAAGCATGAAAAAATGCCTATTAGTTTGCGCAAATAGGCCGTGTACGTATCGTTTTCGTGTTATAATGATCCAATTCGTTAACGGATTGTGTCGTTTTGTGTCAAGTTAACAGGTCATGCAAGACATTGTCATGTCTAATGTCTAGATCAGGCTAACGATATTTTATCGGATTCTTAACGTACTGGTAACCGATAATTCAAAATCTGTTATTTTCATATTATTTCGTATCAGATTAACTAATCGTGCAAAAAATAGTCAATTCTATTATTAGTATTCGTGGCTGCCCTTGCCCTGCCCTACTAAAGGGAGAGATGCTTCAAATATGTCGTCCATCGTCGTTTTGTTCTTATTTATTTCAACTTGCATGCACCAATATAATCCTTGTTTTTTTTTTTTTTTTTCCTTTCCCATAAAATAGTATGTCTTTATTTAAAATGCGATATAATATTTTGACTGGGAAGAGATCTCTTCTTCCTAATTCATCAAGACCACAAATCCGGACATTTGAAATTTGATCCAATGACTACAAATAAGGACTCACTTTAAAGGTTATAATAACTTTAATCGTTGAATCAATTTTCAAATGTCCGAATTTATGATCTTGGTAGATTAGAAGAAAGGGATTGGATTTGTGGTCTAGATTCGTATAAATCTCTATACTCAAGCGTCGTTGTATTGCCACCGTCATCTTGTAGATCGAATTCAGCCACCATCGTGACAAATTTTAGTGGGAAAGGTAACTTTCACTGTAAAACATTTATATTGTTTATTGGGAATATATTCCAACTTCCAAGTTATGGACGCATTTAATCGCATCTTCAATGCCCTTGTAGGCTGGGAGTCGGAGGCAACAGCGTATCGTTTTCCTTATATATTTTAATTTCGTGATATATCAACTATATCTTCTAATTATATTATAACATCTAAATTATCAACGAAATAAATACCACGTGATAATATTTCGTTAAGACTATAAATTCCAGAATTTCTCCAATATCATAAGCGGGAAAAAAAAAAAAGGGGTTTAGGAAGTTTCCAGGTAACGTTTTCCAGCCACATTATTTATTTAATTCAATTTATTTTGATATAATTTAAAAATATGAGCTGGTTGTGCTTCCACCTTTATCTGTTTATTATCACATGAGATTTATTTGCTTTGTACACCCACACAGTCACAATCCACGTGATTTAAATTAAAACCTGGACTCAAAACCTAACACTCCACTCTGTTAAAAATAGATAGTTTTAAAGAAAATTTTCGGTACCGTTCATTTTTAATGAAAATGACATTTTTACTCTAAAATGTCACTCCTGGTCCTTTTGATTTGATTAAAACTCAAAGTTTTCAACTTCTTTTCATTAGTTTTCCTTTAAAACTATGCTTATAGATTGACACCTACTGAAAAACTACTCATCTTAATGTTTTGATGTGATGGTCATGTTGTCGCACGCTGTTATTAATTTATTGTTTTTGTAACCAGCGTATGGTTGGAAAATAAAAACATGAAACTCAATAATCAATTTCAACAATTGAAGAAGTACACATGCTCCTTGAATTTTCCTGCTAACAGTTGGAGGGTTTGTTGATTTTAATTATTGACATTCATTGTAGTAGTACTAATTCTTGTTTTTCTATTGTTCTTCCAAAATTGATATAAGTTATGTTTAAATTGACAAAGAATCCGCCAACCAAAATTTTTAATGCATACTATGCTTCGATTCATACTAAAATACGTCATTGCGACAGACTCTGCGTATGAATATATTTAGGCATTATTGTTTGGGTACGTTGAGGATGAACTTTAATTGTATGTGCGAAAGCAAAACTTACTTCGAGTGTGTGCTCTCAAAAGAATGAAAGTACTTTGAAGAAGCTTTCTGAAAAGTACAAGTACTGCATTTGGACGTATGGATCTTTTCTTTTTCTGAAAAAGTACTTTCAACTATTAACTCTTAGATTATTTTGCCCTAAAAAGCCTTGATGCTTATATATTTTGGGCTTAATTCATGTGACCAGATTTTTGGGCTAGTACATAGGTTCTTTTTAAGTAAGTGTGAGTTTGGTTTCAGTCGGTTCGGTTGTTTGTCAAAATTGAAAATCTTATTTAGTTCGGTTTTTTGGGGTTTTTTAGTTCTATTCAATTCGCTTTCATTTTGTTTAAGTTCGCTTTTTATTTTATTTTTTATTAAAGCTGAAAATTATTATTAATTTTTTCGAAAAAACAAATCTAAAAGTTAGTCCTTTTAAAAGTAGATAACGTGTTTTGAGTTTGAGCTTGAACTTGACACCTTTGAACTCATTTGAATATAAATTTTTTCTCTATTAACATATTGATTTTTGTTATTGATTGCATCAACCAGTTTGACAAAATAAAACAAACCGGTACAACTGAACAAAGAAGACGCACCAGATAGAAACTAAGAACATAAGACCATTATTATTAAATACACTCCCCAGCTCCCATCTCAGAACCTCAAAACCATAGCAATCAAAATAAATAGCAGACTCCCCAATCGTTTTAAGGGTTTCTGAGTTTCAGTTTGATTCGGTTTGGTTCGATTTTTAAATTCTGAAACCTAAACCAAACCAACATAATTCAGTTTGGTTTGATATTTCTAATTTGGTCCTTTTTTTTTTAGGAAAACTAATGAAAAGGGTTTGAAAACTTTGAGTTTTAATGATAAGGACAAAATAAAGGGTAAAGTAAATAGTATCAAGTTTGACTTTTTAATGTAAAAATATAATTTTTCGTTAAAATGAATAGTACCATGAGTTTTTCATTAAAACTTTTTTTTTTTCCTTATTTTGGTATTCAATTTTTTTTTTTTCGATTTTCGGTTTTTTTAATCCACCCGTGCTTTTATGATGTATCAGGCAATACAAATCTGCATGCATCGTGTAAGTGGCAGTTAGTTAAGAAAGTATGTTCGTCCTGTAGAAGATATTAAATTATTTATTTGTTAGTGTTGCTTAAGCCTTGTTACTTTTGGGCCTACCTCATACACCTCTGTACCTATTAGGCTAAAGTATTACACTTAAGAAATTTTTGGGCCCACTCTAAATTGAATTTCAACAGCAAACTTTCCTGAAAAATACTTGCATTTCAAGTTCAAACTTCAAACAGCAATATCACTAAAAGAAATTGAAGAGGAACATCCTATCTGCCAGAGCAATCCACCACTTTCTCTAACTTTCAAGTTACGTTAAGCAGGATTTTATGTTTGATATGCATATAAATCATGTGCGCACGAGTTGGGCAAGACCTTGAGTGCAAAGGAGCGGGAACACTATCTCGGCCAACCTACCTAACCCCGTATCGAAGATTACCAACTTAGCAAGCATGTCAAGTATATGCATGCACATTTTCCTAGTCAACTTATTGGT
Source organism: Pyrus communis (assembly GCF_041283825.1). Classification (NCBI taxonomy): domain Eukaryota; kingdom Viridiplantae; phylum Streptophyta; class Magnoliopsida; order Rosales; family Rosaceae; genus Pyrus; species Pyrus communis. Next base: position 28,220,862 of record NC_142574.1, on the reverse strand, counting down.
CCAAACTTGAGCTTCAACAAAACCAAATACATTCAAGATCACTTGAAGAGTAAGAAAAGGAGAAAAGAAAATAACTTCAATCAAATTGTCAGTTACATCTTCTCCAACACAGACAAATAAATATATATATCCGAAAATAAAGAAACGGAAAATGGTTAAAAGCAGAAATACCAACAATTCCAGAACGATTATAATATTAAGTTATCATCCGATATGCAGAGAAAAGCACATGAATTCCCTCGCAGCTTCCCCTTGCTTGTTTAACTTCACTTTCCTGCATAAGAATTTATGATCGAAATTATCATGCATGAACTAATAAATAACTAAAGAAATAATTCCAATTGAAGATACTAGTAATAATTAGTTAAATACAAGTGAAGGACAAAGCCTGCAGTAAACTTAAGGGAAAATGCAGAAGATATTATGATTTGAGCAGTATAAATCGCAAGAAAATTGAGACTGCATGCAAATACCATTAACATCCGTCAGTGTACCAGGAACACGACCCCATATGTCATAATATAAGTGGAAGGACACTTGAATGAAAAACTTCTCTCCACCTATATTATGTCACGTGATGTAACGGGCCATGTTCCGGTCACATAGAAAAATCTCCCCTACTGAATAAAAGCAATCAACAAGAACTAAGCGTGACTACAGATTTTCTAAGATCTGACCCGTGAGCACCTTTAAATCACAGCAACAAGCAATATCTAACACATGGAGAACATGCTCGGTTGGAAAACTCAAAGATTAAGGGCTGGTTTGGTATTGCTGTGCTTTGAAAAAAAACTGCTTCTGCTGTGCTGTAAGAATAAGCAGCTGTGAAATAAAGCAGCAGAGTGTTTGGTAAACTTTTTTGTAAAAGTGTTTTTGAAAAAAAAAACAGTATTATAGTGTTTGGTAAATTTTTATGTAAAACAGATGTGAAAAAAAGCCAGTTTTTCAAAGCTGGGTTTTGCAGCTTCTTGTTTTTGGCTTTTTTTCACCAAAAACTGTGAAAAAAAGCTGAAGCTGAATGTTTACCAAACACAAAAACAGCTCCCAGCTTTTTTTGATACCAGCTTTTTTCAGAATCACCTCAGTACCAAACCAATCTGCAAATGATCCGAGGTCTCAAAGTCCAAATCTCGACCGCACTTTTAAAGGCACACTATGAAGCATTAAAAAACACTACAAGGGTTGATCACTACTGAAATGGACTAGGTTTGAAATACTACCAAGGATAATTCGATCCGACTAAGAAATTATAATATCCATGAAACCTAATTATATCTTTATTATCTGTCTGCCTCTTACCCTAATCCTTTAATCTGGAAAGATGAAATAAATACCCTTTCACAGAGTCCTTTTTCGGAAACTGTTTCGTTTAAACTACGAACAGAACTGCAAATATTTGCCTTCCTGCATTACTTAATTAACTAGCAACATCAATAGTAGTATTGAAGAAGAAGAAGAAGAAAAAGAAGACACATGCTTCAACTCTTTCCTCCAACTGCCAGTCTTAAAACACTAAACTATACAAAACAAAACAAAGATGAGGAAGAAAGAAAAGAACAAATTGGGTTGCATGGATTGTTGAGCAAAAAGATTTACGCACAACTAATTTCAAGAAATGTGTTTTGAAAGGAAGGAACCTAAAGGATAAGAAATAACTAAGCAAGCAAAATGTGTACTATAGTTCTTAAAATTTTGTCATTAATGGCAGTTCTTTAAATATGGAAACCCTAAAGGGGCGCATTGTACAACGTCTTGCCCATTAACATAAACAGATTAGTAAATATTCCGAAAGAGAAAAAGTATATTATTACTCAGAATATATGTATGGCAATTGAGGAGCTTTAACTAAATTGGAGTTGTGGTGGTGTGGCTCAATGCAAGCCAGAGATGGGTAACTGTGATCACACAGAAACATATCACAACAATCTATAAATTAAAAGTCTATTTTCCCTACAAATAACACCGAGGTCTTTTATAATAAGAGAAATATTAAGGAGACTCTCAAAAGTGGGACTCCCTATGAACTCTCTGTCACCTCATATGTTGGCACCATGTTTTATAATACTGTCACGAAAATAAACGTTAAACTGTAAAATGACACATAATCCATGGAGAGTCCCACTTTAAAAGAATCTACTTTTCATTTCTCTTTTAATAAAACACCAACTTATAGAGGTATACTTCTGAGCCAGAAACAAACTACAAGATACCCAACTATTAGATTAAGTTAACTGCCATCTAATCACTTAGGATAGAGAGTCGAGAACATACCCAATTTATGATTCATTTTAACCCTTATGTAATCAACTAAAACTAAATAAAATTCTATACAAAACATATATAGTTGTTATTTTATAAATATTTTGCTCCTTTCCCTTAACATTTATGACTTAAACATATTTCTTCTCCATTTCAAACCCTTTCTTTTTTCTCTTTGGTGTCTGATTTTCATATACACTCCTATTTTATCTATTTTCACTCATTGTTTTCTTGTTTTGGTAATTGAGTAAAGAAAAAGTAAAACTAAAGCATAAAAATACAAGGACCTGCGAACGCATAAAATGAGTGTCAAAATCGCTCCAACTTTTCTGTAAATAGGAATTATTTTTTTTAAATTCTTTTTCCATATATACATGTATTCTTATGTTTCTTGTACATTTTAGAGAGAACAGATTGAAGCAACTTAGTTTATTAATGCCAATGCTTGCCTACGTGCATGGGATCCTAATAAAAAGGAACCAAAAAGTTAGTTAGGGCTCATGCTAACTGCTATATCCTATATGCTAAATGCTAAGCAAACAAAGTTGAAAGTTAGCTCTCCAATACGATTCACCATGCTAATTAGCAAAAGACAACAACTCCTGCCAAATTATTTACAAGCAAAGACCGACAGGCCACCGAGCAGTTTGTCATGTGGTGCAGCTTGGAAGGGCAGAAAACAACAAATTAGGGGAACTGGATCCTCTCCTGAGCTCAGGATGGGGATCCTCATGAGCAGCCATCCAGGCCGTTCAAACTTGATCCAACGGCTGCAATTATTATAATTTTTAGAGAGGCCCCCTGTTTGAAGCATTTGGACCAAAATTCAACGGCCCGGATGGGTTGCTCAGGAGGATCCCCATCCTGAGCTCAGGAGAGGATCCAGTTCCCAAATTAAGTATCCTAAAGCTAACCAGAAAAGCAAAGCCTCCTCCGAGTGCCAAACGACATGGCCTGAGCCAAGTGCTTGCCAACACCTGTCAAGCCTCCATGGAGGACCTCATATGCTAAGAGAGAAGGGAACCAAAACAAGAGAACAAACGAGGAGACAACCAGCCGATCCCCCCATTCACTCCAATCCATGCAGGAATCAAAAGCAGACAGACAACAATATATTTTAAAATCTCCATGAAACCTTTGACCCGATTCCTTCACTTGTTTATGATTACCAAGAAAAGCAAGCAAACCCTACTTCTATGCAAAATTATAAACAAATTAACAATTATATATCAATAATGCTATAAAAAGATGGTATAAATAGGATTAAGTAGATACACACACATATATATATATATATATATGAGGCAAAAAACAAGCACAGAAATAGAGAAGCAAGCAACCAATGCAAAGAAAAGAAGCAGAAAATGTATATCATATGTAGAGAAAAAGAAAAGAAAAGATAAGATAATAAAAAATCAGATCGTTGAAGGTTTACCAGAAAGAAGCTTAGATGGGTTATCAAGTACTGATCGTGGAAAAAGATCAGTTCTTTGCCTTGCCCTTGTGGTCTGAATGCCGGGTTCCGTCACCGTAGAGCTGCTGCAAGCGGCGATCAAATCCACCAGGGAATTGCTGCTGGTGCTGCTGATGGTGGTGGTGGTGGTGATTCTCCATGGTTGGAGAAGCCGCAGCCGCGGCAGCTCCGATGAAGAAGGGTACATTGGACGATCCGTCTATGGGAGAAAACCTCTGAAGGTGATGAGGCAAAAGAGACGGTGAAGAGGAAGAATTGGACTGAAGGGTCCCCCTATTGAAACCAGCAAGGCCGCCGGAAGAAGAGATCGAAAAGTTCAGGTTGTAGTCAACGCCACTGCCCGGTTGCGACGAAGTAGTGACCGGGATGAGGTCGGGAACAAATGAGAAATGCTGAAGCTCCGAACTGTGATGTCCGTGATGTTCCCCGGACACATTGAACGGGGAGACAACCGACATTGTCTGCGGAATCGAGTTCATCCCCAGATGGATTTGTCCGGAGAATCCGGACGAGTGATGGGTCCGGGCCGAAGACGACAGCCCCAGAAGCCCGGGGCTGAAGTAATCCATCGGTGCTGCTGCCTTGTGGAACAAAATGGGCTCGCCGCCGCCACCATGATTCTGCTGATGATGCTGAGCAGATGCGGTCGGAGAATTGTTGTTGTGAATGTTGCCGATGCCGGCAGTGAGAAGCTCAGTGAAAGAACCATTTTGTTGGGATATGTTGTTTATGTTCCCTGGATAAGTTGACTCGATGCTCTCTTTCTCTTTGTCCTTAGCGGCTCTCTCCCTCGCTCGCTCCCGGGCCTTCGACCGGTTCACCCGAATCTCCGACCGAGAGAGGGAAAGCCCCGATCCCTTGCTGGTCTCGGAAGTACTCGAGCAAGCAGATTTCGACAACGAAAGGTGCTGGCTTTGATTCCCGGGCTGGCTCTGATTCGGGTGGTAATTCTGATCGAACTCAATCTCCGCCGAATCAAATCCGCCACGCTCGCAGCTCGCCCTCTTCTCGTCGCTGAGCTGCTTCGGCGTGTCGGGGAACGAAGAATTGTTCAGAGAAGGGAGCTCAGCGATGGCATCGGCAGCGGCTTTGATCAGCCACTCAACTGCTTTGCTGGGCTGGTCGTAACCCAACCGATCTTGGAGATCATAGAACTGAATAGCGGTGGTTACAGACAAGCGGACCCTCCGGTCTCTCAACCCTTTTGAAGTCCACACCTTGCTGTGCCGATCCTTGCCGCCGGATGCTCTGGAAACGCGGATGATGCGGGAGTGGTGCCACCCACGGAGACGGTTGCCCGCATCAGCTGCGGCGGTGGCGGCGGCAGCCCTCTTGAAGTCTAGGCATGATGGGTCTTGATTGTCTTCGTCTTCGGGTGATGGCTTATGATCTCTGCTGCTGCCATTTCCGATTCTTGGGAACTTGTTGCTGGCTTGAATCTCCTCCACCTCCATAGCAGTAGTTTCATGCCTTTCTCACATAAAGACTCATTCAATTTGGGCACTTCCGCTGTTCTGCTTTGCTGGCTTCTTATCCTTTTCACCACTTAGCTCTTTCTAGAGAGAGAGAAAGGGGAGGAGAGAGAGAGAGGGAGAAAGGGGTTGAATTTGGGGGAGGGAGAGAGTGGTTTTAGAGAGAGAAAGAAGGGGAGGAGGAGTGCAGGAGGTGGGGTTGCAGTGTCCTATGCATTGATGACGATAACTCAGAGGGTACTTTGGCTGTGTAGTGATAAAAAGGCCTTTTTTACGCTGCTGATATATCACAATCTAAGTCAGGAGAGAGAGGCTCTCTCTCTACTCTCTCTCTCTCAAGCTTTTTGCAGTTCCCGCAGTGTGCTTTCAAAAGCAGCAAACCAAAGCCTGCACAGTTTTACTCTTCACAGTCTCTCAGCTCTGCAAAAAACCATCAGCAGTAATTTTGATATTTCATTTCCATTTTTAATTCAATAAATGAAAAGAAAACGAAGAAAATTTTCCCAAAATACACATAACACAAAAGCAAGTAAAAACAGCTGATCAGATGCCTAAATACAGTACATATTTACACTAAAAAAACCAGCTTTCAGAGATCTCAAGCTAATAAAAGTTAAATGCTTAAACCTAACAAAAGGGTTTTTAAAGATGAACTTTTCAATATAACCAATTTAGAAACCAAAAAAAGTATAATTAGTATGCAATCCCTTTTCTGCTTTAGATTCAAGCAGCAGCAGTAAATTTCACACAATTTTTTTCCTGAGCCCTAAAAATGCCAGGCATGTTCTTGCTCTCCTCTATATATATTAAACAATTAAAAACTAGAAGAAATGATAATTGGTAGCTTAAATAAAAAATGGGAAAATTAAAACCTTGAATAATGTTGTGGGTTTTGATTGGGACAGACAGATGTCAAGCTCTCTTTGATTGTTAAAACTTAAACAAATGTAAAGACAGCAGAAATGGAGCAGTGTGATTCTTTGTCTGCAGATTCATGAGCAGTTTGAGATTTGGAGCACGCAAGCTCACAGATCTGCGCATTTAAACTTGATGGGATCAGTTCATTTGCTGCAAAGAATCCGTCAAATCAAGACAAAATGTTGAAACTTTATCCCTCCCATTGCCTCCAATCTCAAACCCCATATTAATGACAACCTAATTAACACTAATTAGAATTAAAAATGCAAAATTTAAACTGAATCAAGAAAATTAGACTGATGAGATGACCTAAGAACCTCCCAGGTTGCAAGGACTACCCTTGGCATACAAATCCAGACTTCCAGAAACCAGAAAAGCACCACTAACTGGCCTAACCAAAGAACCCAGAAACAAAAAGTAAACAGATTTGAGCTTTATCTGCAGAAAGTTGAAAAATTGAGTGAGAAAAAGACTCACAGAAGCTGGATATGTGTTTGTGAGCTGAGAATTCGAGAGGGGTCGGGAGGTGGGAGCGAGTTAGGGTTGATGTTTGGCGGGTAAGAAAATAATCAGAGAAAATGTGGGAAATTGATGGAAAGCGGAGGGGAGAGGTTTCAAAACTGAAAAATGGAAAGTGGGGTTTGAGAGGGTTAAGTAGCAGAAGAAGTGAACAGTGAAAGAAGAAGAGGAGAGAGATGGAAGAGGAGAGAGAGAGTTGTTTGCTTCTTCCCCATTTGAGCAAACCACCGGGCTTATCGGGAAAAGACAGCACACAGCGCCGTTCTCTCCACTTTATAGATATATATTATCTTTCTCTCCCTTTTACCCCTTATTCTCTTTCCTTTTTACCTCTATGCCATTACCCTCTTTGTTTGTTAATTTTATTATTATTATTTTTTTCTAATTATAAATTCCGACAAGAAAATTAGAAAATGGACGACTAAATATATTTTGTATTTTCTTTCATTTGGAGGGGTGAAGAGTTTGAACTAAACAATAAGATCAAATCTATTAATATGTTGTTGATAATCTAATGAATATTGTCAAACTTTTCAGTATTTTAAAATTTCCGTCATATGTAGTTAATTAATAGCAACTAGTAGGCAATTAAGAAGGCAAAAGCGGGTGAACGTGACTCATGCACGCACGATGATAGTTGGCCAAACTCAGTGTAGACTTTAGTATAACACCCACATCTATAAATGGTTAGCAATCACCAAACAGTCAGACAAAGCAAAAGTTAACAAACATCGTTCATGCATGAATTGATAATTGCTAATTGTAATTCAATGTAAATTCGAAAAAAAATTTTTGTCGAAATACAGTAAATTAGAAAGAAAGACTTTAAATATATTTTTATTTATTTCTTATATGTATAATCTGTTCAAGATAACATGGATTCCCATTATTGGAGTGCACAGTGCAGCCCATGTTATGACTTAACAGTCTTAACTGTACAAATTTAGGCTGCAAAGATCCATTATTTTACCATAAAAAGTTGATTCCCAATTAAAATCAGACTTCTTTAGATCCCCTAATTTAATAAAATCTGCCTCAATTTTCAGCCACCACTGACATTAGTTGTCATCTGATCAGAAACAAGTTAATTTGCCTCCTTGTATTTGACTTTGAAAACTTTTTTTTTTTAGGACCTGCTGGTAGTTTTGTTACGATAATTTATTTTTCCTGTCAAAATAAAAATGACTCATAGAAACATTTTATAAATCCCTCTGGCCGGATTAGATTCTCTCCCTCCAATTCCCTTTCCTTCCCTCTCCTTCTCTCACACTTTCCACTTTATCTTTCTCTAAGAACTCATCACAAGATGTTGACGTATCTTAATCGTAAGCATTCAAATATAAGGAGAGGGAAGAGGAGGGAAAAGAAAGAGGAGAAAATCATGCTCTCTTGTAACTACCATTCATACGATTCACTAATGTTAAAATTGAAACAAATTAAAGCATGGAAAAAAGTGAGAAATAAGTTAATTTTACCGGTTTGTTTTTGCAGTTATTTTAACTTTTGGTGGTAAAAGTTTTAGCATTGAATATTTTTACCCAAGAAATTAAATATTGTGTTATTAGAGTACAATGTGATTGCATAATTTGAAATCAATGAGAATCTACCAAGTTTTAAATTTACAAACTGAGGGAAAAAAAATATACCAAGAGATAAAAGTTCATAAAGAAACACTTATGAAATTAAATTCTAGAAATGAAAATGATTTCATATGTAGTGCAATAACAATTGTTCATGATTTGTGTTTTTTGACATTTGCTTTTGTTGGTTTGGCATTTTCTTGTGATTGGTTTGAATGTTCTTATCACATCCCATATCAACTCCGCTGTAACACAATATTGTCCGTTTTGGGCCCCGATCACACCATCACGGTTTTGTTTCTAGGAACTCAGACGAAAACTTCCCAGTGGGTCACCCATCCTGAGATTGCTCGCGCCCGAACTCGCTTAACTTTAGAGTTCCGATGGAATCTGAAGTTAGTGAGTTCCCAAAAGGCCTTGTGCTATAGGAGGTGGGCATGTACATATAAGGCACATCACCCCCTCTCCGTTGGTCAATGTGGGATATTAAAATTCCGAAGTTAAGTGAGTTCGGGCGAGAGCAATCCCACGATGGGTTACACATTGGGAAGTTGCTCGTGAGTTCCCATAAACAAAACCGTAAAGGCATGGTAAGCCCAAAGCGGACAATATCGTGCTACAGCGGAGCTGGTTTAGGATATGATAGTTCTGCTCATCGTCGTTGATTGATAACAAGATTTATAGATGCGTTAGAACAAAAACTTTAAATGTTTTTAAAATGTATTTGAGTTTTGAGAGGCATGTTTACGAAGAACCCATTAATTAATTATTGTTTTGAAATGGCAAAATTGTAATTGAGAGTTAAGCAGGAGGATTAGTGCTAATTAGAATCCATCACAAAAAGGAGAGCACCAACAAGTTCTCCTCCAAAAATCAAGTACAAGAATAAAAGGCCTTTCCCACCACCCAAATGTCGAGTTGAGAACTTACTCACCTTCCCAACCAATCAGCCTTTAAATAAAGTGTCCTTTGGGGGGTGATTTATATTTAATTAATTCACTTGAAGCAAGGACTTGAGGGGCATATAAAAGAGATAAAAAAAATAAAATTCTCCAACAAAATTAACAAGAATTCTCTCACCTATATTTTTTTTCTTTCCCTTCTCTCTCATTCTATTTGAATACTCAGGATTTCATCTTGTAGAGAGAGAAAGAAGAAATAAGAACAAAAAAAAAAAATTAGTTCGTGGCAGTCGATCTACTTTTTCGTGGACTAAAAAATTTACAAAGACATTTCAATATCTCTAGCCTTCACTGTGTAATTCCTACGTTTCAATAATTGAATTCATAACGTATTACGCAAAATAAGAGCATGAAATTCGTTTTCGATCACTAGACCTTCTATGGTGGTTATTTAAAAGATTTAATTAATGGGATTAAGCCTTATTGGTCCGTACGGATCATGATGTGTCTCTTTCCTACCCATCCTTATTATGTAATTAAATATTTTTGTTCTTTTTCTTTAATTATGTTTAGCGTATATACAATGTGGCAGCAGTCTATGGGCCAACCATATGAAACAATGATCTCTTTGCTGGAAAACAATGTACAAAAGGGGGAGATCAATTATTTTGATTTATTGAGCACCTATACTTAATCAAAGGGATAAAAAGTTTTGCATTAATATTAGTGACTACCGGATAAATAATTCGAACTGTTCGGTTTTAAAGATTAAATTTTGGGTATTTTATGGTTATGAGTAACTACCGGATAAATTTTTCAGTTTTGGATTCAATTATAGTTATTGTGGCATCCACCTCGAACCCATACTTGAAACCGAACTATTTTCATATATATATATATATATATTGTATTATATATATAGAGAGTTATCAATGGTCATCCATTATTAAATATGACAGTTCGTGCTAGTAATTATATGCTTATAATTATCAATAACATAATTTAATATTATTTTATTATATGCATTTTATCACTTGTATTAATAAGTAATCTAGTTAATCTTATTTTTATTTAACATTCCCTATTTACTTAATAATATAAACAGATATATAAATATCATAGTGGGAAAAACCGTTTTTTGATAGAAATTCATTATTCGACGAGTTCATTTACAGGAAAAATCCGTTCAGGGTTATTAAGGTTTCAAATTCAAAGAAAATATATAGGTTCAAGTATGGAGATGGCACATTTAAACTCGATCTGACACGTTGTCATCCCTACTCTAACATGACAAGAACAATTATATTTTTATAATTGTGTAAGGGGAGACAAGCTTAGAACCCACATTCTCATATATGCACAAACCTACAAAAATCCCATGTAGGCCACTCAAGTTATTATACTTTGGAATGGAGTGGTGTTATTTTTACCAGAAGTGCATTATTCGTGTCCACTTATGTCTTTTTATATGTTGCTATCATGTTTCGGTAAAATAATGTAAATAAAATGTATGTAACGTTTTCACTTGTAAATAGTATTACATGTTTACTTTTGAAACATACATAATTTTTTAATAAGTAGACAAAAAAAAACATCTATGACGTTGATTAAGTTAATTTTAAAACATGATAAATTTTGGTTTTAATGAAGTTTTCTTTGAGAAAGAACAAATTGTAGCAATGTAGGCCAAAATTGTTATAGATATGGAGGTATTTTCTTATTGTATAAAATGTTACAAAGAAATTTTGTAGATTTTAAAATTTTGAGAAGTTTTGCATTGCATACTGTCCTGCATGGCTTGACCTTTATATATTGAGATTTGAAAAACCCGAATACCTGGAGTATATAATAAAGCCAAAATTCATAAATATTATATATGCATAATAAAAAATAAAATAAAAACATCACTCTTGACTTCGACTGGTGGATTTATCTTGAAAGTTAGAGTCAAAATTGTCACTTCTTCCTGGGCTATCCAACGAGTTGGGCCGTTATCAAGTTACCTATTAACGAGTCAGGACGTTATTATGTTACCGATAAGATATCATTTGTTAGATATAGACACTTGGCATGACAAATTCTTAGATGACCCATTAACTCAACATGAAACAATGCGACTTGTTAACAAATCGAGTCACTATCAAATCACATGTTAAGAACTCATTAAGATAACGGGTTTAACACAACACGACCCGTTAAGACAACATGTATAACACAAAAACAACATAAATGTGACAAACACGACTTCATTGCATTGCACATTTCGTATTGGGAAGGAATGATAAGAAAGATACCATGCTGGATTTGTCCGGGTAGGGTTTGAAAGTAGAGTTGTTTGGGCCCAAAATAATATTGTTGGGCTGAGTGTGGGTTTATGCTCGGTCCAAGGCTATTTCAAATATACTACGGGCTGCTTGGTGATCTCGAGCCATTCAGCAAAGATGGTCGAGTCATATCGCAAGAATGAGTAATTCGGATGAGCAAAGGGGTCGAAAAAGTCCTAGTGCAATTTGGATTCTCGACCAACAATGAATGTAGCCTAAAAAAAGGGGTGAGTTCAAAGTCTTAATAGGGGTAGGATTGGTCGAATTAGAGTTTGAACAGAACAAAAAGTCTCAATCTAGATATGATTGTAACTCGATCTCAAGGAGGATTTGGTGCTATAAATTCAAGACATCATGCAACAATTAAAGGACCGCCAATTCAACACACAATTGCCATGCGCAAAACCTCTCAACATCTTGAGATTTTTTTCATTTTCTTTTCTCCGCCGACACATCTTCAGTTTGGATAAACAGCACTGTGAAGGCAACCGGCGAACACCTTCAGTTTGGATAAACAGCACTGTTGCCGTAGAATCAGCCAACCGAGGAGCACCTTCAGTTTGGATAAACAACACTGCGTCAAGGTCGAATGGTTAGCTATCCAAGTCTCGGTCGAGAAAGGTTTTCGAACCATTATTGGCAGAGGTCATCTTATTAGCCTTATTGGCGAAGTAAGGTGTTACGAGTTACGACATTCGGCGTATTAGACGCCGAGTGATTTTATGATTGGATACTCATAAGTGAGTTTCAGAGTTCGGCATTCTGACGGCCGAACCACATTCACCATCAAGACATACATCACATTTGAATACTTGTGTCCGTACAATCTGATGTCGATTCGACGTGCTTATACTCTTACGAATATAATCACTGTGAACGAATCCGGCACCGACGATTTGTGAACTTCACAAAACTAGCAGCCTTGTCTTCAGGCTCAAGAATCCAAAGGCCGAGATTTATTCCTTCCTCGGCCGCAGTCGTAAGATAAAGAAGTCAACGACGCACTCAACGCAACATCAACAAATTTTACTCCTCGGTCGTGCTCGGCTGACGAGTTGGCACGCCCCGCATTCAACCAAATGACGTAATTAGCTTATTAGTTACTCAGCCTGCTTACCACGTAGGCTTTGTAATTTTTAGGGTCAACAAGAGTACTACGTATACAGTTTATCCAACCTTTCATTTCTAGGCACCAAGGTTGAGTAGTTTAAACACATTGTATAATCTTTGTGCTTAGCTAATTTCGGGTTAGCAATTAGGCTGGAATGTCATGTGAGAAACATGAACCAATTTCACCTTAATCGAAGATGTAATCAACTATGCATTCGAACAAATAGACCAAAATGGATTCATTACTAAGTTTCATGCCACATTGATATTTTCTCAAACTTAACTACCCAGGTTCATCACCAAGTGACTCAAGATCAATGTTCTCATCCAATTATCTGAATGTTATGTTATTATATGAAATTGTCTTGATACTATTAGAGCACCGCCACCCATGGTCCCGATAGAGGCAATTTGGCCAAGGGCTTGTGCCCTTTCAGCTACCCATGCAAGAATTGTCTTGGCTTGTGTCTTTGTAGTTGCCAAATTGCAGCAATGGGGCTCACCCACAAGCACAGTCCAACGCCCTTGTAGACCGTTGCCTTGCCTTTGCAGACCGTTGGATTTCCAATGTTAAAAAAATTGAAAATTAAATGTTGTCCCACTTGGCACAATTTAATGCATTTGAGTTAAACAAAATTTAGTAAATCAACAGCCTGGATTAATTCGAATGTAACAAAATCTAAAAAAGTACAAATGTTTTCAATAACACACTTAAAATTACACACTTAACAAGCCTACAAATTTCAACCATCTTCTTCATTTGCCTTTTATTTTAATTAATTATTTTTGTTTGTAATGTTATGATCTGTTTTGTATTTAAAGATAAATTACGAAATTAGATACGGAGTTTCATTTTCAAATAACAAACTTACTAAGTACACACTTACGAGGCATAAAACATAAAAAAAATTATAAATAGTAACTGCATTTACCTTTGCCCTTCCTCTTCTCAAATGAGTTAACTTGTACAAAGACAATTAGTTTCCCATGTGAATAATAAGAAAAGGTCATTGTCCTTACGGGCCTTACCCTTACTTTATAATTGCCCTTCTGCCAACTACTTATATTATAATTTGTTGTGATATTTTTCGATATTGTATTTAGGTCTAGCATCAAAACAGTACTAGGCATGGAAATCATAATTCATACCATTGCCAAAGTGATGGCAAGGACGGTAGAGAATAATGAAACACCTATTTCTTTACTTAATTTCCCATGATTAAAACGGAATACGCACAGTGTCATATGCTTTTCTTTATGTCAGACAGCTCAGTAGTTTACTATTACAAATTAGACATTAATTTTTTTTAATTTTTTAATTTTTTTATAGAAAATGTGAAAACTAAGAAAAATTGGCAGTTGCACATAAAGCTGGTAAATTGGATTGTATTTATTGTGTTCGTGTTATATTCGTTATTTTAACGAGTTTTTAATAGGTGCTATTTAGTAATATGATTTAGTGGTTGTCCTCTTTATTTGTAAGTTAGAAGTCTTAGGTTCGATTTTCGTAAAAAGAGAATTTGAAGCACATTATTGCTAGCTCATTGTGAGACCAAACCCACTCCCTCCCTTTAGTGTAGATAATATTGTTTGTTCAAAAGAAAAGAGTTTTTAACAGGTGACCCGATATCGACACGATTTGTTAATGAGTCATGTTATTTTGTGTCGGTTTAACGGATCGTGCAAGAAATTATCATTCTTAATGCCTAGATCTGGCAAATGATACTTTATCTAGTTCTTAACAAGTAACCTAATAACGACTCCATTCGTTGATGAGTTCTTAAACGGATAACCCGATAAAGACCTGATTCATTATCATATTAACCCGAAAATCTGTTATTTTTGTATTATTTTATATGGATTAACGAGTCATATAAAAATTTGCTAGATCTGTTTGCACACAACACAAACACTAGGTATCTAAATCATAGTACTATGCACAGTCTCCTCCGACAGTAATTACGAAAAAACGAAATTAACGTACATGTTTAGACTAATTAACAGCAAAAAAAAATTGATTAATTTATTAAGAGAGCGTGTACTCAGAGTTCCATGCTCAATCACTTGCCGGGTAAAAAGAAGCCAACATTAATTTAATCTCCCAAAGAAAGAAAGTACTCACTTTATGCTTCTGCACTACTAATTCCTTTATCGTTGTTAGCCCTAATTATAAAATTAAAATATAATATACAAAGAAACATATATAATTTCGTACTAAACAAAAGCCAATCTCACGTACTATATACTATTAAACAAATGTAGACTTGGGTTTAACAAAATTGGCGGAAACAATGTGCTTCATTTTTTGCACTCAAGTTTACAGCTCTAAATGATATTGGTACAATTATTTTGTGCTTTGTTAAAAAAAAATCAAATAATTATTTTATTAGTTGATAAAATTTTGGATAATTACCACACGAACTAAACAATTTTACATTTAACCACTAGAATTTCATGTTATGCTGTAATTTGGTTCCCTAACTTCACGAGAACCATTTTTTAAGAAGTCATATTTTTTTTCTTGAATGAACTCTATTCGAGTGAAAGAAAAACCGTAACAAAATGGGTACGTGTTCTTCTTGCATTCTATTGTCATTATTTAATAAAAAAAATGGTGTGCGAAAATTGGCGAAATTGTAAGTTTGAATCGTAAACTACTGATTTGCATGAGTAACTTCACAAAACTGAAAAAGTTGAACTGCATGCAATTTATCCAAGTTTTTCATAAGTTAATTAAGCATGCATATGATATGAGGAAGAAAAAAGGCTGATGAAAAAAGCTTACGTTAAAGGAAGTGGGAGATGCAGAAAAGTTGGGTTATTTTGAGAGACTAATATTCTCTCTCTTTTTATTTGCATCATATTCTCTTACATTCTTTATTTTATAGAAAATTAATATAAGATATTTGTATAATTTAATCCTCATCGTTCAAAGTAAAGAAAAAGAAAAAAAGGAGAAAAAAAGAAGGAAGATAATCCTTCCTCTATTTTGAGTTAACTAAAGCAAGGCCAACTTGTGCGTCTGTGTGTGAGTGACAGACTTTGTGAGTGACACGCTCGAGAGAGAGAGAGAGAGGGGGGGTTTGAAGGAGGAGGAGGACGACGACGAAGACGAGTGAGGGAGGGAGAGAGAGAGAGGAGGCAGGGGCGCGTGTCGATGTGTAATGCATCAATACATATGCGTTGGGGTGAGATATCGATGAGTGGATGAGAAACAGAGACCAGAGCACGTGTCACGGTCTTCGTGAAGCAGTAGCCCCATCGTGCAATGCAGCTCCTGAGTCCTAATGCTGCTAGTGCTGTTGCTATTGCTTGCTAGTTGCTACCTGCAGGTGCAGGCAGAGGCAGCTGCTCCTCTCTGCACTGCATCCAAGCATTTCTTTGCTTTCCTACTTCTCATGACTTCTGCTTTCTTTCTTTCTTGCTTTGTACTTGTGTCTTTTTTCACTTTTATTGACTGCATTTGTACCCCCTTGCTAGTTTTTTGATTTTTCACTTTGGAAGATCAATTATTTTTGGTGGTGTGACAGAGAACTCCTCTAGCTTTTCAGACCAAAAGTATGACAGCATGAATCTAACCCACCCTATATATGGTTTAGTACATTACAGCGTCAGTACTCTCAATTAGATTGTTAACCACATAACATGTTTGATTATTTGGCAAAGGAGTACTACTTTTAGTGCCACTAAAAGCAACGATGTTCTCCTTTCAAAAAAAAAAAAAAAAAAAAAAGAAAAGAAAAGAAGCAACAATGTTCTTTTCTGATTCCAATCATAAACAAGGAAGCGAAAGCCAAACTATAATTGCGATCGCAATTCATTTGTATGTTCTATCATCGAAGCTACACATATCATGATAACATTTCATTTACTCGATAGCTTTAGCCCTTTTAGTTTAAAGAAAACATGTGAGACCATAAAATATGATAGCATGAAAACATGTCTTTTAAGTACATAGTTACCCTTTTTCGGTTCTCTCAAAAGAAAAGATCAGTTAAGTATCAAACCTAAGAGTAACTCCACCCCTAAAAAATGAGCTGGTTCAAAGTCCATTTAATCCAACTAAATGAATAGTAATTGACTTCAATGAACAATAATTGGCCAAGTGCACCTCCACTCGTAAAACTAAATAGCCTAGTCAATTTTATTAAATTTTTATTATAAAATAAAAAATAAAAAATTGATTTTTAATTTATGACATTTTCTTTATTTATAAAAAAAAAGTATTAACTTTTGACATTTTATAAATTTATTTATTTTAAAGTTTTTTTGTCGAAAAATCTAGACTGTTGATCTAAAAATCGAACGGTCCAGATTGTGACACGTCAGTAGCCGTTAATTTTGAATGTCAAATATTTTTTACCGTTGGAAATCCAACGACCTAGAAAACTAGCCATTGGAAATCCAGTGGACAAGGAGGTCCACGTATTCCCACGCCAGAATCCCATAATGCGCCTGCACGGTGGGCCCCACCTCTGCTACGCTGTCGGCAATTCGCGCCCACATGTGCGTGTTTTCCACATGTCTGGCGCAAAAAAAGGGTTTCATGTGGCTGATGTCAGCTATACCGCATACAACCCGGTTTCTTGCTCAATCCACTATGTGCTATGCTCAAAGCTGGCCTCCATTTTGGGCCAGCCTATTGGGTGGGGTGGGGTGGTTTTTTTTTTTTTGGGGGAGGGGCCTGAAAAATAGACTTTAAACTAGCACATTTGTTAGGGGTAGAAGTGCTCCAAGAAGTCGTTCTAACTTAGGTGCAAGTTCATAGAACCAGAAACAGATCCAACTTGGCTTTAGAAGAATGAGAAGGTACTAAGACTTGCCTTGAGGCCCAAGGAAAATTAGACTCCAAGGTAAGGGCTAAAAAAAAAACAACTAATTAAGGAGTAATCCCTTGACAAGATCCTCTCCTAAACTTTTAGTCACGCGTATAGTCTAGGTGTACGACTACCATAAGGACCCAAACTCCAAGCTATATACATACATACATATATATATATATATATACATTCATATATATATATGTAAACGCTACTCATCGTAACCCTAAGATAAAACACTTTCAAACTTCAATCAACATCATCATATTGAGCATATGTCGAACGATCCTTGGTCAGCACTACACGGATGCTTCCTAACTCTTCGAAACTCTTGTAGTTGTTGAACTCGGGATAGAATAATAGTTGAAAAGAAAAATCCTAACCAATAGGGGGCAATCCATCTCTTCTGTTAATTGTTAATATGAAATGAACTAAATTCTAACGTATTTTATCGTAATTCTATATATCAATCTTAATTATATACAAAATTAAACTTTAAACATGGAAAAAGAAAAACAAAATAGAATCTTTTGTCAGCATCACTCAAGGCAACTAATTAATGAAATTTGGTTCAAGGTTCAAACAAGTATGCATAATTTAACCACCAAGTTGATACACATGATATTTCATTTCATTAATGAAATCATATTGGTTAATGGTTTCTTCTTCGATATATCGTTTTCAATTAGGCATATGTTCTCGCAAGTGGTCATTTTTCACAGTGATGAAAAAGAGTTGAGCCCTTGCATAACAGTATGGGTTCGAATCTCGTCAATGCCTAATCTCACATCTATCGTTTGACAAAAAAAAAAAAACGAAGAAGTATATGTTCTCGAATTAATAAAAATCTTTCTATTATTATTATTATTTTAATTTTTTAAATGGACCTGCGGTCTAATAAAATCTATCGTTTGACAAAAATAAAATAAAATAAAGTATATGTTCTTGAATTAATAAAAATCTTTCTATTATTATTATTATTATTTAAAAAAAAAAAGGCATATGTTCTCGCATTAATAAAAATCTTTCTATTATTATTATTATTATTTTAGTTTTTTAAATGGACCTACGGTCTAATAAAATCTATCGTTTGACAAAAATAAAATAAAATAAAGTATATGTTCTTGAATTAATAAAAATCTTTCTATTATTATTATTATTATTATTATTTTTAAAAAATAGGCATATGTTCTCGCATTAATAAAAATCTTTCTATTATTATTATTATTATTATTATTATTTTCTTTAAATGGATCTGCAGCTTCACCGCAGCAGTTCGCATTTTCGGAGGTTGGAAAGACTCATAGAGACATTTCAGCCTCTCCCTAGCCATCCTCGTGTGATTCACCAGCATCAGAAATCCAACTCAGAACGTGCCGTGTGAAATACGGGTCTATAATTTGTCCCGAACCACTGGGTCATCCCATGGTAGTTATTATTATTTTTTAGAAATCCAAGGGACCAAGAGAAAAAAAAAAAGAGAGCTCCTCTTAGTTTAATGGGGCATGCGTCTGACTAATTGGATTGATTATCCGTTAATCACAATCTTAACAAACATGCTCAATCATGTACACGCACAAGCTTACTCATTAATTAATAATATAAAGTATAAATATTCTCTCCTAAACCCTAATAATATCTCTGTGGGATTGTACGAACTTCATACTTCTTTTAATGGAAGACTGCAATCCAAATTTAGTCTTAAATGGCTTTCTTTAGGAGATACAAAGTTGTACGAACTTTATATCATGTGACTTACAATTACAACACAATTTAAATGGTCCATCACAGTTTTCTCCCTCCCTCACACTATAGGTCATTTCGGGAGTGTTTGTTTGCCCTCACTAACTCGGACTGGACTGGACTGGACTAGCTATTAGTCCAATACTGTGTTTGTTCCATGCTGGGACTAACATTAATGAGACTAAATGAGACTAGCATGGACAAAACCCTTCACTAAGAGGTCTTAGTGAGACCCCCCAATAACCATGGGACTAGCTAAGACTATCCTCTATTTCTCGTCCTTGTCATGCTCAACGACCACTCCCGACAGACTCCTCGTCATCGCCGGTCACCTAAATCAATCATTAACTTCCCGACTCTCTTTCAGATCCATTTCACAACCAACTTTCATATAAAATATACCAAATTGAAGCTGGGAGTGACAAGATTACGATTTTACTTGAATCAAGGCCAAAAGGTGGTCGAATGTGGCCGAAAAATGGCCTGGAAGTCTCGGCCTGTTTGGGCTTCTTCAAATCCATGACAAATTCGAGCATGCAAAGCTAAGATCTCGGTCCAGGGATGGTGATGAATTTTTTGGCGGTGCTAACTTCATCCAATTTAATGAGGGTTGGCCAAAAAACACATCAGGAAACCTGCAACTCGTCGGGAAAATTGGAGCCGTGAGGTTCCGTTCGAACGCATAGCTAGAGAGGGAGGGAGGACATAGAAATAGAGACTGGAATCAATAAGGAGTTTGACCAGGAATGAGAAAGAGACATGAATTGAGAGGTTTGAGAGGAAAAAAAAAGGGAGAGGGTGGGACGATGAGAGAAAAGGAAAAGAGTGGGACGGAAATGGTAGGAAAAGATGGAGAAAAAGATAAGATCATAATAAAATATTAATAATTTATATATTAAATAAAATAATATTAGAATTTGTTATTATCCAGCTTCTTAGTCCAATACTGCATCAAACGCTTCACTAAGTTAGTCCAGTTTAGTCTAGTCTAAGCCAGTCCAGCTTAGTCCTTGAAGCTAATTCAGTCCGAGATAGTCCGGCGCAACAAACGTCCCCTTCAAGTATAAATGGTCAGTCGTTTTTTAGAAGTTTGGCTCTACCGTTGATTGAATTTGACATTTGCACATAAATTGCACTTCAATTGGATCACATCCTTAAACTCAAATAATATGCAACTCACACCAATAAAATATTTTAATGAAATTAGATTAATATCAATTTTTTTTTATAAAATAAAAGTGGATAAGTGAACGAAAAGAAAAACATCTCTTTTAAAATACAATATTGAAAATGTAGAAGAGGCCTTCCTTTTGGGAAAGATGTGACGGGCAAAGTGAAAGCAACATGTGGTATAAATTATAAAAGGCTAGAAAAACAAAATACATAGATAAATAATTAAAACCTCTTTGTTTATGATCAGTTCGTCTAGCACTATTCAGTCTCCGGTTGATTAAAAATTTACAATTTGTGTGTTCACCTCATACAAATACACAAACAATACATATGGTATACATTTAGCGAAATAAATATTAAGTTACAACCTATTGTGAGTTTTTACAAGCAAGTTAACGTCACGTTGTAAAAATATAAATAAAACCTCTCCCACGTCCAACCTTCATTAAGAGAAAATTTTAGTTGTGACGAGAATATAAGTGGTATACCACGTGTTTTAATAGGGATGGTGAAAAATTTTATTTTTTAAATTATTAACTTTTTAACACACATATCTCACTATTTATATAGTGACACGTGATGTACCACCCTATGTACCGATTACATTGAAAAATTTCTCCCTAACTAGATATTTCCAGTTTGGTAGAGAGCAAACTGTTCACTTGTTGTACAAGTGGTCCAAATCCAAGCTTGGAGTTGACTGCTTCCTCAGCCGCAGGGGATTTTTTCTGCTTTTGTTGTCAAAATTGGACCATGCATTTGCCTGATCTGATGAGCTTTGGTTTTGCTTTCAAAATAATGACATTTGAGACAAGTCAAATTATAACGACAGAGATGCATAAATCATGGTTATTATATCAAGGCATAGAGAGAATACACATTTGACGTAACGTATGGGAAGAACAATCCTTTTAGGGGAAACCCTACATGCTTAGTTGAATTTGACCTAAATGTCTAGGAATTGACCCTAACATGTAGGGTTTACTTTACTTCCACGGTGTGAATTCTCTAGTGGAAAATGGTTTGTTAGAATTGCTTAATTTTGGTAAGATTTTATGCTCCTACAAATTTTGACCCCCTCCACAACGAATGAAAGTTAGATTAGGATAATATACTGATTTTCTTTAAGAGCTCACATCGACAGAAATGTTGGCACCTATATCGGCTAATTATATTGTATATGTATGTGGTTTTTGTATCTTTAGACAAATCACGTAAAAGGAAATCATTCAAATATATGTATTAGTTGAATTTGTGAATGAAGCAAGCTAGTTAAGATAATATGTTTGTATTTTGAGCGACAATTTTATGAATTAATAAATGAGCATTGTCACTTGAGGGACAAAATTTTTAGCAGACGGCATGTTAATTCGAATGCTTCCATTGTATGGCAATAGGCGCTTATGCACTTGAAGAAACTATATCCCTTATTGGAGCATTAATTATTAATAATTTTATTACATGTTATGTTATCAAACTGTTAATAATTTATTTATAAACAATTCTCACAATTAACAGTTTTAATATATAACCACTTAGTACTATGATCTAGTAGTATTCCTCTTCACATGTAAGCAAGAGGTATTAGGTTCGATTCTCATCCCTTAGTGTAGATAATATCGTTTGTTAAAAAAATACAATTTAAAAATACAAGCACAATATGTCCGATTCTTGTTTTTTTCTTTCAAAAATACATCCGACTCTTTGATAAGACAATATTTTCTTACTTCTATACTTTAATTTCATGTACTACACAATTATTTCATTCCATGCATGCAAAGTCGAAGTGTTAAGTTCGATTACCGTCTTCAATTATCGCTTGTATTAAAAGTGGTTTAACCTTTTTATTTACTTATTTTCAGTAACATCATTAAGAAAAGGTTTACAATAGGTGGCTACTCTTCCCAGTTCTCACCCCTAAACCATAATTTTCGTGGTTTTAAACTCCCACTTAAAAGGTCAGAGATAACAATTAGTTATCAACAAATTCGACAACCTCATGATTACAATAAAATGTGCACGAATCAACAAACTCCATGACTTGATCATTTTTCATAACTTATTTTAGGGTTAAAATTTGGTAGGTCAGAGCTTTCGCATGGACGGATTACGCAATTTTTAAATACGCACCCCCCTAAAAAGGCTTCAAATACTCCTATTGGGCTAAGTCGGGCAGGAACCGCCCAACCGGGATTGTTTTGGGTGGAAAGGATTACAAAAAATCCCACGCATGATACTGCAACATGTATGAAAAATTGACAATTTGATCCAAATTTTGGGAAGAAAGTAAACCACGGAGATAAAAGTTAAACAAAGTTGACATCACAGTAATTAACTTGAATGACAATTATGGTGAAACATTCATTTAACTCAGATCATTAGTGCTCCAAACACCTCTTTTCATATCCCGCCTAACCTTTTCCATCTCTCTTCTTCGTCTCCTATTTCTCTCATCTATCCCTAATAAAAATTTTGAAAACTATAATGGAATTTTTAAAATTAAAAACAAAATAATTATCAAACGGAACTCTCAATAAAGTGTTACTCTTTTGGTTAAAATGGGATCCCATAAAGCCCAAGCAAACAGCAAACGAAAGGGAAAAAACTAGCTCACTAGGCGTATACAAACGGCCTTCGGCCTTGCAACTTCAGCCAGTTCATCGATCCGAAGACAGCAGGATTATAACCGATAAGAGAGGGAGTAGATTCAAAGGAGCATCCTATATCAATGGAGAACAAACTTAATTAGTCTGAAAATCTGCCAGTGTTCTTTTTCAAAAAAATTCTTCAATTTTTAGAAAAAGTCGATGAGTAATCTCTCATCACAACCAAGTATATTGTATTTTTGTGAGATGTGATCAATTAATGCATCGAGTCACAAATGATCTTCATTACGAAGAACAAAGTTATCACCCGTCACCTACACAAATGTTTGTGAATGCAGACTGCTAATGCAAGAGAGGCTCACATTACATCAACGATGCACACCGATGCTAACAGAACTTATGTTCAAAAACTTCAAATATATATGGGGGAAGGGGGTGGTTTTCAAAAGATGCATGATGAACTTGCAAGAACCCTAATTTAGCACCATCAATTATAAACCGGCCATATGTGAGTTAAATAAAATCAATCTTTATATATAGCATTTTCCCAGTTTAACTGTCCTGTATCAAAGGAAACCCGCAAAAAATGTAGCTCCTAAATCTACCAATATAACCAATGAACAAAAATATAAACCGGATTGGTTAATTTTGAATCCAAATTCATGCATAGAAACCTCTAGCATTTTCCCTCTTTCACAATATACAGCTTGCAACCCAAAACCAGTTAACCTACAAACTTCCCTTCAAAAACCCTAATAACTTCCCGATCGGCCTTTTCCAGAATGCCCATATTTGTTACACGCAAAACTTCATCGTTATCAAACTCTCATGCTTTGTAATTATAATGGACGCAGAACTTCACCTCACAAAAAGCCTGCCTGCCATAATTCTACGCAGAAACTCATCAACAAGCAGCAGAACGGACCCCGAAATCGACGATGAACATCGGTACACAAGTTTGAAGGACATCATGTTGAACTCACCGCAACACAGCACGACAGTTCCGGAGGAAAACGACTTCGAATTCGACCCTTCGAACATAACAATTCGGAACAAGCTGGTGCAGCGTGCAGCTTCGGCGTACGTGCAGTCAGCTTTGTTGGCCAGCAGTCGGAACCAAAACTTCATTGTGAGCTTCTGGGAGAGGGCATTAGGGTCACGCTGGTATGCTTTTGTTAGGAATCCTATAGACGCTTGTTTTCGGCCTATTTTGCAATTTTTAGCTTGCATGGTCGGGAATGTGAGGAGTACGTTGAACAATATTCCAATATCTTGAAGCTATATAATTAGTTAGCAAATATGATTGATTAATTAATATTGATGTTCTCTAAGACGGGTTTTTTTACTTTCCGGATTTTTACCCCATAATTTCTGCCTTTTTTTTTTCTTCTAGGGTTTCAGTTCCATTTGTATATAATAACATTCGTTTTGTATTATAATTTCTGAGTTACATATATATGTAATTGTATTGTAACTTTTGACGGTTTGATAGAATGCTTCTTTACTTTATAAGTGGAAGATCTGAGCTTCTTCCAAAATGCACTTAAAGTGTTTTTAGAACCTAAAAATACTTTCGTAAAAAACGCTTTCAGTTATTTTAAAAACATCCAAACGAGCACTTAATCAACTGAAACAACGTTATTTCATACAAAATAAATCCCATAACAACAACTTAAATTGGTATTGGAAGTACCTCAGACGTAAAATTGACACAATTGAAATCATGATTGTATACAGAGGAGGTTGAATTGGCAGATTATCAGTCACATTCCATAAAGACATGCCATTCATTGGCTGAATCAAATGGGAGTATGTTTCCAAGTATTTTGTCTTGGAATAGCATGGATGTACATAACGTAGTCCTCGGGTTGCTCCATCTTCAAGTTGATACCAGCAATTGCTTGAGTGCAGGGTATGCATGTGAGATCATATATACTTTCTGCATGAACAAGTCCTTTCCACTAAGGCCATGTTGGATTAAGACTTACTGAGTTCACCATCTTCCCAGCCATGCAAAACCAAGGGCAATCTCAATTGCATTCTGCACCAACCTTGTATCTTTCGTTCCATGGGAAATGTACATTTCGTAGCCATGAATAAAGAGAAAGTGTGCTTACAGCCTTCTTGAACTGCATTGCATCTCTAAAAATCAATCCAACACTCAACTGTGGGTTATTCATATCAGTTTTCTCCTCGACTATTCTGGATAAGTAACATGTTCTGTGCCTCCTTCCTCATCCTCTGAATGACAATGTTGTAATCTGACTCATGCACAACTTCAGCGTCAACCTCAACATCTCCTTCCATTTCTCTAACCTCCTCATTGAAGTCCCTTGCTCCTGATGACCTTGCCTCCTCCTCATTCCATTAAGAACTCCATCTTCTTGTACATGCACCGAAATCTATCCACATACTGCATAAACAAACTCCCCATGGCCTTATCTTCAGGGTACTCCACTACAAAGTCACTGTCATCTTCATCATCTAAGTGTTTGGATTCATCCACTTCAACATCATCACGTGGAGCCTACGTGACACTTTTTGTCTGCGTGTCGAAAATTTGGCGAGAAACAATCTCCTAAGGTGGGCTCCGCATGCGCCAC
Source organism: Pyrus communis (assembly GCF_041283825.1). Taxonomy (NCBI): domain Eukaryota; kingdom Viridiplantae; phylum Streptophyta; class Magnoliopsida; order Rosales; family Rosaceae; genus Pyrus; species Pyrus communis. The sequence goes on along the minus strand of NC_142574.1, from coordinate 28,195,359 downwards.
ATCATAATTTAACATGAATCGTAACGACAAGTTAAACCAATGTACGATATTGGTACGAAAACGGGAGTGGTTGTATGAGATTGAAAACATTGAAAAATGTTGTGCGTGTTGAAAATATTTGTGGGTTAATGAATGCTCACACAGTAATATTGATTAGGGAAATGAATAAGGATTGTATTTTCAAAAGGTGTGTGCTGTAAATTTCAAGGTGTAATTATTACGCTTGATTGAAGTTGCTCTATAAATACAGCGCTTCATGTGCTATCAAAATAGACTGAGAAGAAGAAAAAATCAATAACATCATTATCTATCCCTCCCTCTTTTATTTGTCATCCCCTTGTGTTATAATTATAGTATGATATTTTACACCTACTTCACTCCTGTTACTAATAAAGATCATCTCTTTAACTTTTACCTATTTATAATAGTGCGACATTAAAATTAGGCTAAATGTTGAAGGGCAAAGGGCCCTTAGCTCATTGCATATTCAGATTTGGGTTTTAAAACCAGCTCAGCCATAGATTGAAAAACACTAATCCAACCCAATATTTCCTGACTCGGCCCAGCCCAAAATTCTCACCTCCTTCCCCAAGCCCGCTGGCGCCGATTTTTCTAGGACCTTGCCCACCCGCCCACAGTCGGCCGTTGATCTTCCCGGCACTTTCCTTCTCGCCCACAGTTACGCCGCCTAATCAAATCAAATTAATCACCCCAAAAACCATCAAACAATACTTACCGCTCTTTAATTCTTCCCAATTAAAACTTAACCGTCCTTATAAATACATTTCCTTCCCAGCTAAGCTAGCAGAGATCACAACCAAAAACCCATAATTTTCCTCCTCATTTTCTCGGGAAACAAACAGGGTTTTATTGAGATTTATAGGCTTTTGCTCACAATTTTTGTTGCATTAATGGTTGGGGCGAAGGGAAAACCGAGGCGATGGGTTTGGGTCGTCGGGGCGGTGATCGCCGTCTTCGTTGCCGTCGCCATGACATCCCTACGTGCTCCGAAGATATCGTTCTTTGGACGGTCTAACAAGGCTTGTAATTGTACTCAGGTATGGTTTCTTGCATGTTCTGTTTGGTTGCCGAGAAAGTAGAGGGAAAATGTCATGAGAAAATTGAAAAGTTGGTTTTTGGTTGTGAAAGTTTTGAGCTTTAAATTATTGGTCATTGTAAGTAAGATGGTATATTGTCGAAATTGTTTAATCAGAATTGTGCTGAATTTAAATCCTGCTTTACATTAATCAGATGAATGATTTGTTGTTTGAATATGTGCAAAAATTGGACTTGATGTTAGTAAAAGTTAAAATTTTATTTCTGTTGGTTGTTAAAATTGGGATTTTGATTGTTCTTTTGCTTAACTTTTACCCCTGTCATGATCTGTGTAGGAAACGCATAAGTACAGTGGGATAGTGGAGGATTGTTGTTGTGATTACGAGACCGCAGACCATCTTAACAAGGAAGTTCTGCATCCATCACTCCAAGAACTTGTCAAAACTCCGTTCTTCCGGTATTTCAAGGTTAGATGATCTGTATAGTGCTAGATTTGCATGTCTGAGTATCAATTAATCGGATATTTGGTGCTTTGCTGCCGTATACGATTCTTGAAATTTATTATTAGCACTCGGTTGTTCTGCTGTGTATCTGATTTGTGGAGCATGGTTGATATAATTTGTATTAGGTTAAGTTATGGTGCGACTGCCCTTTCTGGCCTGATGATGGTATGTGCCGTCTGCGGGATTGCAGTGTATGCGAATGCCCAGATAGTGAGTTCCCCGAGTCGTTCAAGAAACCCTATCATGGCCTTCCAGTGGATGATCTTGTTTGTCAGGAGGGAAAGCCTGAAGCAGCTGTTGATCGTACACTAGATAATAAAGCTTTCAGAGGATGGACAGAAATAGATAATCCCTGGACAAATGACGATGAGACAGACAATGGTTTGTATCCTTGCTTTTCTTTCTCAACTTAACAGTTCTATTTCGTATATGTTAGCTTATGTTTGCAGTTGAATGCCATTCCTGCCAATTGTATCTTCTTCGAAAATATTTTATTGAGTTTGCAACGATTAACTGCACCTTTAAATTTGCAGCTGAGATGACATATGTGAATCTTCAACTGAATCCTGAACGATATACCGGCTACACTGGTGCATCTGCTAGAAGGATATGGGATGCTGTCTACGCAGAGAACTGTCCTAAATGTAAGATATTTTCTCCTCTTTTTTTTTTTTTTTTCACTCTAATGAATGTGACTAAAATGTTCTTGTTTATTGTTTCTAGACATGTAAGTTAGTCGATAAATGCTTATTAAAGCTTCTTAAAAGTTGCTCTACTTGCACAAGTTTAATGGGAGCTCTTATCGAACCCTTTTGTTGGACTATTGCGGGCACCATAATCTTATAACTTGGGTTAGCCGGGATCTTGTGATATCATTGTGTCCATTTCCGGTTGTACTCCATTCTACTTTGGGTGTCTATTCATTAGCAGATTAACTTCTGTTGACCGTAATTATGTTACGTAGTGGGTTTCGATCTTCCTATTCAAAATGTTTGCATGTGTTTTTCAGTTGACTTGTATGCTTATTTTTAAAATTACAAGTTAGCAGTGCTTCTGAGATATATTTCAGTTTATACACTTAGTGTTAATATTTTGGACAGTTGCACTGCATGTTTCATTGTATTTAAGACTAAGTATCGTGTTCATTTTCAACTTCGTCTCTAGATCCATCTGAAGAGTTATGCGCTGAAGAAAGAATTCTGTACAAGTTGATATCTGGTCTTCATTCCTCTATTTCAGTCCACATAGCTTCCGATTATCTCCTTGATGAAACTACACAGACGGTACAAGTTCTGATATATAATTTCCTTTAAAACTTACATTTTATGCAGACAACACACTGTTTCCATTCTGAAACATTTCATACTGTTTATATGTAAAGATCTTACTTCTTTTTCTTCTTTCTAAAATTTCTGTTTCAGTGGGGTCCAAATCTCTCATTGTTGTATGATCGGGTCCTAAGATACCCAGACCGTGTCAGAAACTTGTACTTCACGTATCTCTTCGTTCTCCGATCAGTGACAAAGGTGGGAATAAGCTAGAATCCTTTTCAAAGTATTATGTTATTCTTACTGGCAGGGATACTGAAGCATGCTGAGTCTACTGACAATAGTTTTATCTCTACGTTTTCATATTGTTTATCTTTCTGAGACAATAATATCAATCTTGGTCAAATGCATTCAGGCTGCAGATTACTTGGAACATGCTGAATATGACACTGGTAATCCTACTGAGGATCTCAAGACACAATCCTTGGTGAGACAGCTACTCTATAATCCCAATCTACAAGCTGCTTGCCCTGTCCCATTTGATGAAGCTAAGCTGTGGAAAGGCCAACGTGGACCTGAACTAAAGCAGAAAATACAGAAACAGTTCAGAAACATCAGGTATCATAGGTTTTCTTTTGGCCTTAGTGTCTTATATATAGTAGTTGATCATGATTATCATTTTCGTAGAAAATGTTGAGGGTAACCCAAAGTTTTAACTTGCATCAACTAAGTAGTGCATTGATGGGTATGAGTGTGTGCGTGTGTATTTTTGTAGGGCCGGGTGGCTTCAGAACCATATCATTTATGTGACTAATTTAAATGTTTGCATTATCATTGTAGTGCATTGATGGATTGTGTCGGATGTGAAAAATGTCGACTTTGGGGGAAGCTTCAGGTCCTTGGTCTTGGCACCGCACTTAAAATCCTCTTCTCTGTTGACGGTCAACAAAATGCTGTTCAAACTGTAAGTATCTCGTTAAAAGCTAATTCTGTATGGCACTCGGTTGAAGAAACATGTTTCCTGCAATGGTATTTAGTAAGGTCACAACAGCTATTTTATATAGTAACCAAGATTTTTTGGCTTATCTGATCGACCCTAATTATAATAGAGGTTAAGATTCTAGTTGTGATTTTATGGCTTATCTAATGGATCCTAATTATGGAACTCGCAGTAAGCCATGTCGACATCATTTCCTAGTTTGTTAAAAATGACATACGGCACATACAAACTTACCATCAACATCAAGAGTGATTTTTGTGGGAATGGACCGTATGGTCATCTCTATGACTCCTGTGTTGTGGACCGCAGGTGTACCTGCATCCCAAATGAGTATTCTCATCAATTTAAAATGGAAGTGCAATTTTATTTAATTCCGTTTGCCAACTCATGCATGAAGATTCAAATGCTACTTGTCATTTGTACATAATTTGTAGGTGTAATTGAGTGTCCGACACACTCTGTATTTCAACTGAACTCTATTGTATTGTTCTTCAGCTGCACCTGCAAAGGAATGAGGTGATTGCCTTGGTGAACCTACTAAATCGGCTCTCAGAATCCGTCAAGTTTGTTAATGAAATGGGATCAGAAGGGCAGATTTCTTCACCCACCACCCCAAATTGCCCTTTGCAAAGGATGTGGGCGTCAATGTTTAATACACCAGCCCCAAGTTGCCCATTGCGAAAGATGTGGGCGTCAATGCTTAATACACCAGCCCCAAGTTGCCCGTTGCAAAGGATGTGGGGGTCAATATTTAAAACACCAGCCCCAAGTTGCCCGTTGCAAAAGATTTGGGCATCGTTAAAACGTAGGTAGGTAACTTGATGTTCAACATGTTTAATCACCCTTCCTATTCTAGCTCTTCGATTTTTGTTGTTGCTAAGCGGATTACCTATGTTTTCGCAGGTAAGGAGAACTAATCGGCGAGACATCCATACAGAACATCTTCAAAATCGTTTAAGCAACAGCAAAGGGATATAGACGTGTACACAAACGTGAAGTAAAACAACGTGAGCATTGTAAATTTTGTACTTCACTGAAATTTGAACTTTTGGAATACAATTACCCTACTTGACTTTCTTGCGAGGATAATGCCATTGTTATACTTAATTAAGTACCATTCTTGCGAGGGCATGTTTGCGCCTTCTTTTGGAAGGTCTAAAAGCACTTTCTAACAATCAAGAGCACTTCCAAGTGAATAAGTGCTTCCAACTGAAGCAGTCCCACGCATGCCCTTTGTTTCATCTGCAACATGATTATATGTTGGCAGTTTTGTACCCTGCTACTGGAGAAATTTTTCAAAGTGTCCAGTATTCAAACGCGTACGTGTCCAAAGCGTCTAAAGAAACCCAACACTTGGAAAAATCCCTCCTGTTATTGATATTTGATGCACTCAAACAAGATACATTCTGACAAATAGCATTCATCTGATCCACATTTGATAAGTAAAACCTACACAAAACTAGACAAAGGAAGCTCCCTTGCGATTACCAATTTTTACAAACTGCTGCTTCTGCAACCGTTATGACCAAAATAACAGGGCACTTTTCGTGCATCGTTCCAAATTTACATTCATCATATGAGATGATAAACTTTTGTATCCTGTGTATATCCGAAAGTCGGGAACTACGCTTCAAGGAACTTTTCTGTGCATATCCGAGAGTAAGCTGCTAACAACAATATCAGCGTCTAGTGGGTTTCTTTAGACGCTTGGGGGGCCGCATTATCTCCTTCTTCATATCCTCTGGAGGTTTCAGGTCAATAAATGGCTGCAACCATATTCAAAATCCAACAAGAGTGAGAACCAATTGAAAGGAAATCATCATTATATGTAAAACTTAAAACCAGCGATCACGACATACATACAGCGAAATTCCATAATCGAGAAGATTAATGAGAACTAAGCAATTTTTTCAAGGCATAATAAGTTTCCGAGATATCCTTCAAGCCATAGAACGGGAAAACTATTCACCGTAGACCTACCAAACTCCAACCTACACTACATAGCATTATCGCCTAAGCCAAGAGTCATCAACGCGTTACTAGCCAAGCCCCATGCGGACCAGTCCCGATGGGAGTGAGTCTAGGGACGGAGAGAGTGCTTATACTCTAACTCCGATTTCAAGAGATGTAATTACAACTGACCAGAATGGGAAGGCATCACAGGAATTCTAATCAAACGAACCCCAGTTTCATCAGAATACTCTGGGAGCAAGCGTAACATCTCCCCGCCACCCATTTCAACTCTATTAGCTGGACAAGGTGGGGACGGAAAAACTGACCCTGCCTTTGCTTTGTTGCCGTTCCTAGACAAACTGTTTAATTTGAATATACAGATCACTTGACGAGGGAGTTAGACTGTACTGTCAAATTAACGCATTCCACAATGCGTAAACATGCATAACGTGTTCATCAGATGAGTAACAATAAATCAAAAGAAACTTGTAAATAAATAAGAGTGCATCGTCTCTGACCTCATCCGATTTCCTTTGAAGTTCCAAAATCTCTTGACAGTATGCAAGGCACTCTGCGTGGTATGCAGCAGCTAACTCTTTTATCATGGCCTTTCTTTTGATGATGCCAATCACTTCAAAAAATAATATGACAAAGGTTAGGATCTTTCTAAAGGTTCATTACAATGTCAGTGCTCGGAACCCACAAGGAACAAATAACAAATCCTGCTTTAACAGTAAATGGCAAGAACAACACATTTGACCTGAAGTTTCCGAAGGAGAGATAGCACTTGAATTGGGGAATGAATTTCAACATGTGATTTGGACGCATGACAAATTATGAGTTGGTTTGGATGTGCTTTTAAAATAATTGAAAGCGCTTTTGATGAAAATATTTTTAGAAACAATCTTTAGTAAAAATGTTAGTAAATCTTGGAAAAGCACTTAAAGTGCTTCTTGGAAGAAGCCCATAACTGGTGCTTCTTGTATAAAACACTTCATGGAACAAAAAAAAAAAACATTTTCTCTAAAAGCACTTTTAGTCATTTTAAAAGCACATTCAAACAAGCCCTCTATCATCAGTTATTGAAGTATCAACGCGTGTTCTGAGCTTCATATCAAAACCATCTCAAAGAGAATGGGAAAGATTACAGAACTCTCAATCATAAATTACATGGAAATATGTCAAACATAAGAACAAGGATTCATCTTTGTTCCAACATCCTACAGGGAAATACATTACTTTTAACACAGATGCAGTTACACAAGAAATCGCAATCACTGACCCGATATTTCAAATATCACAAGAACTCGCCCAACATAAAATTTAACAGATTGACAAGCTCTAACACGTAAACCTTAACTAAATCGCATTATACAACCTGCAGAAACTCAACTTAGATTCTGAAATTCAACACCTTTCAATAAACCCAGATTCCATAAGTAAATAAAAAAATAAAAAAACAGATGCAAAAAATTCAGATACATAAAAAGGCATCTTAAAAACATTAGTTGCAGAGAGAGAGAGAGAGAGAGAGAGAGAGAGAGAGAGAGAGAGAGAGAGGGTTACTTCGACTGGGATCGAACGGGGGAGGAGGAGGGGCGGTTTGGGTGGAGGGTTCCTGAGAGGTCGCCTGAGAAGAAGGTGGAGGAGCTTCTTCTCCTTGTCGCTGTTGCAGTTGTTGCTGTTCTTCTTCTTGACCCATTGGGTAGGGGGTCCCTTTCCCTCTCGGAATTCCCAGAAATCCTCTCCGGGCAAATCACACTAATATGAATAGCTCGGAATTACCAAGGATGTTTCTGTACACGTATATAGGTACAACATCGGTAAACAAAGTTAGGTATAATTATAAGCCGACAACATTGTACGGCAAAGGTGCCACCCTGACCTTTCTTCTACATCTCTTCTTCCGTTTGCGGTTTATGCCACGGACACGGACTCACGACCGCGTTTCCTAGTTTCCCCTCGAGTCTCAAGCATGTTGTGTTTGTTTGGGCCTCTCACCTGTCCTTTGGGCTTTTTGGGTCAATTTTTTGTCATTTAAAACATAAGAAATTTTAGCTACAATTCACATAACTTCTTATTTTGATTTTTAAGATTTGAAATTAATAGAATTGGTTTCTAAGTTTGTCAATTTTCAAGCATTTTCATTATTTCATGAAAAGTTCTGTTAATAAAAACCAAAATGATAAAAATGCTTTCAATTTAATAAATAATGAGCCAATGATTTTTCTTTTAACAAAAAAACAAATAATAGAAAATTTTCACGTAATAATCAAAATAATTGATGATAAACAAAGTCAGAGATTACTATTGATTTCAAATCTTAAGGACTAAAATGAGAAATTACGTGAATATGATGGAACATATTGGCTAAAAAACCAAAAAAATAAGGAGACTTTAACGAAAAGCTTCCGGTACTATTCACTTTAACGAAAAACCAAATTTTTGCACTAAAATGTCAATCCTTGTACTATTCACTTTACATTTTATTTTGTTCTTATCACTTTACTCTTTATTTTGTGTTAAAACTCAAAGTTAAGTTTCCAAGATCAGTTCTCCTAAAAAATAATTCCAGGTAAGAGTACTAAAACCCTTCTCCCTTCCCTAAAACCCTTGCAGACACACATCAAGCAAAATCAGCAGAACCGCTAGCGCCAATTTCCACCATGAGCCTAATCGCCGGCTCCTACGAGAAATTCATATGGGGCTTCAAGCTCAGACCCCTAAACCCTAGCCCCGATTCTCAATCCCTAACCCTAACCCCTCTCTTCTCCTACCCCTCCCACCTCTCCTCAATCACCTCTGTCGCCACCGCTGGTTCAGCCGCCGCATCCGGCGGCACCGATGACACCGTCCACCTCTACGACATGTCCTCCGCCACCTCCCTCGGGTCCCTCCACGACCACTCCGCCACCGTCACCTCCCTATCCTTCTTCACCCCTCCCCACCTCTCCTTCCCCCTCAACCTCATCTCCGCCGACGCCGAGGGGTCCCTCTGCATCTATGAGGCCGACCCTTTCGTCCTCCTCAAGACCCTCAAGCCCCACAGGAAGGCGATTAACGACGTGGCGTTGCACCCGTCCGGGAAGCTGGCGTTGACGGTGGGGAAAGACGAGTGCTTGGCGATGATTAATTTGGTGAGGGGGAAGAGGAGCTTCTATTGTAGAGTGGCGAAGGAGGCAAGCTTGGTGAGCTATGATTTCTCCGGAGAGAAGTTCTATATGACTATGGAGGAGAAGGTGATGGTTCATGAGGCTGAGGATGCTAAGTTGCTTTGTGAATTCGAGAATTCGAAGCGGGTTCTGTGCATTGAGCCCGGTGAGGTGAGTTTTCGGGCATTTGGGTTTTCGGTTCCGGGTTAAATTTGTCTCCTTTTTGCAGTTTATGATCTGCACATTGATAATGTGAGTAATCGGGTTATCTGCTGTTGTGATTTGTGCGTAAGAATCCCAAAAATTGTATCCTAAGGCACTTGATGCCCGTTTGGATTGCTTCTGTAAGCACTTCTGATCATAAGCACTTATGCTAGAACTTGTTTTATTATAAGCACAGCAAAAGTTTTGTTAAAAGTCCAAGTGCTTCCAGGAGAAGCACCTGAAAGTGTTTTCTGAATTGCAGGTGCTTCTCTAGAAAGCACCAAGCCAAACTCTTCGGGCGAAGATTTCTCCGGAGAGGGCTCCTCGGCTCTCAGCACAACTCTCTAAGGGATTGGCACTTTGGATGTCTAGTCGGGCTCTTGCCTGATGTGCTGCAAGAAGAGGGCATAGTTAGTTTTGAAAGGTGTCTTTGTGGGGTCTTAGGTGTAGGTCTTGAGGCTCGCAGTCAAAACTAACTAAGTGCTAGGCATGCCACTGCTATCTCAGTATAGCAAATGTAGAATAAGATTGTGTTTAGTCGATTACTTGCGCCCTAAGTTACTCAGACTTCTTGTTATCAAAGAATTGTCGTGGATGGGTTAAGTTCACATTAAGTTCTTTTTCTTGTCTTGTGATCAAGGACTTTCAGTTCATAGTCTTGTATATTCGAATGAGGAGAGTCCAGATCCCTTAAGTCATTTGTTTGGTTCTTGATTGGTTTTAAATGAAAGCATGTCCGTTAAGCTGACCAGATTCAGATACAAATAAGACTTTTAAAGTAGGAAAACAGGCGAAAATGAGTTGAATACATACTGGAGAATACATTAAGCAGTAGATCTATTATCTTAGAAAACACACAAAGAACTTGAAGCAAGATTTCACCTTGTCGGGCAAGGTTGAACTTCTTGCAATCACTTCTCTTTGCGTTTACAGAGGTTTCTATGTTAGAAAGGGATGGATGGTAAACCAGTTTACCCAAGGGAACCCATACTACGCCACTAGGGGTGATAGCAAAGCTTCTAAACAAGACAAAAGATAGCTTTTGTAAGGGGATATCCTGAAAAGGACTGAGATCTGAGCTAATTACAGGTTTTAGATGCAAATCTGGCTTGAGAGCAGAGTTTGTATGTTTGTTTGATTGGTTGAGTGTCCTTGTCTCGGGGGCCTCTTCCTCCTTTTATAGGCAGATTAGCCTGACTGCAGTAACTTTGCTTTTACCCGAAAGCACTTGGAGGGTAGTGAGTCATCAGCTTTTTACTTGTATTGCCATTGAAAAGTACTTTTTGGCTGATTGTGAGTTAGTCCCCATCACTTGACATTTAAATCATAGGCACATGGCCTATGCATTAATGGGAAGACGCCAATTTGTCTTTGGGCTTGATGTTGTCTTCTCTTAATTGGCATCTCTGGGTTTTCACACACTTGCAGCCCAATGTTCAAATATTAACCCAAACACAAACACTGCCATAAGCGCTTTTGGTTATCTAAGAGTGTTTCTAGCCCTTCCGAGGGCATTCCCAAATTGACCCTTACACAAAGCTATATGTGTTTGTTGTATATGGGGTAGTTCTGTTGGGTTCAACCCGTGGGGGAAATATTTATTACCCATTATTATACTGTCTTTAAACTTCCATTTGTTTAAGGGAATTGCTCCATTGCATTGCCTTTTGGTAAGATCTTTCACCTTTCAGTTTGCCTAAGTTTACATTCTTAATGTTTGCCAGAATGGAATTTTATTTACCGGTGGTGAGGACCGGAGTATTACAGCGTGGGACACAAACAGTGGGAAAGTGGCATACTGCATTGAGGATGCACATCCTACCCGTGTGAAGGGAATTGTTACGCTTACAAGCAAAGCTGGTGCTGAAGTCAATGAGGATCCCTATCTTGTGGCATCTGCCTCGTCAGATGGGATTATACGTGTTTGGGATGTTCGCATGGCTGTTACCGAGAAGCCAAATCCATTGGCCGAGGCTAACACAAAATCAAGGCTTACTTGTCTGGCTGGATCATCTCTTAAATGTAAGATTTCTGCTTGTGTGGTTGCTTGAATTACTTTATTGTTGGATGTCATGTATAGTGAATTATTAGTCGTATTGTTCTAGAGTTATCTTTTTCTCCCGAACAGTTGGATTTGCTTGTGTAGTACCATAGTACCTATCTTGATTTTCCAATTTACCTGCTCCGATGCTGCAATGTGAATATGCGATTATGTTTATGAATGTAGAATTGTTCTGTAATTCTTGTGTCAAGTGGCCAGTTCTCTTATTATTCTCTCGTTCCTTCTTGTACAGCTTTCAAACGGCCACAGGTTGGAAAAAGCGTACCAGAAGAGAAACACGATGCAGAAACATAAGGCATATAAGTTATAACCAAATCAAACTAGCTGACCAACAGAAATTGGCTTGACGGTCTTTGTAATGGCTTCCTGTGCGTGTGCCTGTGTGGTTATTGGCGTTGCTGAGAAACCGGAGACATGAGAGTTGTTACCGAAAGTGGCGTTGCTTGATCCAACATATCAATTTTGCCTTAGAACTTGTTTGTATCGATGTTAAAGCATTTAATCGTGAGCTTATTATCTGTATTTCTGGATGCTGTTTGAGTTTTGAGTAAAACTTTATGGAAGTAAAATCAAAACTTAAATGTGTTTAAGAATTTAAGTGAAGGCTAAAATGTTCCTCCAAATCCAATGTACAAATCGGAATTTATGACTGTTTCTATACGCTATCTCTGTCTCTTGCATCCTTGATTTCCCACTCCAGGTTTCTTAATGTGGCATATATACCGTCGGATCTCGGATGAGAACGGTCCGCTACTCGGAATTCATGTTGAAGTCCGTTTATCTCAACCCAGCTCAATCCGGGAGTTTTCTTCAGGCCTAAGTTTCTGAGGGAACTCCTCATCTTAGCAACTCTATCCCACTTTCCATCTGCAGCATATATGTTGGCAAGCAATATATAATTTCCGGGATTTTTCGGTTCCATAGTTATAAGCTTCTCAGCAGCGAACTCCGCAACTCCAGTCTCCGAATGCAACTTGCACGCGCTCAACAAAGGCCCCCAAACCCGAGCATCCGGTCTGAAAGGCATAGATTTTACTAGCTCTCTGGCTTCGTTGACATGCCCGGCACGCCCTAGCAGATCCACCATGCAAGCATAGTGTTCATGGCTTGGTTGGCAATCGTATTTTTCAACCATCTCCTTGAAACATTCCTTTCCTTCTTGAACAAGACCTGCATTTACACAGGCTGTCAGTACTCCGAGAAAGGTTACTTGATCTGGTTTCAAGCTCGATTTCTTCATTTGGTGGTACAACTCGAAAGAACGAGACCAGTCTCCATGCTTAGCATACGCGCTAATCATAGAATTCCACGTGATTACATCTTTAGTGTTGATGTTTTCTTCGTCAAAAAGCTTCCGGGCCATCTCTATGCATCCGCATTTCGCATAGCTGACTAGAAACGCCGTATTAACAGATGAAAGCGAGTTAAGGCTGAGTTTCATCGAGTACCCATGAAGGTACTTTACATTCTCTAGTGCCCCAAGGTTCACACAAGCAGGCAAGATGTTAATAACTGTAATGAAATCAACAACTAATCCATCAGCTTTCATCTTGGAGAAGAGAGAAAGCGCATCGAGACTCCGATCATGGGTTACATATCCTTTGATCATTGCACTCCATGAAACCAGAGTCTTGTTCGGCACCAAGTCAAAAATCTTTAGTGCCGAATTCAGATCATCACAAGCACAGTACATGTCAATAAGAGAATTGTGAATAGAAACTTGATAATCTGAACCATTTCTTATCACATGAGCATGCATTTGCTTGCCCCAATCAGTAGCTCTTAACTGCGCAATTGACAAAATTGCAGGGATTGCAGTAAATAAATCAGCTCTAACCCCTGATCTTCCCATGCATCTCAATAGCTCAAGTGATTCCTTAGGATGCCGATTTCGAGCATAAGCTGAGATCATTATATTCCAAACAACAGAGTCCTTGTCAGGCATTTTTCCAAACAACAATTCTGCATATTTCAAATCACCCAACTTGGCATACATAGACAACAATGCAGTATTCACAGACAAATCCTCACACAAATTTCTCACAACCACCACACAATGAACAGCCTTTCCCGCCTTCAGTGAGTTCAAATCCACACTTGATCTCAGCAAGTTAATCACAGTAACTGAATTAACCGATTCAGGCTCAAGTTTCTCCATTGCTTTCCCACTTCGCGAAGCCTCGGAAATCGAAAAATCCAAACCACCCTCCCAAACAGACATTTCATCAACCACCTCTCCTGCATTTCCAAATCCACCATAATTTCCGTACACATCAACCAAAGCAGCACCCACCAAATCATACGAATCAAAACCCAATTTCACCACATGCCCATGAATCTTTCCCCCAATTCTAGTATCCGAACACGATTTCAAAACAAAAGGATAAGTATTTCCATCTGGGTAAATTGATTTCATGACCATATCATTGTAAACCAAAAGGGTTTTCTCGAACTGACCAAACTCCGACAGCTTTCTGATGATTGCGTCGTAAAGA